>NC_092422.1:166369158-166681123 GCF_036169615.1 Heliangelus exortis | reverse complement strand
CTTCTTTGGTAGCTCTAGAATCCAGATTTCACTCTTGCATCCTCTACTGCCACCCCTGCAGGCTTTGATGTTGCCAATAGCAGACGCTGTTCCTGGCCACTTCTAGCAAGAGAAGGAGGTGGTAAAGAAGGTGGAGAAGGAGGAGGATGAGGAATGCTCCAGCACATTCTTTCTTCTCATGGCAGCGGAAGCTTCTCATTGATTTATCTGTGAAGTAATTCGGAGTCAACAACCATCTGCTTAAGTCAATGTCCTGTTTCATGTCTCCCCAAGGAAAAGGCAGCAGTCCAGAAAGAAACATCAAGTGTGACTTGCTGACTTTGTCACAGAAAGATTTTCTAACAACTGAGCTATCTTGCTCCTACATTTTCTTTCCCTTGAGCTGTAATGTGCTAATTCAGATTTAGTTCACCAGAGACTAATTATATATGGGGGACAATGGTCCCTGAACCAGCTTCAAGGAAAGTGGAGATCAAAAGGCTCAGTGCCATGAATTTAATAGAGTTTGAATCTAAAAAGCAGATGAGAGAGATTCAGTTTCAGGGACTTTCAGGTACCTCCTGGATGTGTACACATTGGGTTCATTAATTTTTTACATATGTCTACTGGCTGAGATCTTCTGAATGTGAGTAAAATTCAAAACACTTTGACATTTGAATCACTCTATGACAATCAGAAAACAGCTTTTCAAAGCTACTGTGTAGTTAATGATCCAGTTTCATAGAATAATAGCAATCTGAGTCCACACTGTAGAAAATTTCTTTATTCTTCAAAACTGTTGATGGTGTGAAGGAATGATTTAGTGTATCCTTTAAAGTTGATAATACAGATATCTGTAAATTGAGGTACACAAACATTTAAAAAAGAGTGTGCACATCTGATATTCAAGTTACTTTCTATTTGGTTTTTTCAGGAGCATTACTTAATTACGTGATGAACCGATGCCAGGACTCTTCTCTCTTTCTGCCACTCCAAATCTTCATAGATCCTTCAGGTAATTTTGATAGACTGGAAGAAGCAAGAAACTCTGACCATGCTCAATTGCACTTTTCAGTAATGAGAAAAGAGACACAAGGAGAATAATGTTTGAAAAACATAATCAAAACATAAGTAAGAAAATGTTACTACCATTGGGATAACATTTTATAATTTGGAGTTTAAGTAATGCTAGACCACTGCATGGACTGTTATAGACTGCTTTGGGTCACACATGGGGAACTACTGCTCTTTCACATTTTCCTGGTCTCAGCAAACTCAAATGTTGCCTTTCAGGATAGGATTCATCTCACCCAAATTAACTTGTTTAATGTGTAGGTTTCGAACCTTGATAAGTTGCTTTTTTTCTATACTTAATGGAGAGGCACAAACACTTACAGAGGGTAACTTGTCACATTCTAGGCCAGAGGGCCAATGTAGAGGATCTGAATTTCTGTCTCTGTAGAATAATAGAATTATCAAGGTTTGAAAACTCCTCCAAGATCATCAAGTCCAACTCTCTACCCTACAACCCACAACCACTAAACCATCCACTGTAGGTCTTCATTTTCCTATCTTTTGAACACCTTCAGGGATGGTGCCCCCACCAGCTCCCTGGGCATCCTGTTCTAATGCCTCACCCCTCTTTCTCTGAAAATTTTTTTCCTAATATCTAACCTGAACCTACCCAGGTGGAGCTTCACCCCATTTCCCCTTGTCCTATCACTGGTCACCAGGCAGAAGACACCAACATCTATCTCACTACAACCTCCTTTCAGGTAGCTGTAGAGAGCAATGAGGTCTCCCCTCAGGCTCCTCTATATTGGTTACTGTCCAGAACTTATGTGACTGTCTTAGTCTGGAACACTCAATTTGAGAGGTACAGCCTTATGCAGAAGAATCCTACTTGTTTTCAGGTCCATGATTTGCATAAAAGACAATAAAGTGAAAAGAGCATTACCAGAATTTTCAGGCACTAAACTGCATACTGGTTCCAACAATCCTAGTAGCTTAAATATATATACATACAGCTTAAATAGTTTTCTCAGAGCTTCAGTGTTGCCTGGGGAACACAGTTGAATGAAGAGATGCAGGCCAATCCAAGTCAAGACCTTCTGCTTTATCATTGTGGACTGCTTCTCCTGGAAGTGTCCATTCAGGTTTCTAAACCAATATTCTTCAGTGTCTTCCCTTGTGACAACTTCTCTGAAAGTTACAATGTTATCACCTTACCTTTCATCCAGCTTTCTTTGGCCTTTGTTCCATAATCCAACAAAGTTTTGCTGCTTCAAAAAGTTTTCACGCTTGTTCCTCAGTTTTCACCCAAGGTCCCTTTTTTATTGTTACTTAGAGACTGACTTTTGCATTTTGTATTTTTTTAGGTTTTATTGATCGTCTTTGTAGATGAAGATGGTGAAATGATTTTCATTTATTTTTTATTTTTTTTCTGTTAAATTAGGCATTCGTTTTCAATATTTCAAAAGATCTGGCACAGCTCCACTGCCAATGATTTCTTTTCTTTTTTTCTCTCTTTTTCTTTTCAGTCTTGGGCTGACTCACCACGTATTGAATCCATCCATGATATTGCAAATTCATAAAACAGACATATATGAATTAGAGCTAACTGGTTTAACTGTTTTCCCCAGATAAACCTATTGTATCAGAATGAATAACAGGTGTTTATATAAAGCTGAAAGTACAGTTACAAGCACTGGAAAAAAGTTGGAAAGTATTTAGTTATTCAGTAAAGATGAGATTTTTAAAAAGAGAAAAAAATGCCTCAAAATGCTGCAAATTAAATACATATTTTTGTTTCATTCTAGGCAATTATCATGATAACAATGGTGCTTGTCTTATCACTCCTTTGGCAGATACAGGTAATTACAGTGTTTCTTAGTCTGATGGAGAAGTTACATGTTTTCCTGGAGTGCATAAATATCTAAGTAATCTCTATGTTTACTTAACTCATTGCTAACTACTTTTGTGAGTGTGCAGGAATGTATTTGCAAATATCTAAAATTCCAGGAGGAAAAGTCTCAGAAATAGCTAGTTTTTTAGTACTAGTTTAGGGAAAAAGAAAAAAAAAAAGTTAAGGTAAGGATTGTATGTCACAGTGTCTCTTAAATAGTTACTATTGTCACATAATGAGATTAATACGGAGTTATGGATTTTCTCTAAAACTGAAGTGCATTTTTCATGTGTTTTTTCAGCCTAATGTTGTGGTCTTTCAACCTATAATGATATAAATGGGGAATCATATTTGAAAGAAGAGACAGAGCCAAACAGTTCTACTTTGCTTTGAATCTCTAACTATACCAAAAGAACCACTTACTGTCTCACCTCTGTTTTCTATCTGAAGTATACATTTTCTTCTATTGTGTGCACCACACAGTCAAAATGCTTAAAACTCAATTTGAAACACAGGAATAATCTGATTTAGTCCAGTCCTGACACAGATGATTTAGTTTAATTTTCTTTGTAGGTGTGTATGATTGACACATTGTTCCTGAGAAGCACTAGGATCCTTTGGATCAGCAATCTGCATCCTTATTGATCTGTTGAGAAGATCTTTGTCTTCTGCCATTTTTCCTTTTTTTTTTTTTTTTTTTTTCAATATTCACAACCTCAACTCAGTAGCCATTATATTTCACAGTCAGCTCAGATGAAGGATTCTGCTCCTTATTTTCTAATGTCCTGCATTAAAAGCCCATGTTTATTTTTCAGAAAGATGAAAGACATGTTCAATGGTAAAATAGATTTTGGACTTCTGAAATGCTTTAATCAGCTGCTTATAGTAGTATCATTAGCTTTTTCTTCTAGGAAATGCTAGAATAAGCATTTTGAAAAGCAGGGTTCCCATTTACAGAGAATGCAATAAATCTGTATCAAAACACTCCTGGGCACCAGAGTTGCTTGGAAACAAATGGACATGATTCATTGCCATTTATTAACATCTAAACAGAGTTCTCTAAAGACATTTAGCCAAGTTTGAGAAAAAAATGCATGTGAGCCTATTCTTGCTCAGGAAGTGGCAATACATTAAATCTGTCCTTTAGAATCTTCTTAACTTTAATATATGCTTGCTCCAATTATTCCCCTGGGAATACTACATCTTTCTCAAATTATATTTTTGGCTGCAGTTTTTCAAAATGTATCTGTTTTTCTCCTCTGTCTACAAGAGTCTCGTTGCTTTCTGTTGCCACCTGCAGTCAGAGGTAAATGAAGGAAAGAGAAGTGATTTAGCAATTTCCAGTCATTTAAAAAACATCTTAAAAACCTCAGACCCATATTTTTTGAGTTCTAACATGCTGCTTCTCTGTTCAAATTTAGCAAAACTGCAGTTATCCTGCTTTGTACTCAAAGGGCTAAGATAAACCAGAGCACATTGGTACACAGTGGTAATTTGAAGGCAAAACATTCTAAAATTCTCACATTTCATTTCAATTGCATTTATCAGTAGGATATGAAGAACTTCAAGATTTAAAACTAAGTTCAAGGTTCATCAGAGTTTTCCTTTCTCATCTTGAGGTTCAGTGCTTATCTTACAGTTGTTTTCTAGACCTTTAATGAGCAAGGTCTTCCTTACAGTGTTAATCCCATTGGGGTGGGTGGGATGAACACATCCCTAGAGTTACCTATGAGGGGACTTGAACTTCAGTTATTGAAGGTGATCAGGAAAGTTGTACTATTTTTTCTTTTGATGTACATATGTAATTCCCATTAATACCAATGAATACCATGCATGAACTGACTATATTGTTCATTTTTTCATACAAATGTTTTATTAAGTCCCTGTGATTTAATTCTGCCCGCTAAAAGTATTAAAATTGTATATGATGGATATGAAGGATGGAGACTCTAGAAAAACTCAGTCCTATAAAGAATATAAGTGACAATTCAGAGGGTTTTTAATATCTGTAGTTTCTCAAGATAAAAGGTGTTCACTGAAATTGTTCTTAGCAGGAAATGGTCAGCATCATTGTTTACTCATTTCTTTACCTTTAGAGAATGTCAAGATAAAAATCTATGGCAGAGGTTCAAAACCAGGTTAAAATCTAAACTAATTCAAAGTTAAGTCTAAATGCAAATGTTAAAGTAGTTCATATATGGAAGTGTATTTAATTGGTCTCTAAGTATTTATTTTGGAAAACAAGGCAGTAATGTTGATCCCCCAAAACTTCTAGAGTCTTGATTCTGTAGCTTGATGATGTGACGTTTTTTAAATTTCAAACATTTATTTAAGAATAATCTTTCGTTTGTACCTTTCTTATCTATCATCTTTACAAATAATTTGAATTTTCTTCAGTGATGTATTAAGCTCAGCTGGCTGCCAGATGCCTATCAAGCTGCTCTTTCCTTCCCCCTCCTCAGAATGGTAGGGAGAAAGCGAGATGAAAAATCTTGACGGTCAAGAGAAGGACAGGGAGATTTCTCACCAGCTAGTGACAGAGGAAAAACAAACTTGACATAGGGATGGTTAATTAAATTAATTGGCAATGACAGAGTAGAATAGTGAGAAATTAAATAGTGAGAAATAAAAACTATATAAGAAACACCTTCCCCCCCGAGTCCCTGTCTTCCCAGGCTCAACTTCATTCTTTCATTCCTGGCTCTTCTACCTTGTCATCCCCAGGGGTGCAGGGGAAAACAGAATGGGGGCTGCTGTCAGTTCATAAAATTTTCTTTCTGCTGCTCCTTCCTCCTCATGTTTTTCCCCTGCTCCAGCCTGTGGTCCCTCCCATGGGATACAGTCCTTCATGACCTGCTCCTGTGCTGATGCCCCAAGGGCTACTGCTCCTGCCAGGAGTCTGCCCTTGTGCTCCTCTCCATGGACTGCACCTTTCTTCAGGGCATATCTGCCTGCTGTAATGTAGGGTCTTCCATGGGATGCAATGTGGATATGGATCTGCTCTACTGTTGTCCTCCATAGGACGCAGACAGACAGACTGCATCACCATAGCCATCTACATGGGCTGCAGAGAAACCTCTGCTCTGGTGGAACCTCTTCCCCTCCTTTTTCTCTGACTTTACATCTGCAAGATTTTTTCTCTTGCATATTCTCACTCCTCTCTCTCACAGATCCTGCATATAATTTTAGCATTTCTTAAATATGTTACCACAGGGGTAAAATAAACATCACTGAAGGTGTGAGCTTTGGTCAGCAGCAGGTCTGTCTTGGAGATATCTAGAACTATCTCTGTCCAACCTGGGGACATCCAGTCTCTTCTCACAGAAACCACTCCTACAGCTCCCCATTGCCTACACCTGAACACATAAACCAAATACACACTAAATACTGTCTAGAATTATAAGGCTCTTTTGTCTGGAAGAAAAAACAGCAGCTGAATACCTCTAAGCTGCTATATGAAAGTATTTTTCTGTATTAGAAAGATACAGAAAGATAGAAATATTGATTTGCCAGTGCTCCCATTATATTCTGAAGAATATTGGAGAGGATTTCATATCTCCTTTGAGAAACTTTCAGATTAACACTTCTCACTAGTTATTTTGAGTGTAAAAAAATGATTTTAAGCAGCTCTAAATGAGTGTTGTAAAATGATTTATTGCCTACTGTCTGCATGAAAAAACGTCCTGTCTCTTCATCACATTGTTTTTGAATGTCAGAAAGTTTCACAGAAAAACTTTGAGAAGGTGATAAGCCTTTCTCCCCAGCAGGTAATGTTCCAGAATGTCATACAGTAGATATGAGCTCATATCCATGCATCTTTACTTTCCCTCAATGATGGGAACTTGCTGTGCAGTTGTAATAAATCTTAGAGAGTTCAAAGGAGGTGTCATCAGCCTATTTCTGTAGTACATCTAAGAACAAGCTTGAACAAAGAAGCCATTTGTGTCAAACTGATCTTAAGGTCTTTTAAAACACAAATCTGTCTTTTATATTTTCTAGTTGGATCTTCTAAAAGGATTACATTTTAAACACATGAATTTATGCTGAATTATAACATTGTCAGGTAATGAACATCAGTGCTGGAGCTGATCTCAATTAGCATCACCTGCTTTATTCATAGTTTTTGTATTCCTTGGCCATCTGCAAAGGTATCAATTGATTTCTTGATGTAGTGTCTGTTTTCTTGGCAGTCACATGAATGTTGGAAATCAGTGATCTGGATGTAATTAAAAATTAAGTGTCTTTGGTTTCTACAAGAGTGGTTTTAGTGAAACTTATCATCTGGCAGCTAAAACATCTTGTTCTCATCTTGTGTAGCTAAAAAGGGCTCTCTTCCTGGAACGACACCATAACATTTGGCAGCCAAAAGTCAATGGAAATAAATAAATAAATGCATAATCAGCAATTAATTTGTGGTTTGTTATTTGGTTTTGGGTCTTTTTTTTTTTCTCTTGGATATGGCTATCTAAAGTCACATCAGATAAATACCCTCCTACACAACATTTGATAAATATTTACTACTACCTCTAATTTCCAACCAAACAGTAATCTGTTGTAAACAGAACTGACACATTTTGACATATGGTGCTCTGTAAACTCATTGAAAAGAGGCGTATCTGAGGTTATCAGGGAATTTTTATTATCTTGGTTCTGCAGCATGTTACATGATTCCCATATTTACAAATAGTTTCCTTAGTAATTGAATCATCAGTATCTTTTACACAACTCATTCCTATTAAACAAAGTCTTGTTACATATTAAACACTCCCTTTACAATTTATGGCTAAATCTAACTATATAAAATTATCTTTTCTACTGCTGCTTATTTCTGTGTGAGTTCTGATGTGTTATTTACTTTAATCTCCCTCTGGGAAGATTTTCCTAACTATAGGCATATTAGAGGTAGAGAGTTCATCACTCAGTGCAGGACACCTATATACCAAAAATGAGGATTCAGTAAGGGAAAGAGTGGCAGAATTTGATCTGTTATTAGTAAATAATCTACCTAGTAGTTTTTTTGAGCATGCCATAGATTAAGATCTTTGATCTTAAGATCATAGATTTTAAAATCATGCCATGTTTAAGATCTTTGAGCACATGTTCAGTTGCAATATCTCTATCTCTGTCTCTGTCTCTATCTCTATCTCTATCTCTATCATATAGATATAGATATAGATAAGATATAGATGATATAGATATATAGATGTAGATATAGATGATAGATATAGATATAGATATAGATATAGATATAGATAGAGATATAGAGATAGAGATAGAGATAGAGATAGAGATAGAGATAGAGATAGAGATAGAGATAGAGATAGATAGAGATAGAGATAGAGATAGATATGTACATGCAATTCAATTATTTGATCTTGTCTTCCACTTTCTAAAATACTGAAATGATGCTTCCCCCATCATTGACTGAACCCTGCAAGCTCTTATATAGGAGCAATAGGGACTTTACATATTATATATGTATTATAATATTTAACATATAGTATATAATATATGTTTTGTGTTATATATACTATATGTTAATTATATATGATATATGATATGTACTTATTATATATTATAAGAGTTTGGAGAAGAAGATGGGAAAGGAGAAGCTGAGCCTGGTGGGAGCTGTTGCAGTTATCACAAGGGGAAGCAGCACTGGGGATGTTTTAAACCTCATCTTTCTCCTTCCTACCTGGTTTGGCTTCTGTTCAGACCCACCCAAACAGATCATCCATTCAGTATATTGCCTGTTTCTACCATAAAGAAACTTGACTCAAGGTTTCTGTATTAAGAACTCAGTCAATATATTTTTTAGAGCATTAGAGGCTGAGAAGCACAGCAGCATTGGCTGCAAAAGGTTTCTTAGCTTCTGTGGCAATTAAATAAAGTTCTCTTAGAAATCACTCTGAGACACAAGGACTTTCAGAGAGAACATTTTCTTTGTGGGGGATTTATAACCACTTTAGAGACTGCTGCAATACAAATCTGCTATCATCTATTATAGTTCACTTCAGCCAAACTACCTCTGGTATCAGGATACTTTAAAAAAAAACCCCTAGAATATATAGTCAATGAATGGAAGCTGACATTTGCTGGCCATAATAATAAAACCAAAATACTAGAATCTGAGATTCACAGAAATTTAGGGGTTGGAAGGGACCTTGACAGATCATTGAGTCCAACCCCCCCTGACTGAGCAGGGTCACCTACAGCAGGTCACACAGGAATGCATCCAGGAGAGTTTTGAATGTCTCCAGGGAAGGAGACTTCACAACCTCTCTGGGCAGCCTGTTCCAGTGCTTTATCATCCTCACAGTGCAAAAATTATTCCTTACCTCTCGTCCTGTTGTTAGTCACCCCTGAGAAAAACTGACTCTGTCCTCCTGGCACTGACCCCTTACACATTTATAAACACCAATGAGGATGAGGTCACCCTCATTCCTCTCTTCTCCAAGCTGAAGAGACCCAGCTCTCTGAGTCTTTCCTCATAAGGGAGATGTTCCACTCCCTTCATCCTCTTGGAGTCTCTGCACTGGACTCAAGCAGTTTCCAGTCCTTCTGGAACTGAGGGCCCCAGAACTGGACACAATATTCCAGATGCAGCCTCACCAGGGCAGAGCAGAGGGGGAGGAGCATTTGTCTCAACCTACTAACAATCTCCCTTCTAATGCACCCCAGGATGCCATTGGCCTTCTTGGCCACAAGGGAACATTGCTGGCTCATGGTCATCCTTCCATCCACCAGCACCCCCAGTGCCCTTTCCCCTTTGCTGTTCTCCAATAGCTCAGTCCCCAACCTGTACTGGCACCTGGGGTTGTTCTTTCCCAGATTCAAAACTTGCCCTTGTTATAATTAAATTTCTCCCTGCCCAACTCTCCAGTCTGTCTAGGTCAACGAAAGGGGAGAGCTTCACAAATACTTCTGATAGAGGATATCAGTTTACAATTTAATGAGAAAAAAAAATAACTTGAAAGGAATTTGGTTTAGTGTCTACTGTCTGTAGATTTCAATAAGTATTGCTGGAAAGTACCAGATGTAGGAGGGTCACATATTGGGCTACTCTGAATGGGGTACACGTAGGTGCAACAGTCTCTTGGTAGATGCATTAAAAGTCAAAAAGAGGACTAAAGATGAGAAAAAATACTCTAAGAAGAAAGCAAGAGATGGATAAAAGTCAAAGCTGTATCCCATTAATTTTTATTCTTTCACCCTCAAACATAAAATTGAAGGTACACTGCTACCCTATCAAGGCATCTGTGTTCATACTCTACACAATGCAGGAAGATTTTTGGCAAGAGCTGAATTATTTCAGGTGTACTGACATGAAATTTCAATTCCTCATTAAATGTTTCTGTGGAGAGGTGGAACTTTCCTAGATTTGACACTTTTCCACAAGATTTGTCCCACACCAAATGTGTTAAGGCAATCCCACAATCATCACGAAAGGTGGGACACTTCTTGGTTGATATAGGAGAAAAGTCTGAAGGATGTTTCAGAGGGTTCTCTGGTTCTTCATGGCCCAGCATTTTCTATGCCACAGCTACTTTCTGTGTCTGAAGACAATCAGTGTTTAATCATTGGTATTGGTCTTAGAGAAGGCTATAGAACTAGGTGCACAAATTGATTTTCACTTGTGAAACTAGAGTTCATTAAGAGTGGTTTAAAAGCTGTGGAATTAAACCAATTCTGTTATTTTATGTCCTCATAGGATTCCATTTGAAAGAAGTATTTTTTTTCTTGGTATAGCTCAAAAACTCAACTTTCTGTCTATTTTCTGATGCAAAGGACATTTTCATAACCTTCAGTGACAAATAAAATGTATATTCCAGTTTGATCCAGGCATGCTACTGTATGAAAATCACAATGTGTTATCCTTTATTATTTCTTGACTGGCTTAACCACAAATTAGAAAATACCCATTATAGACTGAGACTGTGCTCCTCTGTCACTTAAGATGTCAGTGCAAAAGAGGTCTGCAATTTTGTTATGTCATGTTGTCTCTCTATAATTGCTAATCAAGCATTTCTTTTTTCTCAGAGTTGAACGAATCAACACTCTGTTCAGATCTTTATATTTCATACCACTGGTATGCACAAGCCATATGAAGCAGGCATTATACATACATATATATCTGAGTGGTAGACATTTCATGATGCTAATGTACTTTCTCTGAATAAGAAGCCTTGCAATGTATACTGTACATGATCTGGCAGCTGTTCATCCTGCTGCTTTCACATACAGCAGTTTAGACAATTACCAGTGCAGACAATTCCCATCTGCTTCAAATATATAACCTATCCATTTAGTCAGGAAACAAAAGGAAAAGAATATTTTGTGCCTCTCCTAGTGTCTCAGTTACCTCAGTCTTCTCACCCCACTTCACAGTAGGCAGGTGGAATGGACCATTCTCTGTCCAGTTACATTGCACAAGAAGGCAGGATAGGTTCATGAGCTATGACCTTGCTAGCATTTCACTTCTGAATGGATTGCAGTGGCAGGGACTTAGAAAACATTTGCATCCCCATCCTTCCACTCTCCTTTGCATCCCCATCCTTCCACTCTTACTGACAGACAGACTCTCTGACAGAACTCTGACAGTTCACAGCTCTCCAAATTGTTCGCAGCATGTTGAAGCTTGCAATTCCAGATTTGAAAATATTAGTGGTTGTGGTTTTTTGTCGTTGTTGTTGTCTTAGAATTAGATGTATCCCTAAATACTGATGGTATTTCACTTGTGTAAAAGTTCTGAAGACCAAACTAAATAATTTGTTTTCAAGTATAACCAGTTGCCTTCTGACAACTTGAATTTTGTGCAGCCACTCCAAGGTAAAAGTCACCAGCCCCAGCACCTTTGCAGTCAGTTCTCCATCCAAAGATCCCAAGCTACAGTTTGACACCATCAGGCAAAGGGTGGACATGAGCAAAGCACACTACTGAGGCATTGCCTCAGATGATAACTCTGGCAGCAAGTGTTACTTGTTTGGATATTGCTATAATAGGGGTTGCAGAAGACAAGTGTGTTTCAGAATTCAGAAGTTTAGCGTATGGCTGGATGAGATTTCTGTCCTGGGTATCCAAATCCTGATGCTGTACATATGCATTTCAAGATACTTGTTTTGGTTCTGCTTAGTTCATACTAATAATCAATAAAATACTATAAAAAGTAAACAGAAATGAATGTTGGAGTTGAACTCTGACATTAGGAGCTCTGGGAAATACTGGTGGGAGTGTGAATGGGTACGAAACACTTTTCATCCTGTATATTTGTGATAATTCGTATTTATTTGACCTCTGAAAAAAGCATGTAGATAAATTTTGACTTTTTTTTTAAACTCAAAATCCCGGGCAAATGGAATTTAAGTTAATTTATATATTCTTTTTCAAATGCTTTCAGAATTCATATATTCCTGTATTTAAAAATGGTATCATAATTAACTCATAGTTAGGCTTCTACAGTCTTACACCATGTTATTCCAAATAGAAAGCTGTGAACAAAAATTCTGAACTCCAAGACTGTCAGTTTAAATGTCACCCATTTTCAAATCTTTGTTAAAAAAAAAAAATCTTCCCCATGAACTGTGAAATTCTGCAGATGGAAATGTTTCACTGATATAAATCCCAAAAATGCTTATAACGCTAAGTCTTTTTTTAACCTTCTTAAGAACAGAAGCATTTTGTGGGACCTTTAAAAGTTAATATTTCAAAGGGTACCAAATATTCTTTTCTGCCCATTTCTTTTTCAGCCAGGGTTTAGATAAACTGCATTTGCACTCTCATATCCCAGTGGATTCTGTCAAGTTTGTTCCCTGCTGTAGAAAATTCTGTTTATTTGTACCATTACAATAGCCAGGAAATTAATGGAATTCAGATCTCCTCTGTTCATCTTTAAGCCTACCATACTAACTTTACCACATTCAATAAAAAGAAGACAACCTATTTATCACCCCCTGAGATCACTTTCTGTCAACCAAGTTCTTATATTAATAAATACAGCAAAATACATTTGTTTTATGTCAGCAATTTCATAATAAAATTGTTTTTCTGAGCACATTGTGTAGCTTGCATGTGGGACTTCTGCTTCCTATTTGATTCCTTGTCTGTCTTTATTGTTATCTAGTGCTGAGCTCCATAGACAAATGTGAATTTTCCTCTTCAGTTTCTAAGATTCAGAGACTGGTTGCCACCATAAAGCATTCCAGGTTTGATTCAGTTGCTTGGAAAGCTTTTGTGAGCTCTCATGATAATTTCAGTGATCCCAGTGAAGGTAAAGAGTACAAAAAGACATTCAGGCACTGGAATGGGCTGCCCAGGGAGAATTCTCTGTCCCTGGAGGTTTTTAAGGAGACTGATGTGGCACTCAGTGCCATGGTCTGGGAACCACAGTGGTAGTGGATTAAGGGTTGGACTTGATGACCTCAGAGGTCCCTTCCAACCCGGCTGATTCTGTGATTCTGTGATTGATTCTGTGATTCTGTGACTGTTAAACTGAGCTTTCATATTAAGAAGAGATATGCTGGGCCATACCAGCTGCTGGGTAGTGTTACTCTGAGTCTGTGTTTAAGAAAGTGGTTCCATTTTGGACCATCTGAAGTTTTTGGAAGGTTAGAATACCTAATCTCAAATTTGATAAATGAGTAATACAATTTTCTGTCATAGCATGCCAATTTGGTGACCATTATACCCAGCCCATTACGCAAACAAAAGTCTTTTTTTTTTTTTTTTAAAGGTGAAAAGACATTAATGATTAATACCCTATAAAACAGGCTGCTGTGATGCTGTCATGACAAAAAGTAGCCTGCTCCTTTTAACCAGCTACTCTAGCAAGGGGAAAAGGCTGTGCTTAATGATGTGGAAAGTAGTTCTTAGTATCTCAGCATCACTGCCTTGGATGCCAAAATAACTATTCATTTCCATGGCTTTAAATGGACTCTGTATAGCTGTTTTTAAAAAATGCTTTGAAAGCCAAGCATTGTTGTCATGTGGGCTTATGGAACTCACATGGTAGCTTCAAAGAATTATATGAATTTGAACTACATGAAGCCCCAGTTAGAGTGAACATGATGATTTAGATAATTCCTGATGGTTTCCTATAGAAAATTTGACTTTGCATACATTATTGTACAATAAAATCATCCAGTTACTTTTGGTTTATAAGCATTTGTCTGCAACAGAGCAGTTTTCCCTTCAAGCCCTGCTCTACACTAAGGCTGACAATTTGGATGTTGATTGTGATCTTTAATGCTATAATTGCCATATGGTACTTTGTGTTCTCATAATAGGCCTGCATGATACTGGTAGTGAATAGTGACAATGGATATCCCATGGAAGCTCAGTAACCCACCTATGCCATGCTGGATGCTGCTCCTGCTGAAATCAATGGCAGTGTTTCCAATTATATCAGTATGAGCAATATTCTGTCTGTCTGTGTGGGAACAAAAATCAGAGGCAAGGAAGAAAGGATCTGCGTGAATCACATACAAATTAGCTTTGCAGTGTTTCTTTTTAATAAAAGGTTACTGGGAAAAGGGAAGAAAGGTAAGATTGGAAATGCAATTTAACTTTGGTTAAACTGTTCTTATCAATGTAATTTCATCACATGAACTCCCTATTGTGACAAAACAATAGAAGCATTAACAATTGTCCTGCCTGAGGACAACTCTTCCTTCCTCTCCCTGCACAGTGTCTGGCTCATCAGCTTAGGGGCTCTGGGCTTTGGTGTCTGGCTTTTTGAAAAGCTACCTGGTGCATCTGGGTTCATTGCTGCTGTTGTGTGAGTTGGACCTGTGATCAGCTTCCACCCCATCCTGACAAAAGCTGTTGTCTGCCTGCTGCAGCTCCCCTGCAACCCTCCTTACTGAGGATCTGCCTGCTCTGCCTTGAGGATGGATTTTTCTCATAAAGGTACTTCCTTCTCTTACCTGTGCACTCCAAACTCTCCTCAGACTCACAAAACCAGCTACTCTTTCACATAGACAATTATTTTGTGTCTTCATACTTCAGTTCTTATTATTTTACTGCAGTGATCTGCTGCCTTAGCAACTGCCTCCCAGTTATTAAATGGACTGTCACTTTTAATAGGGCACCTTTCAGTAATACAGAGAAGCTTATGTGTGGGACAAGACCCTCTGCAAACCTATAGGTTTCCAAACATCTGCTTCTTTTAAAGTGCCATAATTCCTGTTTTGATTGTTGAAAGTGTAGTATTTCTGAAGCAGAGACCCCTTAACATAAAGCATGGTACTTGGCACTCGCTCTTGATCACTTCCCTGGACTTTTCATATAGATCATTTTCAGGTGATGTGTAAAGCTGAATGGCAACTGGGTATCTCATTACTTTGATGGGAGCTGATGGAGCCTCGAGATGCTGAGGGAACTTCTGTATACAAGAAGAGGTTCCCAGTGCCTTTATGTACAAGCTGACACTGAGTACTGTAACTTTGGGCCTAATATCTAAGTTAGGAATGTGATTTAGGAGTTGATATCTGAGTTGGGATGAATTCTACCTGAAATTTACCTATCTAAGGATTCACTCTTACTAGACCTAATACCTCATGCACGGCACACACTGTGTAATGCAGTTTAAGTGCTCAGCTACAGAACCCTACCTCAGCAGCTCTGCTACTTCTAGCTCTAAATTACTCCACATTTCACTGGCTTTCATTTCTCTGTGGTCAGGTCCTGTGAAATAACAGTCTGAATAAAGATCTGCCTAAAGATTTTTATTCCTGATCCTACACAATCTGTAATAAAAATGCTCTTCAGAGAAGGACCACTCTAATATCTAAAAATATCCTGAAAATCTCACACTCAAACTATACAGGGCTATTCCCAGACTTTTTAAAGGAAATGTTGACAAATTTTCTTGGGCCCCTGATTTTCAATATGTGATAGCTCAGGGAGCCTAGGAACCTCACTTCAGGTTCCAGATGTTGAAAGACCATCAGTTTTATCAAAGCTTTGCTGGAATTAATTTAATACTCTTTAGTTTGCACATCCACCCTTCCACTAAATTAATGATCTCACGATGAGGGATACAGTGATGCTAGATTAGAGTTCATGTGGACTAATTTCCTTGATTTACAGCCTTATCTTTTCATACATAATTGCTCCTGCTCTCTCTAATATCTAGACTTCTTACACTATGTAACCTTTTGCTGGGGGAAAAAAAAATCCTTTCCTCTGAGAACAGCAGCAATGTGAGTTTGATGGGGTCTTAATGACCTAAATTGACCAAAGTTCTTCTTGAAGAGACAACTCTGCTCTTCAGTTTGCAGGAGCTAATTAAACTAATTTGAACACAGAAAAGACAGTTCCAAAATGCAAAGACAGACATGATTGCTCCCAGAGGAGAAAAGAGAATATTTGCAATGTCTTCAACCAAAATTTGGTAATATTCAGAGTTAGGTTTTGATTCAGACCCACCTCGAAATAACTAATTATTTCCAGAAGGTCTCTGCTTGAATACTGATGAAGGTGTCACTTTGTAATGTTTTCCACTTAATTTCATAGCTATTGATTAGCACTGTAGAAACTGGAGACATAATAAGAATTGACTCACAGAAGGGTAATCTCTTTTATTGTGTATTACTTCCTTGAATCAAATATTCCAGTTGTGTGGGCTACATCAGGCTAACAGCATCTCCATTTCTGAACTCAGTATTTGTTATTTACCATAATTGATATACAAATAATTGATTTCTGCCAAGAAAAGACATCAACTTCAGAAATCCTCCAGTTGTCATTGGTTGCCATTGCCTCAAAGTAGTCATTAGTTTAGCAATGTTGATGCTTAGCACTTGAAGACAATGGGAAACCTTCTATGCATGTCAATAAAATCTTCATCAGACACCTTTGTGACTCGAATACCGTGGATATTAAATCAACATTTTCTGAATACTGCTACAGCTTTTACATTTCCACATAGTAATGAAGAACTTATTAAAAGTGCTCTTGAGGAAATTACCCAGTACATTCAGTTGCATAAAAAAATGAAAGAAAATTTTGGTGACCCCCAGCGCACACACTCCAGAGTGTTTCTCTCCAACACATAAACACCAAATGCAAAGGCCACGAGGGATTCCTTTGCTTTCTGCACGTCAGAGATCCCAGACTCATTAAAATGCTAGCTTTAAACTCTTTTATTTTGTACTCCCATGCAAAGCATACAGTAAACTTAGATGCTGACTGTGTAGGCATTTTGAATCCACCCCAAGTGGTCTTTACATGGCTGACACAAAGTGCTGTGATTAGATTCTGACTGAGGAAAGATCCATATCTCCCCAGGAACATTTATACTATTAGAACAAGCAACCACTGTTTCCCTGGGGCAATTTTTCCCCCCTTTAGAGTTTTCAACTCCCCCCATTAGAGTTTAAATGTATTTGCATGAGAGACTCTGTAAAACTGTCCCATTGAGAGGTTCACAGTTTCAGTTTGGAACAAAAAGATCGGGAATTGTCTTGAAATATACCAGGAACTGGAAAACGGGAAACCAAACAAGGTCATGGTACAACTCTGAGACAGTTTCCAAAATCCTAAAGTGAGGTTGACAGAAGAAATGCATCTATCTAGATGTCAGCTGTATAGGCAGGGCCAAACTGTACCATGAGTTTTAGAGACAAATACTTATTTTCAATTACATTTAGAAAGAAAATCAGAGCATAGATGTAATCTTCCTGCAAGACATTTGCTAATACTGTAAGATATTCTGTTTAGCAAAGGAAGTGCTTCTGAATCCACTATGAGCGCGATACACTGAAAAATAAACATAACCCCTTTGCTCTGTGACCAGCCCCACCATGGGTTCAGCTGTCTCTCTTTCTATGGCTCAGGCTTATTGCTGACATGTCCTCATTGTATAGATTTGTTCCAGACTTCTGAGCAAGTCAGTAAGCTCTGAGTAAGACCATAACAAACTCTGTAGAGAGAACCACAAAACATACATTCAAGATGTGGGAATGGTCAAAATTGCAAATAGAATTAGGGGAGATGATGTTTCTTGGCAGCTGATGGATTCAAAAGGAAAAATACCAGCATAGAAAGAAAAAGCAAAAAACCCTAAAGGGAAAAAGGTGGAGTCAACAGATGACAACTAATCAGCATGAAGGATCCAGTACAGGGGCATGGGCCAGGTCTTTCCTTCCTGACTGACATCATCTCACCAGCAAAATCTCTTCAGGGGTTTCTTCAGGATGGTGAGCACACTAAAGCTGAGCTTTGGGTGTGGTAGCCCATGTTTTCTTTACACTAAATTTTTGGATATCTTGCTTGTAGAGTCTCTTTGCATACAGCTGCTTAGCTGACTCCTTCAGGCTCCTTTGAGCCTGAGCAATGTGACCCAAGAGAGGTTGCAAAGGTGCAAAGTGAAACCTTGAGATAAGTCCATCAAAGCTTGCTTAACATTAGGAAGGATGCATAGGAAGAGGAGGTATTTTTGTAAGAATAGGTTGCTTCAAGTCTGCCATTAATCTTTGTCTCTTCTTAATCATGATTCACTCTTTTTCACTCACTGTCCTTCACAAATATTTGCATCAAAGCTTTTCCTCACCCCACAGTCTAAGGAAGAATTAAGCTATGACTGTCTGTAAAGGACTAATTTAATCTAGAGAACTAGAACCTCTTTTGACTGTGTTTCAGGTGTAAAAATTCTCCAGACCAAAGTGTTAGGTATGAGACTGATACTGCTTTGACTGCGTCTATGGAGAGTTCAGTCTCCTGCTGCTGATGTAACACAGTCCTTCCCCAGGAGACATCTGGGACCATGAGCTTGATGGAGAATCAAAAATCCTTAGATGCAAAGATGTGACAAAATGGTTACCAGAGGCACAGAGACACTAAAAGAGCAATCTTCCCCTCTTTCTCTTTGGGATTACTTTTAGGTATTTGAACAGAACTAACACAGATGACAAGCTAAAATCTGCAACCAAAGTCAAGCTGTTTTCTAAATATTGCATATGCATTAATGGCTTTTAATTTTTTTCTTTAGTATCATTAAGAAAATGACAGCCACACCCAGTAAGACTCTTGATAGTTATTTATAATTTTCCTTTCTCTTCCAATTACGTGAACTGAAACACATGACACGTCAGAGATATATTTTGAAGGTTTTTTTATTGAAATATTTTTAGTAATGGGAGATTCATTATTAGATCCACACAGCTCAGCTAGGTCTTATTAAAGGTTTTCTTTTGTTATGAGTATTTAGTCATACTCCATTTTGTGAATCTTTTCTATGTCCTTAACATTTCATGACTTCCACTAGCTGAAGAGCTTCTGATTTTTCAGACTTATTATTTATAAAGCCCTATGAGGTTGCATATGACATACTGTGGCAATTAGAAAGTTCATGTATCAAAAATTATGACTAATGGAGACAAATTAGACATTGTGTAGAGCTTTAAAATTAAAACCCACCAGTATTAATCTAATCAATACTTTTTATAGAAAAATGACTTGCATACAACAAAAATATCCAGCTTACAATCAGAGCTGTTTTCCTGGGGTAAATGAGCTGTATGTAAATAGATAAAATAATTGTATATAAAATATGCCACTGAAGGAGCATTTTCAACATGGAAGAATACTTCAGGAACAAACACAATTTCATAAAACTCCCCCTAAGAGCTGTGGTTCATTATAATCAGAAAGCCAAACATTTCTTTGGCATCACTGATGCTGGCAATTAGACTTTTGTCTTTTTTGCATCTGGTGCTTTTAGCAAGATTCATTTAATCAAGAAGTTTATCTAGATGCTACTTTATTTATTGAAACCCTCTTGGCTTATTTTGCAACTTCCATTCATGATCAGAAGATCCTAATTATTTCCTTTTTATGAGACAAATAATGAGCATATGACTTAAATAAGTACATTCATATACATGTATTCTTATGTATTCTGATACATACATAAATAAAAAGGGCTTGTTTACATTCACTTTAAAAGGAGCGATACTAGGAATATATCCCAGGATAGGACCTTTTATTGTTTTGTTACAGATAGAGCAAAACTTAATACAGATTTTGAGGAATAAAAAAAGATGTGCTTTGAGTAAGGACCAGAATTGTCTCTCCTTCATTAATCTGGAAAATAGCATGACTATGAGTGACAAACTCAGGCTCATTATCAGTGCTAGTGTTGTGAAAATATTTCTTTTTAATCAATGCCAAAATAGAAGAAAACCCTTTTACCAAAGAGATTTATTCTCTTTTCCTTATAATGCTTTTTGTCTTTTCTCCCTGTACCCTGGAAAATAATGATCAGGTTGGAAATGAATGCTCATGGTGGAATAATTGAAATGTCTTTTGAATTTTTCATAGTTGTATTTAATTAAATGAGTTTTTAAAATGCAGAATCAAACACATGGAATGTTCTGAGTTGAAAAAACAAACAATCAAACCAACCAACCAACCAACCAAAAAAAACCCACAACATTTTTTTTCATACTCATTAATAGATCTCAACTCTATGAAATTTTGACATAGGCAGTATTGTACCAAGCAACTTGTTTGTCTGTGGGTATTACCAGTTCTTAATCTGCAACATTTTCAGAACAGCTGATTCTCATGTCTTTCACTGTCACAGCAGCACCACTTCAGAACGTCACCTCTTCAGTAAGCGTGTAGAAGGACTTCTGAACTTACGCAAATTAAATCAGACTCTTAACAGTGGTTGCAATCTGGACAACTCAAAATGTAACCTTTCAGTTCATATAATCTTCACACAAATAACCACCTTTCACCAACAGTAGTGCTGTGGTTTCTTTTCTAACAAAGCAATTTATGTAATTCAAGAAACTCAAGTGAAAATAAGCTTCCTTTGAAAGAAACACATTGAATAGCTACAAAAGAAATAGAAATGGAAATTCAATCTTCTTTTTTATTTTTTGATGCAATATCAGTCATGCAGCCTCTGCTAGCAATTGGACTTATGAACTAAGATAGGAAGTAAAAAAATGAGGAAAAAAATAAGCTTCTGAATGAGCCATCCCTTTCCAATCCCTAATCGTTCAAAAACAGAAATAACTTTTCCCCACCCACTCCATTCTTCTTTTGCTGAATCATTCCTAGGCACAGGTGATTTTTTAATTTTTTTTTTTTAAAGTGATAAGAATTATAGTTGAAAGAGAAATTAAAAGAAGAAAAAAGGTCTGATAACCATCCTGTTTACTTGACATTTATCCATCCTCTCACCTTGGAAAATCCCCAGATAGATGTTATGTTCCTTTATGTCAGCATGATTTACATTACCAGGAGAAGTGGTTAGGACCTGTTCTGTAGCTTGGGTCTGTAGGACTATCTCTATTAATCTGCTTTAGTAAAATAGCAACAAGGAGTAGATGCTGTTGGACAGCAAGCATTGCTCCAGGCAGGGTTTTGGTGCAGCCACGGTAACTTGCATGGTCCCAGGGCAGTGCCAAACAGAGCTGGCAGTGGCAGCTTGTGTGTATCACAGCATCACAGAATGTTTAGGTTGGAAGAGACCTCCAAGATCATCCAGTCCAACCTTTGACTAATACCACAGTCAACTACTAAATCGTGTCCTTAAGGGCAAGATCCAAATGCCTTTTAAATGCCTCCAGGGATAGTGACTTCACCACAGTCCTGGGCAGGCCATTCCACTGCCTGACAACCCTCTCAGTAAAAAAATATTTCCTAATATCCAGCTTTAACCTCCCCTGGCACAGCTTCCATCCATTTCCTCTGGTCGTTTTACAGTTTACTAAGGAGAAGAGGCTTTTTCCCTCCTCACTCCAACCTCCCTTGAGGCAGCTGAAGAGAGAGATAAAGTCTCCTCTCAGCCTCCCCTTCTCCAAACAGCCCCAGCTCCCTCAGCCTCTCCTCCCTGTAGCCTGTTTACTGGGGACAGGAAGGGAATGGAGCTGTCAGGTTCCAGTATCATCTGTCTGTAACACAAAGAACAGTCTGAAGATTATATTACTGAGTACCATAGCTGTAACTTCCACCTCTGGCATCTGCCTGCAGGTTTAAACAGACAGGGACTGCCCAGCTCCAGCTCAGGCTTCTGAATCCTACTCAACATAAACAGACTTTTCCTGTGTTTCACCACTCTTCATTCATAACAAATTGAATTTGGTTTTATTTTCATCTGGAGAGGTATCCAGTTCTCCAAGGACTAAGCAAAATCTGTAAACAAAAAACCCCCAAACAACTTTGGAAATACTGTACTTGATTACCCTCCCAGGACATGCAGAAAGGCAGATGGAAGGTGGTTTGCTTTCCTTTAGAGCATTGGAGTTGCTAATAGGAGTTTTAACAACAGAAATACTATAGCTGCTATTTGTAATGGTCCAGAGAGCAAAAGAGAGAGTTTAGCCTTGTCTTGTTAAATAAATAAATAGACAGATAGAGAGAGAGAGATTACTTTAGAACTGACTTGCAGCTGTCAGCACAAGGTAGGTTTTCGTTCTTGGCTAACTACACTTGCTCTTTCAAATCAGCCATCTAATTTTTGCAACCTTAATTTTGTATTTAGTATTTCATGGCTTTATTTTCTCAGGCGTATTTCTTCTGTTGAAATGAAAATGCCTCTTGCATCTTCTGGCTATGTAAATATGTGCCATTTCTTAGTCATGCTTGGACTAGACATATTCATACAATAAAATTTAATTCCCGCAACAGCAACATAGTCAAAAGTATCCACGGGCTTCATGAATAAAGACAAATAACTTGTGAATTAGCAAATTTTCAGGAAAGTGGTTCCATTAGTTTCAAGATTTTTACGCAGTGTAATGAACTGGCTTTCTTCACAGTAAACAGAATCTAAAATTGTAACTTGACAAATACCTTTACAGAAGCTAAAGGAAGTTTTAAAAAATCACATAGCAAAATAATGCCTGTATTAAAGTGTCTTAAATTGCATGAAAGTAATAGCACATTTACAGTTATTTAGGTAATGACAGCTTATTAGGGAAAATCTGCCATTTTCTTTATTACAACTTCACTTGTTCCAAAAGTGTTAAGGAGTTTATTTAACATTGACACAAAGCAGTAAAATACAATACAGCACAAGAGATGAGCATATCTCTGACTGGTCAGGGTTAGGATCTTGAATGAAAGCACATCTTACAGAGCTAATGTAGTGCAAGTATGAATGAACATTTAGGCAAAAGGTTTTCTGTTAGATAAATCCCCCTCTTAAATAATGGGCTCTCGATTGCTGTTTTCAGTGAGCTTATATCATGACATACCAGAACAGATGGAGTCCAGCTTGCATGCTGATTTTGCACCCTGTAAAAGTGTAGGATACAGGTGCCAGGAATCACCGGGTGACAAGCCAGGCTGGTGCCCAGTCTCACCTGTGCCCGGTTAGGGCTGGCCCCACTGAGCATGCCCAAGACCTGGGGCCAATAAAAGGTGAGGCTGGGTGCAACCAGGGAGCTCACTCTAGAGCAGGCGTGGTGCTAGGCTGGTCATAGTTAGTCTCTGCTACTGACTTGGACTGCCAATAGCTCCGGTCCCGGGCTTCAGATTCGAGCTCATGCTCTCGGTGGCGTCCGTTTCCGGCAACATCGGTCTTGGGCATGCTCAGTGGGGCCAGCCCTAACCGCGCACAGGTGAGACTAGGCACCAGCCTGGCTTATCACCCGGTGATTCCTGGCACCTGTATCCTGCATAAAAGCAACCAGCAAGTTGCACAGGAATGATGAAGGGCTTCCTCCTCCTCTGTTGTCATCAGGTCTTACACAGTGGTAGGCATGTCCTACCAGATGGGAAGTAAGTAAGGATCTCACTCTAGAAGTGTGATTTTTATGGTTTTTTTTTCCTTCACTATGAAGGTGTGTGTGTCGATTTGCACACACACATGCGTATTAGAATGAGATGGCTGTGTTTTGTGCCTGTTCACCCATCACCTCCTCTCATGGTCATGCCACCCCCTCTATCCCTCCACCATGTCTGTAGCTCCTAAGTCTCAGCCCACACAACTAAATCAAGGCTTCTTCTGGGCTGTGTGAAGGTGCCATGCTGCAGGCTGAAGAGGTTAAGGAACTGCTTCATTTATGATGAAATAAATGCTTCTGATGCAAGACAAATTAGTCTCGTAACTTCTGAACAGATTGAAGCCTTTCATCATTATCCAAAAACCCTTAGCAATAAGTTCTTCATCCTATCATTATCGATAGACACATAGGTAATACAAATGTTAACATCATTTGAACCAAGAGTTTAGCAGCTTGACAAGGTCTGGTGGTTAAATTAGAAGAAGTTTAATATTGCAGGTAACATTTTTCTAGTCTCATTTCTCACACTTTATGGGAGTGATATCCAAATATATTTTGTGTTGGCACTGCTCTACATTAATTGAGAGCAAACCTGTTATTCCTGAGACCATTAAAAATTTGGAGGCATGGGTAATAACTAAGGAATGACTTTTACTCCTTTAATAACAGGTTAAAGAAAATATAATAAGAGGGATGAAATAACTTTTACAAAGTCAAAGAAATGGCTATGGATTTATTCAGGTGTTTTGGCTCATGTTGCAGATTCTCCAACCAGAAAACATACTGGTTTGGGTTTTGGTTTTTTTTAAACCTTGCAGTTAGTTTAAGAAATTATGTAACAATGTTCCTGTTTTCACAGCACACAATTTCAGAATAATTTCTGTAAGGTTCCCGTTACAATTTATTTTTGAAATAATTAATTTTGCTATGAAGATATACAGAGGAGGTTTCTCTGATATGTTTTGGGAGCTGTTTATTCTACTGTGCAATGTAAAAATTGCTCATAAAGGGATCTAGGTATCAGCACATGTAGCAGTAATGTAAAGCCACTTAAAATGTGTAAAGTACATGTCACTGGTGAAACAGAAGAGGTCAGACTCAGACTTCATGACAAATATGAGCCTGTTCTCTTGTTGTGTGATCTGGCTTTTTTATACTGTTTGTATCTTGGTTTATATCTTGTCTGTTGTTCCAAATTATGTTATTTTAATTAAGCAGAGCTGTTCTGCCAGAAAGCAGAGCACTCTCAGCCTTTCTTACAGACACCAGACCTAAAATAATTGAAGGCAGCATGAGGATAGATTTATTTTTTTTTAAATAATCTCATGAATGATTTTCCTTCAGTGACACTTTTTGATCATGACTATAGCACAGGGATGAATAGATGTCTCAGACTTAAGCAAATATATTCAGTGTTCACATGTGGTCAGGGTATAGTGGAATATATGACTGTAGAAATGCTCCAGCCAGGTTGGAAATTATGCAAAATGCACATTTATTTCTCCATTTTTAAATTTATTTAATTAACTAGCTCTGTAATGAAAGGAGTGATCCAGCAAATTAAACCTCTAAACTACTCCCTTTTTAATTTGAAGAAATTCAATCTCCATATGTCACCTGGTTGCTGAACTATGAGCCACCCTGACAAACCAGGTAGAGAGGGAGGCTTCTAGTCTGTCTTTGGTAAGTGTACCCAATTCCAAACAGATTAATTGAAACTTTACTAAATGAAAGAAGAGAGAACAGTTAAACAACTAGGACATTGGCCTGCAACATGTAAGATTTTCAAACTCTGCCTCCCAGGCCAAATGAAAAAATCTGAACTTCTCTGTTCAGCTGCCAGAGCCCTTAAAAGATTGTGTGTTTGTCTTTGACACCTCTTGTGGGAAAACTACCATGGGCAACTGGATCTGAAAGATGCTCAGATGATAAACCCAAACCTCTGATGGAGAAGAGGGGTTTAGAAGGGAAACTCTTGGTCATCTTTGTGGTTCATGAGGGTTCTTTCCAACCCTGTCTATCCCATCCATCCTTTTCCAGGCATTGCACAATAAGACCTGATTAGAAATAAGCTGTAGGTTTTTCTAATGCTAGCACAGATTCCACGAAAGTGCTGCTTTTTTCTGGGTTAGTTCATGGCATCCATATGTTGTTTAGTTGGTACAGCATGTGTGTGCCTTTCCACTACTATTTTCAGAAAGAGAGGCTGAAGGCAAAACTGCCATTTGTTTTAGTGCTTGTTTTATGGCTAGACAAAATTAGGGTTACTAGAAATGTGCCTGCAGTGTGCAGTTATTGTGCCTTACTTAGTTTCTGAAAGGATAAGGAGTTTGCCAAGGAGAAACAGAACTATGTAAACACAAATTTGGCTTTTGCAGTGCTCCCAAGGAAGATACAGAAGGAAGACAAACAAGTCAAGGATGATAATGAATTACTTGCAGCAACTTACACTTCCACTTGTCAAGAGCACTCCAAACTGAGCTCTTGACTGATCACAGCTGCTCTTTCTTGGACCAACTCCTAAACTCAGGAGCATCTATCCAGAAACACCCCAGCCAGCACCAGCCCAGCTCAACACATCCATATCCATGTGGCATCCAGATTTCAGTCAGAACTCTGTGTCCATGCCAGTTGGCTGTTCTTGCCAGTGAAGATGATGGTTGGGCAGGCAGAACCAGTGCCACAGAGTTCTGGTGTTTGCTCAGTCTCCACTAACACAGGGCTTGTCCTGCACTGCAGCTTAGTGAGGGCACATGCCAGAGCTATGTGCTAGGACCACCAGAGGAAACACAGGTGGTGGGAGACTTGCCCAACATGCAGCTTAGGTGAAAGAAACACTGATCTCATGATCTATCTCAGCCTGAGTATTGCACAGTTGTCTGGACAGTCACATGCAGTTGTTTGGACAGGGAGAGGTATTTAAAAGACAAGATTTACACTAATCTGGAGGCTTCTAAGACTGAATGCAAAGATGCTTTAATTGTTATGTTACATTCTCATCTACCATTTATGGTTGGACTTAGTGATCTAAAAGGTGTTTTCCAACCTAAATGATTCTATATTCCCTGATAATTATATCTGCATGTTAATTATCAAATGTTATGGTGGGCATTGGGAGGCACACCTTCTAACCTTACATTCTCTGATTCTGTATTTTCATCTTGCTGTCAGCCACAAATTTAAACAGTTTCTCCTATAATGTCTATGAGAGGAAAGGATGTTAGAAGGAATTAACCATGGTAGTTACTTCTCCTGATGCCTTGTTTTGTATTCATACTAATTCTTGTTACTGTGAATTTATTAATTCCTTCACCTAACAATTATCTGTGACTCTCTGGGGAGCTGTTTCAAAGCCATAGGGTACTGAGCAATATCTTTCAGAAGCTTGGCATAATTGTAGTTCACAGCTTAAAGAAACAAACATTGTGAAAAAGGCTGTGAAAATCTCTCCAGTAAAAAAACAGAGAGCAAACATTTCAACATATCTTTCCATATCTGATAATAAGGTGGGGATAACTGTCAGTTGCCCTCACACATACCCAAAGCTTTTCCTAATAGCTATTCCCAGAAACACCATTTGCAACTGTGAGATTTTTATGGACAGGGGACTGTCACTCAAAGGCAGGAAACAAGAATAGTCTGAATATGTAGGGTTGATATTAAACTTGTGAGGTTCAGACAAGGACGCCTCTGCCATCAGGTCTGGAAATAGACACCAGGGCTCTCTGCCTACAAGAAAATACCCCTCTCACAGGGAAGCTTTTGAGCTTCACATCAAGAATTCAGGTTTTCTGTAGACTACTTTCTCTCTTGGTTTCTATTAATGACAAAATTATGGGAAAAGAATCAGGTTATAAGAGAGTTCTGAAGGTCTCAAAGCCAGGCGAGCTTTTAAGCTAGGTCATGTTGCTTAGGGCCATGTCTGGTCAGCTTCTGAGTATCTCTTCAGATGGAGCTTCCATAACCTCTCTTGACAACTGGCTTTAGGGTTTATTAACAAGTTTTTCAATATATGTGGCTGAAATTTCTCGTTACTACTTGTGTCCTTTGCTTCTTACCCTCTTAGGAAAGAGACCTTCTTTGTGCAGTTATGTGAAAAGCATGGCTCTATGTTTTTTATAAGTACCTTCTGGGAGAGCTGAAAGCAGCAATTAGGTGACCCTGAAGCTGACTTTCCTCCAGGCTGTATTTAGGCCAGGTATCTCAGCCTCTCAGGTCAGGTCCTCCATCCCCAACCAGCCTATGGGGCTTCTACCAAACTTGCTTCAATTTTTGTTGATGTTTCTCATGCTTTCCAGCCCATGAATGAATACAGTAGGATAGATACAACCCTACAACTACTCTGTAGAGATGAAGAGTCATTGCATCAACCCACTGACTGCATTCTTGAGCCTTATGAGGCTGGACCTCGTCACTACAAGGGCACACTGCTGACACAAGCTTCAACTTGTTGTCCATCAGGACAGCAATTACCAGCTCCTTTTCTGCAAACTGCTTTCCAACCAGCCAATTCAGAGTCTGTTCTGTTTCATAGGCTTAATACATTCCACTGGCTTTACATTTGTCATTGCTGAACTTCATAAAAGTTCATGCCAGCCCATTCCTACAGCTTGTTGAAGTCTCTTTGACCAGGAGCTTTGCCTTTCATGTGTTATCTCCATTTGTGCCACTCACTATCTAGTTGATTGTGCATTCCACCACATTGTCCAAGTGAAGACACTCTAAATAGTATTGACCCCAGAATCACTGAGAAACACCAGACATTAGCAGCTTCTCAGTAGACTTCAAGTGATTTATGACTACTTTTGAAATCTGAAGATTAACCTAGATATTCAACCCATCTTTCCAGTCTATATCTCCTGAGTTTGGCTACAGGGAATTTTGCATCTTTCCAAATAAGGAACCCTGGCTTCAATAGGAAGAATAGAAATTGCTTCCTTCCTTCTTTAATTTCTCCCATTCCTTTCTGCCTTTACTGCAGATCTCTCACTGTGGGTGAGTGTTGTTTCCTCCCATGCTTATATAAAAGGTGAGTCACAACATAGATTTTTGCTATAATATTTGAATGAAAGAAACTATAATTCTCTGCTGTTGCTATGAATTCAGGGAGGTCTAAGTGTGCTTAACTGTAGTAAAGACATCTGCTTTCTGTGCTATATTTGAGCTGGCATTGAGGTTCTCCCACACACTGAACATGACTCTGATGCTGAGGCATCTTCTCTGATAATTTATGTCTCTGCACGGGTTCTTCCTGTGCCTAGAAACACATTGGGCAAAACATACTCTTGTTGCCAGAACACTGTCAGTTTCCATCAACCCTCTTCCTTCTCTGTTATCAGAGATAGATGTGGGAATCTACCCAGGGAATGTGGACTTCATTCTACAACACAAGTGGAGATCTCAGTGATTTCTCCAATAAAATTATTTCTTGTAACAGGCAGTTCAGCAGGATCCCCACAGTTCCATAGTTTGGGATTTGACCATACAGACTGGATATCTGCCTGGAAGCTGCTGTATGTTTATTTTCCCCTCAATCTGGTTTTAATTTCCACAGTAGAAAGAAGGAAGAAGATGGGAGGAAAAGAGTGTGACACATACCCAAACCAGAAAACCAGCATGAATTCCAAGCTCAACTGCTGCAGATACAGCTAATATTGGGCAAGGGAACAATCTTCAGATAATATTGTGGGTTTTTTTCCATCAGCAGCCTTGGTTTTAGCACAGATCTTTACACATGATATGTGGCCCACATACCGGAGGCTCTGTAGCAATCAATCCAGTATGAACTAATTGTGAAACTTCTCAGCAGCTGGAGAGATCAGGTTTTGTCTCTTTGTAATTCTACAGTGTTCTTCCATGTCTTTTCAGAATAGACAATGATTAATGCCCTACCAGTGCCTGACATGACCAGTAGTCCCACCTTCTTGTAAACCTAAATTCTAATGCAGAATTCCCCCATTCAGCCAACATTTTCTGTGTTGCCAATAGATGAGTATATAGCAGCCTGTGCCATGTCTGGGCAGCAGGAGAAGAACTTCTCAAACAGTTACTTAAAACTGTAGAAGAAGGTACATCTAAAGCTCCACTTCCTTGAAGACAGCTCTGCCTAACACTTCACTTGGTTGAGGACAGGGACAGATGATGTCTACAAGCTGCTCACTGCCAAATGAATCCTGGGCAGCCTACTCTGCCAACACAGTGCCAGGACACCTGACCACTGACCTGCAGGTGATATTTGTTCAGCATTGTGAGCAGTACCTCAGGGAGCAGCTCAAGGGGCTCTGGTTTCTGCAAGGAAACTGCATTTTTATGGGTTTTTTTTTTAAGTGAATTTGTTTAACGTTACTTTTAGAAAATGCTTTTCATTCTGAGTGAGCATCACCTGTTGGCCAGAGGTCAGGTGTTCTGGTGGGTGGTGTAAAAATGTCCAGCATCCAGTTGGTGGTGGTCAGTTGTCCTAGACCCATTTGGTTGAGATTCCTGTCTCTGGGTAGGATTTGCAATTATTAGTTTCCCACTAATCCACAGTGCCTTTAGGACAGTTTTACAGAGGTTCTTTCATGTTCTAAAAAAGATGTAAGAGTAGATCTTCTTCCGTTTGACGTAGTAAAAAAGCCAATAGTCAGGATAAACATCTTTGGGATGGTATAAAATTGAATTTACGTTTCCATCTGCCCAAGTTTACACTTTCTTCTGTACCCCCACCAGACTGTGCAGTAATCTTCATCAGACAAAGGAGAAAAGTAGCTCTAACAGTGTTGCCTATTGAAGGTGTGACCATGTGTATGCAAAAAATGTGAGTGAAATGTCCTTTTATCAATTGGCAAAGAGGACATATAGCATATTTCAGTACTTATTTCGATATAAACCAGGAATTTTGTTGTAAAACACGACCTCTAATTCGGTCATGCAAAGTGGAATTTTCAGAAGGATTTAGGACCCACTGCCCTGGGATGTTTTAGGGCACTGGCTTGTGCTGTGATGATGGAAAAAGGAACTTGAACCAGGATTTCCCATTTCAATGCTCATTCACTGTGATCTTAGGGAGGTCATAAGAGCATCACGTGTTCCCTGGAGGTATGGTTACACTAAAGGATCAGGCCCTGTTGGCAGTGCAAAGAAAGAAAGATCTCAATCTGATTTCAGTATCGGGTAAATGCTGTGCAGCTCAATCCTGCACAGGTTTTGGTGGTCTCCATGTTCCCACTGTGAGGACCTTCAGATGACTGTGAAAATTCAGCAGCAGAAATTGATGTTCTAAAGACATGCTATCTCATATGGAGGAAAAGAGGATGTAATACAGTTATTTGGGTCTCAAAGGATCTTTGGGTTGTCAGACCTCAAAAAACCCTCTCTCCTCATTGTTTTATGTGAAAGAGCCAGCATGACTGATGGCTGTTTATGGCTTCTCTACCACTGAGAAAATGCATATATCACCCCCTTCAAATCACCAATATGCTGATGCACTCACCAAATAGAGAGTGTAATCATTTCGATAATTAAACCACAGAATTATTAAATGAGTTGAGAGACTCTAGCAGGAATACTGGAATTATAAAGCCTTAGGATAAAAAGCCCTCTTAAATAAAAATATAAAAAAAACAATAGCTGTGCTCAAAAGTGCAAGCTGTACTAGTCAAGAAGTCTGTGTAGAACAGTTTGAAAAGAAAAAAGCCAGTTTTTATCCTAATGTACATGCCCTGGGCTTTTGGGCACACTGCACCGTGCTCAGCCTGATTTATTATTTTTGTTGCTGTTTTCATTTTATGTCAGCATTTCTATTGGTGTTTTTTCTCCACTTTTTTTTTTCTTTTAATACATTTTATATATTTTTTGTTCTTAAAGATGCTTTTGAAAAAAGCGTCAGGCTACAAGTGTAATTGTGAGGCAGTCAGTCAATTTATTCTGTCTAGATATTTCTCCTTGTGTCTTTCTTTTCTAAATCAGATTTAATGCTGGCTTTTGTAGCACAGCCTACCAATCAAACAGAAAATCAATATACTTTGTGGTGTGACCATATACTCTTAACCTTGTCTTTCTTTCTTCTTTGGCATAAAGACCCCTTTAGTGAGAGCTGTTCTATAAAGCTATATATTGCTTTGCTTTGCTTCCATTTATGTTCATAGATAAAAGAGCACTGTGAGGAAAAAAAACATTGTTGCTCTAACCCTGTTTTCTTCACTTCATGAACAAGACTGGAGTGTAAAGACCAAAGAATCATGAAAGATTCATATTTGACATGTTAGATTTAACTGAGGAAAAGCAATTTTGAAACCACAGAAGGGAAATATGTGTTGCATATGCTACTGGATGCTCTCAGCTGGTGAGGGGAATGTGTGACACACACCTCTCTGCCTGAAAGCCATGGTTTTCACTCATTTTTTTGTGTTTAGCAAACTTGCTTTTCCATGGGAAGAATTGCTGTAAGTTCAGCAAGTGAAGGGGTAAAAAACCTGACAGCCAGAGAGAGCCTTAGTGCTCCTTTTTACGCCCCCAGCTCTCCAATTCCCTTCCTGCTGCTGCATGGCATGGCTGCTGCTTTCCATACAGAACAAACTCAACCTGAGACTCTTTCTGGTTTTCTGGTTTTCTCCCAGAAAGGGTGCTTCTCCTCCTGGCATGTTCTCACCTAGGTAGCTCTCAGCAGGGCACTCACCCCTTTCCTGTTGTCACAGCTGAGCACGGATGCTCTCAGTGCTTGCAGGTTTTCTTTTAATTGCCCAGCATCAGCAAGTCCCCAAAAGGTTGTCAAAGGGAATCACTTCTTCCCTGTCTGGCAGATGCAAGGAGATGTTTGTGGTTTCGTTCAGCTGGAAGCAGTTTTCTCCTTGTCTTCTGAGGTACTTGCACAAAGCTCGTGGCTTGTTCATTAGGGAAGTGTTACAGCTCATAGGCACAGTTAATTAGCACTTATGAATAAAAGAAAAGCAGGAAGGAAAATCAGAGGAGTAGAAACAACAGAAAATGAACTAGAAGAAAAAAACAGTGTAGGTGTGTGAGAGCAAAGCACTCAAAAATTAATTAAAAATATACTGATGCTGTAGGTTTTATAGCAATTTTTCATTCCTAGCTGTTCAGCATAAAGCACACCACCGTGGGCCATGAAGTCCAGAGAAACCAGCACACACCCAGTATGTGTATGTACACACCTGTCTATCATACAGGTGTCCCACAGGTGCCAAAGAGCCAGAAAACAGAAGAGCATTTCAATAGGGAGTAACTGTGTGAGGGAGTGTCAGCAATACCAGCATGAAATTTTTAACAACCAGCTAAACTTTATTTTCCCCCTTGTGGCTGCAACTTATTGTTAGATTTTGTAACACAGCTGTGTCATGAAAAGCTTGAAAGCATGAACTGTGCTAGAGAAGTGACAGTTTGCTCTCTCAACAGCTAAATATCAGCTAAATATCAGCATCAAAAATTTTCCTGGGAAAAAAAGTGACCTTTCAATACATAAAAGAGGCTTGTAAGAAAGATGGGAACAAACTTTTTATGTTGTGACAGGCCAAGGGGAAATGTTTTTAAGCTAAAAGAAGGTAGATATAGACTAGATATAAGGAAGATATATTTTATGATGAGGGTGGTGAAACACTGGAACAGGTTGCCCAAAGAGGTGGTAAGAAGCTCCATCCCTGGCAACATTCAAGGTCAGGTTGGACTTGGGTTCTGAGCAACCTGATCTAGGTTAAGATGTTCCTACTCACTGCAGGGGGGTTGGACTAGGTAACCTTTAAAGGTCCCTTCCAACCCAAACCATTCTATGATTCTATATTCTTTCAAACAATCTTCTGACTAGAGGAGGATAAATGCCTTTCAAACCTTAATGCTATAAGGCAAGAAATTGGCTGTAGCATGAAGTTAAGGATTATACCATAGTATGAACAGTACACAAATGGGCTGAACAAAGGCTAAGTATCACATTGGACATAACTGAGATTTTTGAGTGCTTGACTTTGCAATTGTATTCATTCAGGAGCTACTCATTAATTCTGCTCTTTTAAAGAGAGTTGTTTCCATGTTCATATACAAGCGTGACCACTAGGCTCAGTACAGTCAATACATCCTATTTATCCATTAATCAATACACACACTTTACACTGTCTAAGAGAATGAACCAGTGATCAGAAGAAATCTGCATCAGCTCTCATGGCATCCCAATAACTCTAGAATAAATCAGGGCAGAAAGAGCAAGGAGTTCTGGCAAACTTTGTGCTTCCTGTCAGAGTAGAAAGCTCTTGCTCTCTTCTAACTTCTCTATTTCCTTTGACTTGAACAGTGACAGAGAGCCGTGTAGGGAAAGAAAAGCTGCCCATGAGCCCAAGGTTGGCCATGCTTGTCTCTATCTATCTCTTTATGTTGACATTCTTCCCCTCACTCCCCGCATGCCAGTCTTGTGCTACTCCTGAATAGCAACAGAGACGTCCAAAGATGTGTTAGTCTGGAAGACCTATTTTCAGTTTGTATCCTAAGTGTCAGGGGGGGTGATTTTTCCTTGATATTGGATTTTATGGCAATAGTGTGCAGTTCCAAAATCTGCTGTCAAAACACATCTTGTCAGGAGGCCAGTAGGGTAAGGACAAGAATCGAGAATCTCATTTTTAGCATTAGGTGGAAGAGGAAGAAGTAACCATGATCCTGTATGACAAGTCAGAGAATCTAAGACTGGATGACAGGAAGCAAAAATCAGACTGGGACTAAAATAATTGAAGAGCCAAAGATTTTCTTTGCTGGCAGAAATAATTCGGCAAAGATAAAGGCCTTGTGCTCTCTTTCCCTGCCAGCATTTAATTGCTCCCAAGATGGGTCAGACTCAAAGTTTGTCACATAAATTAATCAAATCTAGTCCATAGCTTTTCCTTCACAAAATTCACTTCATGAATAGTTTGTAGACATTCCCAAATTATTATACCCACTCTATAATCAGGAAGGGAAAAGGACATCTCGTGATAATTTCATCAAATACAATCTTCAGTGATAGGACTCAGTATATCATGAGCCCAAAAGTTTGCTTTGAGGTTATTCCCTCCTAATTCTCCATTTTCCTCTGGCTTCTACAAGAATCTCCTAACCCCCTGAGAGTTGCAGTGCTCATCTCTCTGCCCCAACTCTCCCAAAGACCTAGAGCTGCCTTTTCCATCAGGAGAAAACATTTTTACTTTCTCCTGCCAATAATGAGAATCTCGTCTTTCCATTTGGGCAAGAGCCTTACCAACTATCTTTGAAAGCCTCAGATGCTGTATGAGGAGACCCCAGCTTCACCACTGCACTGAAACCTCACAAATCTTGCTGATGATTTGTTTCTTAGGCAGCAATGACAGCACATGACAAGGGTACAGGTACAATGAAAAAACAATTTCATATCAGCTCGGTGCCCTAACACTCCCCAACCCCAGTTCTTTGGGAAACTTTTGGTCATGTTCATCTTTCTGAGTGCCAGCAGCTATCAATCTAGGCAAGGAACTTAACTTTCAATTCAGTCTTGTGGCTAATGAAACACTCAAGATCTGTAAAAGGAATTTAATTTTATATTTAAAAAAACCTAACACCTGGTGCCAAATTTGAAATGCTTAAGGAAGACGTGTGTCAAGTGATGAGGACAAGAGACATCAGGGAGAGGGTGAAAGGAAGGATACGCCATCTCCTAGGCAAGTGCACATGCATGCACAATCTGGGAAACAATCCAGAGGGATGAGCCCTCCAGAGGGATCACAAGGCTGCTGTGTTGCTGCAGGACCACAGAACCACTGGGACTGCCTGCACAGGGGGACTCCAACTCTGCAGGCAAGAGAGGCAGTGAAGAGGAGGAGGAGGAGAGATGCCCTCTGCGCAAAGAAGCAGCTGAGAGGTGAAGAGCATTTCCATGGGACAGGTGAGGGGCTGGGTGCAGGCTCATGGATCACAATCCTCTTCTCCAGCATCTGCTATTCACTGATAAGGAAGATACAGCTGGGGATGTGATAGCTGCTGGCAGCCACGGCTATAGTGACCAAGCAATAGTGGGGTCCAAGATTCTGTGAGGGGTGAGAAGGGACGGCAGCACAGCACAGACCTTCAACTCCAGGTTGACTGGACCAGCAGTCAACTCCAGCAAGACTGCTGCTTGTTCAGGGCATTGGTAAGTGGTATCATATGGGGCAGCTCTGAAAGGATCTCAGGAAGGTTGGAAATTTTTTAAAGACAGCATTCTCCAAGCATATGTGGGGCCACCTTGATATTCTGCAAGATAGGTGGAAGTAACAGGAACTGGCTTGGCTGAACAGGAGACTCATGGCAGATCTCCAGCACAGAAAGGCAGCATATCAGGGGGTGGAAGAAGCCACAGGCTGAAAAAGAAGAGGGCAGTTATGAGGGAGTATTTATTGGAGATCTTATTTATTCTCTGGGGAAGTATTTATAAGAATCTAGGGGTAAAAAGAAAAAATAAAGCACGAAGAAGTTACATATCCTTCTATCTTCAGGCAGAATTATCTGAAAAGCATTTCCTTGGGGAAATCAAGCTCTCTCTAAATGTGTCAAGTCATAGATGACATATGGAAGCTCTTCTAATATGTTTTGGCCTGAGACACTGGGGTGGAAAACCCAGAATGTTTTCAACAGTAAGAAAAAAACATAAAGAACAAACTATCAACACTTGCAAATTACCATTTTGAGAAAGGTTTTATAGTCAGCAAGGTGACACAGCCAATTTCTGTTGAGAGACCTTCTGTGCTGATGTCTTTTCAATTTTGCACATGACTTTCAAACTAATCAAAACTGCTTTGCTCCTTCATGAACCTAACAGAGGAGCAAAAGCTTAAGGAGGAGAATAAAACAGCAGAGTCATATCTTACCAATACAGTTAATAACAACAAAAAAATTCAAATTTTGAGCTTAAGGGTTGACAACTAATTTCTAGGAAGAAATTCTCCTGAATTAGCATGGGGGGGGCTATGCACAAAATTCTGAACACAGGGTGATTCATTATAATAATGAAAGACAATGGTGGAGTGGCTTGGTCTTGTCACTCACTTCATCACCTGTTTTCCCTTCGTTTCCCACGCACTGACCAGTCCAAGAAGTGTCATTGCTGTCTGTAATAAAGTTGGTCCTACCAGAGCTCCTGTGGGCTTTATAATGAGGCCATTTTTACCTGATATTCAGAGGCAAAAGGGCATCTAATTGTCACTCGTGTCTTTGGCAATCCCCCAACAGATCCTCATTGGTTTGGAAATATCCATCCCATTAAGTTTTGAGATTTGTCAGTGTGCAGTAATGTACCTGGGGGGATCCTGCACACAGGGGGGTTGAATACATTGAGGCACCTGAAAACATTGCTTTGGTCTATTGTTCTGATGTAATTTGAGCCCTCCAAAATGTCCCTTTTGCTCTGACAATCACACGGAATACGTTCAGCCAGGAGCTGTCAATGACAGAGAGCACGGGCAGGCTGAAAGGTGAAAAGTATCAGCCTAGAGGGAATCAGCAGGGGGAGAAGGAAGTGATTAAAATAAGCTTTGTTTTATGCACTAGGCCACTGGGAATGATTAACTTCCTTTACCAAGTGCTTAGGTTTGAGAGTCTTTAAATGAAGAGCCCTTATATTGTTAGCCCAGGTAGCTGATTAGGAACAAAAAAGACCCCTGTTCAGCATCTGAAAACAGCAGATGACCCCTGTAATGTTATTTTGCTTTGGCATTGCTGTTGTTGGAGAATGAAGCCTTACAAAATGACTTGAGCTTGGAGCTCTGGTGGTCTGGTACAGTGGCTTCCTGTTTCTATCAGAACAAAGTAGGTAGGAATAGAACCAAAGACTCCCTGAGTGTTTTATGTGCAGGACAGGGGTATCCTGATCCAGCCAAATTTCTTCTTTGCTTCTGAAGCAGTAGAGCTGTTCTGACAAAATCTGATCATGGGAACACTGAAGAAGACTGCAGGAATCTGTCCCTAGTACAGCTGGCTTCACATAAACCCAGTATGTGACAGGCAAAAGCAAAAAAGGACAAAGGCAATGGCAAATGTAATTCTGAGAGAGGAAAGATAGCTGAAGTTATTAAAACAGACCTAGGGCTCAAAAAAGGGCTAGTAGGGCTTATTCAGCTCCAAGCTTCTCCAAATCTCACATGAAAAATAGTTACTAGTGTTCAGATTTTACTGAAATAGAAATGTTGAAAACACTGAATATTGAAACTGAGATTGAAATACTGAAAGTCTTAGAATATATGCTGATTTTGCATCCTGTCTCCTACTCTTCACATTACACTGGGAACAAGCTGACACTCACATTGGGAAAACACATCCTCTTCTGCATCCCAGATGACTCCAGGTGTTAGCTGATGGGCCTGCCTGCATCAGAGAGATGTACCACCTCTGACTTCACTCAGTCGAGTCCTTCCCACTCCATTTCAGGGAACATCATCAAGCCAAGTTCAGACCACCCACAGAAACAATTTAGCTGCAAAAATAGAAGCCTTCCTGCCTCTCCAGTTACTCAGTGCCACATCTTAAACCATGGGGAGACTGTGCTACCCTTTGCCTATATAGATTACAGATCTCTGGAGGAAAGACATGCTCTGTGCCACCACAAGCTGCCGGCATCAGTCCCTGTATGTGATCCATAGGGCACCTGCCTCACCCAAGGCTCTGTGAAAGCCAGGAACACAACCAGAAAGCCCCAGAACTCCCAGAGCTATTTGAACCTCTCAGTGTTACAGTTTGAACAACGCAGACGAACAATTAACCAAGCTGCAAAGCACTTGTTTTATCTAAATACTGTCTTTGAATTTTAGGACAGAAATGGAGTAGAGGCCTCAGCTTCTCAACCAGGCTCTAGCCACATAAGGCCCCACTTGCTGTAGTCTGTGATGATTTTCCTTACAGGCAGCAAAGAGTCACTCACAGCAGAATTTCAAGTGCTGAGAGGAAGGGTTAGGGTTCTCTCAAGGTCAAATCAAGCCAAAGCTTGGCAGTTGTGAACCAGCGTAATCTAATTCTCTCTCGTTTTGATATTGAAGTCTAACAGTGATAAAAATTTAAACAAAGATGTTCTCCTTTAGCTCAATTAATGTGTGCAGATTTTGGGGTGAGAGATGCCAGCTCTACCAAACAATCAGACAAGCTTGTCCACAGAAGAATGAAAAACGAAGAAGAGAAAAGTATCACAGATCTGGCAAATTCAGAAGTATTTATTTCACGTCCTTTCTTTGCTACAGATTGCATGGCAAATATTCCCTAAAATGTTTTTACCCATCCGTTGAAAACACACTCAAATTCTCACTCACATACTGCATTTAATAAGGTACAACCCTACAAAAAGATTAGCTTTTCTGATTTTCACAGCCAGCAGAGTCCAAACATAAAATGCAAGGAACATCAAGGACAGAACTGGAGTCCTCAAAGCTCTTGTGCCACATGGTATCACACAGAGGTTTATGTGTACAGAAGTAGCTCATTATTTCTTATTTCAACAATCTGAACCCCAGGCTACTTTAGAAAAAGCTGGCAGTATTTCTACTTCCCAATGCAGACTCTGGAGTACACTTGTCTGAAGTCAGCAAAATGTTCCTGATTTTTCCAGAAGTGATAGCAATTCATTATAAACCAAGTTCAAGCACCACTTGTCAAACTGTGTACTCAGTCTGCTGTAGGCAGAAAACCACCAGATTTCAATTTCAGGAGTCATATAATATTCTTCCATCACAATCACAGCCAGACAAATCAATCATTTATCCCTTCTCCGCTTTTTGGTAATATTCACACAGACTGCTGCTTTTTTAGAGAGGAAGCTGACTCCAGGAACATGCCCAAAACAAACATGAAGAAGTCATTTCTGTAACACATATGAAAGGAAAAAAACTGTTTTGTTTTGTTTCTTTTTTCATTCCTTTGGTGTAAGCATGCATTTCGTTTGTTTACTTGGGGTTTTTTGTGGGTTTCCTCAGTTACACTGATCCGGTACTAAGTTTGTTGTGGCAGATCTGTTCAAGTATGCAGCCACAAAACAAGAATTTAATATTTACATTAATGTTCTGTAGAAACAGAACATTAATCTGTCCTATCTCATCAGACATTAGGAAAGAAAGCCTTTTGTATACTCAGTTGCTGGTTAATGTAATGACTATTTGTGCCTTATACTGTATTTCTTCCTTGAAAACACAGGCAGACTTACTTGGTATAAAGGAACATGGAATCAAATTCAGTTTACCCTGCCACCTTAAATTTTATTAATGCAACAGAGACTGGAAGGTCTGAAGATTAAGTCAAAAAAGAAAACACTACTTTCTGCTATTAAGAAAGCAGAAAATTCCAGTGTATCCAACCTGAACTTGGCAAACACTTGAGCAGGAAGCAAGGAGAAAACAACTCCCTTGCTTTCTACGCTGTACTTGCTTCATTTTATAAAGCAGTTTAGACTGGAATATTCCTACAAAATGCAGTCCAAAGAAGCAGAACTGTTGGAAGAGTTTTCAGAAACCAAGAACCTTGAGCAGAAGTTTTTTGAAAACTAAAATGAACCTTTAAATGACACTTCTAAAGGCTGAGCTGCTTCCAACTAATAACAGGAGGGGGGGAGGCAGTGGCAAATACAATGTTTTGAACTTGATGGAAAGCAAAAAAATCACAGTGAAAAGGAAGACTGAAATTCAGCAAGAGGGAATCAGCACATGGTGACTGATGTAATGAGAAAGAGCTAGTGTAAATGTTTCATGTGGAATTGTACAAAGAAAAAGGAACAGAGATGCACAAAACCCACACAACTGTACTGCTGCAAGCAGGTTGAACTGCATACTTAAGAGATGTGACAACGGTGAGAAATACTATTCCACTGTTTATTACAAAAGTTGTATTTTCCCTATGCTTAAGTAGCAAAGAAGATAAGGTCAGATTAGTCACTAATGCAATTTCAGGTCCTTTGGCAGACCTGCACCTGCTAATATTAAATGAAGACCAGATTCAAACATAGAATGTGTTCCTGAGAGGTTAGGCTCATTTCCTGTTCTCTCAGGGAAAACCAATAAAAAAAGATTTGCAGAGCAATTTTGTCCTCTGAATAGCACAACCCTTAGAAATATACCTTAAGGATGTTACTAAAGCATCATGCAAAGACAGCAGTGATGCAGTGCTGTTCAGAACATAATTGGTGCTGTAAGATCAGAGAAAGATAAAACAGTGTGATTGACAGCTGCTACAAAAGCTACAGGGTGAATCTTCCCTGGGGAGAAGTGAGTCAACAATTGTGTAGCCCTATCTTTTAAGGCCCTCCTTGCTATTAAAAAACCTCCAAAACCTAGTGGCAGAAAAGCCTCCTTCACTTACAGTTGCCATCAGATAGGACATTGTGGGAGAGAAAGAGGATGTGTATTTAATGCCCTAAATTCTTAGTTTCCAAGACAGAGAAATTTAAAGCTACCTAGACATAACACCTGAACACAGCTTTGAAAGCTTCATGCACTTAGTCTTCTCTTTTTCCTCTGTTCTAATACTCCTCTGTCAGGTTTCATGGGAGGAAAAATTTGATAGCAGATGAGGGCACAGTTCTTAGCAGTTCCCAAAGAAATGATAACAAGTCCGAACTATGCCAATGAATAACAAGTGTAAAAAGGGACTAACCTGACTGACAGAGCTCTTCAATGATCTCAGAAGAGTAAAACATATAAATAATGGAAATGCAAACAGATTATTTCCTAATTATTAAGTAGGAGCAGCAAGAGAACACAGGCATCACATGAGGACCAAAAGAAGAAAGCAAAACTCAGTAAGCAAAACTCTGTAAGTACACCTGAATTACACGAAAAAAACCCAAGGTGTTAGCTATGCAAGATGGTAGAAAAACAACTGACAGCTGATATTAGAAATCAACTCCTGGAAAGCTGTTTTCAGTATTGCCTTGTGAGGGCAACTACATTCACATGAAAGATCTCTGCCTAGTAAAGGAAGCAATTAGGTTAGAATATTAAGTTTCCTGAAGCTCAGTGTTCATATGTTCCCTGGGCCCGAACAACTGTTCTATAATGTTAAAATTGGTTAACCTTATGTTAATACAGTGTGTTAAAATGTAGCCTCAAAAACAGTAATAGCAGTAGTTGAATCTGAGAACTGGAAAGCTGAAATGCCTATTTTTAAACAGAAAGACTGAAAAGAAGAAAAGCAGTAAAAACGTCTTGGTCAGGATCAAGACAATTAATTTTTAATTCTAAAAAATATTTGGAACAAGTGCTCAAACTACACTCATTTATGCCTTCCACTGTAACTGGCCAAGAACTAGTTATGGTAAAATCCTTTCTTCCATATTAGTGCAATGAAAAAGCAGTAGGTGAAGTATCTTAATCTTGACATCTATCACAGCACAGTCTTATATACAAGACAAATGCAGCTCAGATGAAACTATTGCTGTATGAAGGCAGAGCTAGCTAGAGTTATCTATCTATCAAATATTAAAACCAAAGCTGCAACAATGTTCTGCAGAAGTGTGTCCTAGGATTAGTTCCATCCATATTCTAAAAATTTGAGATAATGAATTCAGTAGACAATATGGAGCCCAGCATCTCTCTGATCTACTGAGGGCCAACATTCAAATCAAAAAATTGACAAGCTAAAAGGATGTATAGAAAAATAACATTTAATACCAGTAAGTAAAAGAATAATTCAGAACTCAAGTCAGACTCAGGCACTGCTGCAAACATGACCTCAGACTTTTTTCCCCTTCAATGCCATAACATAGCAAAGAACTATGGAGTATTCCAGTTAAATTAAACTTGCCTTGCACTGTTTACACCTCAGAATTTTTTCTGCCCTGACACAGCAGGGATATAACCATCCAGCAGGTGCTGGATTTAAAAAGAAAAAAAAACAACAAACAAAAATCCCTTTCTCTCCCTAAAAAGAATTCTTGACTTACTGCAGATCAATGAAATTTCTCCATGTTTCATTAAACTCTCAGAGATTCAGCAATCTAACAATTTAGACAGGAAAAATGCTGCCATCTCCTGGAGCAAGTGAAGATAGCAGTTCTCTGAATGCTCTCATTCTGCTCTCCATCTTGCACTGAAAAGTAACCTCAGAGACTCAGCAAGTCATCATCAGATGTTGCATCTAGAAATAACAAGCAAAAGGCTAAAGCATAATGCCACTTGAAAGACAAATCCTGGTGGCCTAAGTTCAGCAGCAACACGAATGAAGTCCACTCATCCTCCCCCCCAGTTCTACCTGCTTGAAAAGCTTCCTCTCAGTCAGCCCTCTTTACCACATACAAATCTTGAACAAAAATCTCTGTAAAAGCAAGAGTGGGAGCAGAAACCAAATGTTCTTATTCTTATTCTCATTAAAAACATAGCAGACCAGATGAAGTGGAGTTTATAGGGGACTGCTGCCCTTCAGCTTTCAAAGCCTTCCACTATAATCTTATTTTTACCATCAAGAACAGGTATTACAATCACCCATTTTCATCCAACAGCCTTCAAGAAGCTCCTCTACTCCAGGCTGAATAACTTTTAAGAGTCTGTAAGAAAGTATTCTCTCTACAAAGGTGTGTAAAGTTACTTTGGTTACTTCAAGTAACTTGGGACACAGTAATTGTTCACCTTGTGTTCATGTTGTGGATAAGCTACAGTGTTATTGAAGGCTCTCCTATTTCCTCACTAATCCTGGCTATTCTCCTACTGCTCTATTTTAGGGCTAATAGGAAGCTACCCAAAGGATCTAGTGCTCCATTCATCACAGCTGCTATCCAGCCCAAAGACATAGCTCAGTGGCTTTTTTTTTTTTTTTTTAACCAGATTATATCTGAACTAGGATTTCAGAGAGCTGCAAATATTTTAATATTAATTTTCTGACACTGACTACATAAGATGATAGCATTCATAACTTTTCCTATCAGGCCATCTTGAAAGTATTTTTGAATGCAATAGCTGTTAATCATTCCTCTTAAAAAACTTGTAACTACCAAAACAGAAGCACTGATGTCAGAAGGCTTCTGTAAGTCAGAGCAGAATCAGTAAAGCACAAGGGCTGCACAAAAGCAAGCTGACAGAGTATTAGTATCAGCAGAGGAAAGATGTAAGGGTCAGGCCTAGAGAAACAGGCAAATTTTTAGACACCACTATTAGGATACTACAGTGAAATCTTAAAGTACACTTAACAAGTGCTATTATTTCTTTCTTCTGGTCATGCGAGCAGTGTAACTTATTAGGCCTAACACTATTTCTTATCTAAGAATTTCAGGTGATTGCACACTTTGATTTTCTTCATACTGCAAAGTTATTCTGCTTAGCTTTCTGAGGCTTCTTAAAGGCTTTACCTGGTTACAAACTGATTTAAGAGAAGTTTCATCAGAATATTTTAGAAGTGCTCTGCAAAGAAGACAATATGTGGTTTTCCCTATACTTTTAGGTCAGTTCTGAAGCGTTTGGTTTCCTTGGCCATTCAGTTGAGGTTTGCAGGAATATCTCAGCTGTCAATGCTAAAACTCAGCTTTTGAGTAAACTCAAGTAAAAGAATTCTAGATTTTTTTTGGCCATTATATCTAAGGTTCACTTTGCATATATCATGTTGTGATGTGGCGTATCCTTAGAGAAGATTTAGGCACCTTCATAAAACTAAAACTACTCCTTAAAAACTCAAGGATCTTCAAGATTCAGTTTATTTTCTAAAATAAAAACCACGCACATTGTAATATACACAATTTGAGTCTTACCAAATACATGTATAAATTTATTTTTTTCTTTTAATAAAGATCTCTATCTACAATCCTAATCCTGAATGCCAATCTGCCCAATTATTTTTTGGGCTAACAGATTTCAGCAAAGAAAATCTAAGCCTGTATTGTTTCAGGTGCTGGAAAGCAAATGTACCTGCAGCACTAGATAAAAATCTCTTCAGGCACTTGCCATTTGGCTAAACCAAGTTTAACAGTTTCATACTTATACAAAAGCAACAAAACTCCAGTCTTCATAAGCTTCTTCAACTGATTTCCACATGAAAGTAGTACAGCAACAGAAATTTAAACATCAGTCATCTCACTAAGAGAAAATGCCATATTTCTTCTTCAATTCTTCAACAGAAGTATCTTTCAATCCCATGTGGTTCACATGATTGAACAATACCTGTGTAACTGTGAAAGAAAATCCCAACACTAACTGTTATTTTTGTTATTCACACTCTTAAAATGAATTAGCTCAATTTTTTCCTCAGGGAGAGTAAGGGTTGGGATAGATAGCTCAAATGCAAGTAAAGCTTTAGAATTATTGAAAGGATGAAAAAAAACAGCAAAGGGAAGCTCTCACTTTGTTTTGATGCCCACAGGCGGCCTAAGAATACTTGCTTAAACAGGTATATAATCCCTAAAACAGTTTTATTTTGCTTACTATCTTGACATTAGGTCATTAATGGAGAACACAGAAGTTAATGCCAGATAAAGCTTACATTAGGTTAAAGGCATGAATGAAATTCATGAGGGGAACTTCATTGCACTTCAATAAGTAAAACTTAAGTCCTTTTCTTTTAGGGAGATTGCAATATGAAAAATTTGAAAGTGTGATAGTTATTACTGAAACTCAGCTATAGATAGTAAATTTGACATTATTTGATCTAAGAGAAATGTCTTGCTTTTAACTAATTTAAGTGATGTTTCGACAACAGGTCAGAGGACCAGGCCGAGGGGTTTAGAGACATCTGCATACTTTTTACCAACAATAAAGTTGGGATTGCCAAGAAATGGCTGTAAATTGTGCAAACTGTGTCATTTGGATACCTTGCATCTCAGATTTAAGCTTTCATACAAACTCATTACTTTGTACAAACTGAAATGCCAGAGCAGTTTACTTTATCAGTCTAATATGCTGTGATATCACTGATAAAACCAAGGGAATTTAGCTATGTTTTTCATGTCTTAACAATTAATAAGGGATCAAAAGATTAAGAAAAATTACATGACATTCATATCAACTTCTAAAACAACAAGCTAGAAAACAAATTAATCTTAATTGATTTTTACATAGAATAACAAATGGGAATAGAACTAAGTTGGAAGTATTTCTTCCTAGATTCCACAGTATCCCAGATTAAGTTTAAAAAGACATTACACCGAATTACTTACTTTTTTTCTCTGAGCCTGACATAAACATTACTGCCATATCAAATCTTTTCAATTCAGACAGCCTCTGGAGGATTTCAAGGATGAGCGATGGATCCTCTTTCCTGAAGAATATTATTACAAATATAAAAATAATTACTGTTGATTAGAAAGATACAGTAGCTGCAAGCAATATTAAAGACTTCAGGGAAAAGAAATTAAAAGACCAATGTAACTCTTTTCTTTCTCCCTTGTATTCCCTGTCTCTCTCATCTTTCCTGTTCCCTCTTTCACCCATGAAGCAAAAAGTTAGCATCCAGAGATCTTTATGCAAATATCATTATTATACAGAACAAGAGGAAAAAAAAACAAAAAACCAAGGAGTTAAACTTACTCAATGTAGAAATCATGTAGGATTTTCAGTATCTGTATAAATAAGTCTGGATCTAAGGATTTCTGGAACAGTTTTGGATAAAGTGAAGGCTCTATTTGCTTTGGAAAAAATAAAAAAGGGTAATTTTTAGTAAAAAAAATGTAGGTGAGTCATGAGAATTAGAAATATATTTTTATAATGTCTTTGGACTACTATGTGTATGAAAACAACCAAATAAAAAAACAACAAAGTATTTTATGTTGAATATTATTTTTTTTTCATTATGATGGCTACTAAATTCTATTTAAAAAGCATTTTAAGCATTTATTTTGCAAAATACATACAAGCATAATTACATTGAAATGTTTCAAGCATTTGTTCAGTTTAAAGAGATAAGAATGTTGCTATGTCTAATTATTCTACAAGCATTCCATTACTGCCTGTATGAATATATATATATGGACAGTTGGCTCTTGGTGAGATTCTGCTTGAACACAAAGAGGAAAATTTTTTACTGTGAGGACAGTCAGACACTGGAATGGTCTCCAAGGGGAAGTGGTAGATTCCCCCACTTTTGAAAGTTTTAAGTCTCAGCTTGACAGGGTGCTGAGACATCTCACACGAATATTATTAGAAGGGTTGGACCAGATGATCCTTGAGGTCTCTTCCAACCTGACATTCTATGATTCTATTAATTTGAAAAACTAGAATATAACATGGTTACCAATGTTAATTTAAGGCTTTTAAGAATCATGGGATGGTTAGAGTTGGAAGGGACCTTAAAGAACATCTAGCCTATCCCCCCTGCATGAGCAGGGACACCTCCCACTAGAGGGCCTATGTCTGAAAGAAGAGAAAAATCCTGCATAGACCTTACTCAAAGTGAGGTTGAGTGAAAACTCAGGCATGCAAGGAGGAACACTCCCATTTAAATCAACTAATTAATATTATGTGAGAGCAATTAAAGAAAGGTACTGCTGTACACTGTTAAGACACTCTAAACATAGCTACCCTTTCCATCTAAGTTTGTGGTGTTCAGTATCAGCTGAAGAAACTGTCCAAGCACTGTCAAAAAATACTGTTTCATACCTTCAAATACAAGTACATATTTTCTGGACAGTCTTTCAACTTCCTGAAGTCAGACTCAAGCTGGAAAGAATTTGCAGGAATGGCAGGGACTGGAGAAGCAGAGCTAAAAGATCTTTTGATTTCTTTTTCTCTCTGGTTGTTCACAGGGGAAGATGGATGCAACACTGATGAAATTCCTTTCACTCTAGAAGGAAGCCTGCAGAGAGATTTTTGAAAAGCATAATCAAGAAAACATTTAAAGAAATCCTACACTGAGACCTAACTGAAGGTCTTTCAATTCACTAAAAAGCTAAATGCTATAATTTTTTAAAAATTATGCATCTTAATTTAAGCAGGTGTCTAAAAAAAAAAAAAAAGTCTCAAGTAACAGAGGCTTTATATTTGATTCATGTTTTCTATTAGAAAAAACCCCACAGCTGCAAATACTGACAAGTATTTGGTATTTCTTTCTCTACTTTGTTTCTGGGAAAAACTATAGATTGCTACCATGCACAGCTGCAAAGAAAAAGTATTTTCTGCAATTTCGTGCTGCAAAAAACCAGCCATGTCAAATGACCAAACCACTTTCAACACTGATTACAGTGGAGCTATTTTTTTGTTGTATAATATGTCATTTAAGTTGTTTCAGAAGTTTATAAAAAGTTTAAGAAATACACTTTTTACTTCAAAACTTCATAGCAAATCCATCTTACTGAGTTGGAAAAGGAATGTGTGGGAGGGTGTTTCTCATAGAAATTTTTCAATCAGAATTCCATTAAATGGATTTACTATTAACAGAATGAGACTCTGCTGATATATATAGAGCTTTCTTAAGAAGACAAGAAGTAAAGTTCCAACATTTGGCAGAAATGAAGTTAGGATAGTAGCTTCTACACTTCAGCCTCCTTTCAGCCAGCCACAGCTGAATTTGCCTGGCTAACACAGTGGGACTTGGGAACTTTTAGCAAACCTGAAGCTATCAGCTGCCTGACTGGCAGAAAGAGTGGTGATGCTACCACCTATCTCTTCCTTTTCTCTCACACAACTGGTGTGCAAAAAATATTTTAACCTTGCTCAAAATTAAGTCTAAAATATGACAAATAAAAATCACAGCTAGGGAAGATGAAGTACACAAAGAAACTATGACATGCAGGAAAAGATTATGAATCTATTCAAATTTGAAATGTAAGAACAAGACTGATTTTCCATCTGACACAAAATAGATTGTCTCAACCACTACATGATCAAAGAGGCAAAAATGTAAGAAGTATCATTTATTTCACTATTTTGTTTTTAATTCAAATTTTCCAAATATGTTTGATGCGTCAAAAAAACGCAGAATATTCTGAAAACTAATATTAATTTTAGAAAAAGAGCATCAGAATTTTTATACTTACTGTAATGGTGATGTATCACTGATTTCTTCTATTTTCAAGTGCTTTGCTTTTGGAATGTCCATTGCAGTCAAATGATCATCCTGATCTAGGTTCTCTGTTGCTTTGGCACTCACGGAATTCCTCAAGTTACTGACTGAAGAAGCAGTGCTGGGAAAATCACTATTTGGTGGGTCACCATCAATTTCTTCAATAGGTACTCTTTGCAAAGGTGTCTAAACAGAATACATACCTCAATGTCATGTGTGTAGCCTCAACATCAGTGTATATACAGGGTCCAGATAAACAGCTGTGTTTAATTTTAAATAACCTCATGATAACCAGTTTCATCTGCAGTGCTGCACATGGAAGATACTTTCAGTGAAGATAAGTGGCAAAAAAGGACACTTCATGACCTTGTGTGGGAAGCCTTATACGATCATTTTACTGCTTACCCCTCATAAACCTTAGTGTCTGTATTCTGGAGGATCTGCATCCATTTTTTTCAGTAATAATAAATTTTAAAAAAAGTTTTTTTCCTCTTCTAAGGTTGAATGGGCAAGGAATACCACATATTTCGACCGACATGGTCAAGCCCTGTAATTTAGCTAAACAAGTCATCATCCAATAATATAGGCCTTACCCCTAACCTCTTTAAATTTTGAGGTGATAAATATCTGTAACTGAGCCCTGCTGACAGGACAAGTTACATACATCATAAAGCAATTAATTCTACCAAGGGAAGACAAACTAACTAAAATTATTCAGCTTGCTTCATCTCTGCATGATCACTTTTACTTTTGACCATCACCTAGCACCACTTTCACAGGTCTTGTAAGAAGCACCATTTAGTGAGGGGGAGGAAAAACAGTAAAAATAACAAAAAAAAAGTCCAGAACATGAACATTTCTGTTCCAGAAATACAGACGCAAGGAAACCTGGTATTACTCTCTGGATTATCATATTTTTGTTGTATGTAATTCATTAATCTCACTATAACCAGTCAGAGTACAAAAATATTGCTTCCTGAAAACCAATATCCAGCTATTCAGGACAGCCATATTATCTGTGCTCAAGAGGAGCAGAAAGTGAGTTTCTGCACGAAAAACATAGTTTAGACTTCAATTAAGACACTGGGCTGAGACTGATCTTTTAGTACACCAGGTTCTTGCACATAGAACTGAGCACAGATAGGCAGTGATCTACATGAGAGCAAAAATATGAAGTTTCTTTTGAGAATTATAGAATCATAGAATGGTTTGGGTTGGAAGGGACCTTAAAGATCATCTAGTTCCAAGCCCCCTACATGGGCAGGGACACTTCCCACCAGACCAGGTTGCTCAAAGCCCTGAACACTTCCAGGGAGGGGACAGACACAACTTCCTTGGGGAACTTGTGCCAGTGTCTCACCACCCTCAGAAGAAAGAATTTCTTCCTAATGTCTTACCTAAATCTCCCCTCTTCAAATTATGTTCTTGAAAATTACCAAACCTCTCCATTTTCAGTTTTCCACAGGCAAGTTATGTTTATTTCACAGACACACAAATAAAAAAAAAAAGTGGATTTTATCTTTAAGCTCTGCTTTTAGTGTCAGTATAGAAAGAAATTCAAAAACCAAATCAACTTACTGTAAATTTCAGGTGCAATGGATTAGTAGTGACTTTCACTATATTTTTAATTTCTGATTCTTTTATCAAAACTGCAGGATATTCTTGATGAGTCTGCTGTTCTTTCTCAGCTAATTCCTGAAAAAAACAGTAGAGTTGTCCAAAAGATCAGAATTTTGAAAAATAACTTTAAGCTATGTTAAAAATGATGTAATAGAGAATGAAAATATTCTATTACTGTCAGCTTACAAAAAACCCCCCCAAAACTGCAAGTATACCTACATTCTTTATTTTAGCGAGTTCATTTATTGCTTGTTTATTTCCAGGTTCCAGCTTCAGAACAGCTTCAAAATCTAAGTGAAAACAACAAAAAGTGTAGATATTTCGAGTTAAAAAGTACTCCTGGCAAATTTTTAAAAATACTACTTTTCCTTTAATGGTTCTAAAATAATTAAAGGCAGGTAAGCCATCCTAATTCTTATATCATGATCTAGCTTTTAAACACATTTTTCAAACTACTCTTAGATTTATCATAAGCAAAAATAAATTTGTTTTCAAATAAGACTGTCTTCTGATCATGTGAATAACAACAAAAAGGCTTTATACACAATAAAGCCCCACCATTCTTAACTTTTGCACTGATAACCTCAGTTAGTCAATTTAATTGACTTACTTGCTATTAGAAGATTAAAAAAAATAATAATCAGGATGTCTTTGTACTCATCTAACACACTGAGGATAATTTGAAGTCATACCTTGCATAGCTTCTTTCAGCTTTCCAAGAGCAACTCTGGCAGCTCCTCTTCTGGCAAAGGCTTTGGAATAGGAAGCATCTAAGAGCAGAGCTTGTGTACAGTCATTTTCTGCCTCTTCATATCTCAGCAAAAGAGTAGTATAAAATTAACAATCATTTAAGAGGCATTTTTCAACTGAAAAGACTGAGCTTCCGAAACAACTAAACCGTAAAGACCTATCTTATTTACCTATATACATATAAATACACAAAGCTAAATTAACATATTTACATATTTACATTAACATATGATTTCTCAGCACCTTGAAATCTAAGTCAAATCTTTTGATTGACACACTGCTGTCTCTTTTTTATAACAGAGAAATCCTCTTCCTCTGTGAAAATAAACACTTAAAGACTGCCAGAGCACAGTCCACTTTAAACACTGCATAGCCTTAAAATGAAAACTGGCATCATAGCTTTTGCCCTTAACTATTTCAGAAATAGTGAACTTCAAAAACAGTCATATGGAGCTTTTCTCAGTTGCCAGAATGTATGCATTTCCTGCTGATAATGGTTAATTTTTAAAAAGTTTAATTAAAGAAATAAACTACACACACATGCTTCGAGTAGTGGAGTTAAAGGCAAGTATTTTAAAAGATGACAGTTTCCAGAAAAAAGCTTCTCTCCATTACCTCTGAAGCCAGAAGTTATAATCCACGTCTTTTTACAATGCAACATTTAGTAACTGAATGGGTTTTACCGTAAAAAAATACATAAAACTTTGGGCAGGAAATAAGGAAATAAACATCACACCATACACAATGCTACTTACTTTTCAATCTTTAGATAGGCCATGGCTCTGTTAGCTGGGAGAAGTGCATTGGTGCCATCTGCTACTATACCACGGGTGTAACATTCTATTGCAGTCTCATACTTCCCTTCTTTGAAATAACCATTACCCTGGAATATTTACATTAAAAGAAACAGTGCTGAGAAAGATCTAGTGCAATGAGCTTTTCTTATCCTTTTTAATAGACAGGGTCAAAATAAGAAGGTGAATTGCATACAACACCCACATCAGGGCAGATACTTATGGCATATTTCTTCATGACCAAGCTGGAGGTAAACTACAAAAAAAACCTTAACTTTTTCTAATTCAATATTGAAAAAAATAAAATTGATAACTGTATAGCTTAAACTTAGACTTAAATCTGTAACTTGTGATTTATCCTTATGATTGATATGCAGGACAAGTCGCACTCTGCTTACGAAATTTAAAAACAAGCTGACAACAGCTGAACCTTTACAATTCCCCTTTCAAAACAATTTTCTGTGCTGCTCAGACCTGTCTTTATCCTGCTACATTCATGAAACTGTTATCCTCAAATATTATGGGGGCCAAAATGTTGTCATTATTTTTTAATTAATGATCCATACAAAAAAACCCACTTTTGTTTGTCTGTTTTCAAGAGACCAAAATTAACTTTTGCTTCCTTATACTAATACAAAGCCATGTGCTATGTTTACTACTACTCACCTCACTTTCTTTGGCAAAAAAGCAAAGTTCAGACCTGACAGATCTATGATCCATGCTGTGAGGAACAGGCCCACAGTGAGTCAACTCTGCTACCAATGAAGTATTGCACTATACAAAAATTTCTGTTCTGTGACCTCTTCAAACTTTTGTTCCTTTTACCTACTTAATGTATGCTTTCATCCCTTTCCTACTAACTACCTCTTACAACCAGTACAGCAAAGCTGAATATTGATAAAAAGTCAGAAGTTAAATAGCTAGCTAAAAGAACACATGGAAAATTATGCTTTAGTTGATGATGTTATTTCTTAATTGCAACAATGGGGAGAGGGAGAAATCAATAAACCAACTGAGTCATGACAACATATCCAGAAATAAATTTTTGTCATCAGTGATGCCTGCACTCCCTGAAGCCCTTTTAAAGCTACTTTCCATCATGTAATCAGAACTTTGAAAACACAAAGAACAGTCCACAACTCTACTTGGATAAGCAGACGTCAAAATGCATGAAATACTGGAGCTATGGTATCTTTTTAAAGTGCAGCTCAATCTCTACTTATTTTACTACATATTTGAAAAACAACACATACAATTTGGGCTGTAAAAGCTACCTTGTATAACTATTCCTTCAGGATTGTCCAGACAGAACTCATTGTTCCCCTCTCTATAGAGCCCAAAATAGGAAAAAATTAAGGTTGCATCAAGAACAATGTATTTCCTAGAATCATAGAATTGGCTGGGTTGGAAGGGACCTCTGGGATCATCAAGTCCAACCCTTGATCCACTACCGCTGCAGTTACCAGACCATGGCACTGAGTGCCACATCCAGTCTCTTTTTAAATATCTCCAGGGATGGAGAATCCACCACTTCCTAGGGCAGCCCATTCCAATGTCTGATCACCCTCTCAGTAAAGAAATTCTTTCTAATTATTAGGTTGGACATTAGGACATCAGGTTGGACATGTCCAACCTAAGTTTTCTAATGTTCAACCTAAGTTTAAGAAGTTCAAGACAGCATCAGGTTTAAATGTACTCATCTTGAGCAGCACAATACAATACTTTTTTTCTCTAGTTCTCTCCTGTTCCACCAGAACCTGTGACTTACCAGATCTTTTTCTGTAATAGCCTTCTGCTTGAGCTGCTGCTCTTCAATGCGCTTCTTCTCGTCATCTGTCAATCCTGGTCTGACTGCACCTTCAGACTCTTTCTGTTCTGAAGTTTCTCTTGATGACAGAGCCTGCAGAGATGTAATTTTTTTTCTTTAATAAGTATTTCCCCCAATTGCATATTTTCAGAACATAGGTTAGGATGAATACCAAACTTTTAAGATGCAAAAATCTGCAAAAATCACATTTTAAAAGTGCCTGCGTTGTAAATTGAACGCAAATAGAAGAGAAAATTCTTAAATCTTCCTGACAATTTCTCTGAGGGGCTGTGAGTGAGAGTATTACTTGGTATACAGTAAGTATGTAATTCCTGAAGCACAATATAAAATGACCCACAGAACCTGTATATTCATAGTCCAATTCACAACTCATTTATTGCTTCAGTTACTGGAAAATTTGAGTCTTTACTCTGAAAATAAGTTTTTCAAGCACTTTCAAGATGACAGTTGAAGAGATATGAGCATACTCATACAGTAATTACAGGTAAGTTTATGTTTATTAAGGCCATTACAACCAACATTCTCTCCCTGTCATGAAAGGGATCAGACTTGCAGTAGAGTATTATGTTTTTCTAGGCTTAAACCCACTTTTTGGTTTGTCAGACCACAATAATCAGAAGTCCTACAAGCAGGCTTCTCTCTAATACGTAGGACTACCTTGTACCAAAATACTAAGCACAACTGAACAAAACCCATTAATACAGAAGGCAGAAAAAAAATCAGAGGGAACATTTTTAAAAAAAAAACAGATGTTAGTGCACAGATCCAGTCTCAGTTTGCTAATCCAGCATTACACTGATTCTTGCATACATGCCAGTTAATCCAGAAGAAACTCAATTACAGACTGTGACCTCAGTGAACCTCAACTGCCAAAAAAAATATGAGATGTTAAGTTCTTGCTTTAAATATAAGTTCATTCAGATATTAATTGAGCAGGGTGTATTAATTTTATTAAACTTATTACCTGATTAATTTTCTTCAGTTCACTTTTTGCTTCGAAGTTGTTTGCATCCAGCTCTAAAACTTTTTCATAATCTATCAAAAGATCAGAAAACAATGTTTCAGGTAGGAACCATGGGCTGGTAACCAGAGTATAATATAGAAGCATTCTTCTGAGATAACCCTGTTGTCTATTTACCTAAAAAGCCCAAGACATTACAAAGAGCAGACTACCCCAAGACATTTAAAGCTGAATCATTCTACAAGTTCTAATACCTACAGTAATCACTTAGACTTGCTGCTTGAATTTTACCTTGCCAGAAGTACATGTGACAGGGTATTTCCTTTCTTTGTTTACAGGAAAGGAAATATAAACTCCTACTAAATAAAAATACCACACAAGCTTTAATCAAGCAGAGATGAACAGTTCATATGTATTTTAAGGAAGGGATTTAAAAAAGACACACCTTCTTTAGCACCCTGAAGATTTTTCAAAGCAAAGCGAGCAGCTCCTCTTCTGGCATAAGCCTTTGTGTAATTTTTATCTAAAGCAAGTGCTAAATTGCAGTCAGATTCTGCAACAGAAAATCTATGAAAAATATTACTGAATTAGTTTGGACACATCTAGGTGGCAAACTGAAAACTTCAGCAAGTTAATTTACTTTGAAGCTTTACGGTTTCTCTTTAGAGAGGAAATTTTACATGCTTCAGAAGGGGCACAGAACAACTATTTAAACATTCCTCAATTCAGAACACATTAAAACAGGAAAATAGGAAAACAATTTCTATTGCAACAGAAAAAATTATAAACTTTCTTCCCCTGAAATAAATTAAAGTCATAGAAATAGAGCTCACAGAAAGGCAAATTATATACTGCACTTTGCACTTTGTTTTTTTTTAAGTATTACACTGTAAAACATAAGACAGTTAATTTTCAGCATGAAAGAAGAGGAAAAAACCCACCAAACTACAAGATTTCTTACCTTGGCAATTCCTATTTTACTTTTAAACAGCAAAGCAGATTGCAACAATAACACAGACTGTACTATGCAATGATGAATAATATGATCAAGCTTAAGATTGGACAAAAAAAGTGAAGGTAGCATTCAAAAGAAAAAAAAAATTAAAGACTGAGCAATACAAGCCTTACTTTTTCATTCTATAAAAAGCTGATGCTCTGTTTGTGGGCAATACTGGATTGTATGGATCAGAATGCATTCCTCTAGTGTAGCATTTTATAGCTTCATCAAAGTTCCCTTGTTTAAAGTAATTATTACCCTGTGATTAGAAGAAAGTCTTATTAGGAAATTACTGTTCATTGACACACATATTACTAATTTTTGGCATAAAAATTCAAAGTTTGTATTTTAGATTATTCAAAGATTTTTATTTCACATCTCTGACAAGGTACTGCTTTACTGTAAAACCTTTAACTAAATTTTTCTAAATATCCTATATTAAATATTTCTAATGATTCTGTGTAATAAGATGGTTTCATAACATACTGACTCTCAATAACTGTTGGTCATTTCAAGAAATCTGTAACAAGCACACACATAGTTGCTTAAGTTGCTATAAAGAATTATAAAAGGTTATATTACTGGGGTGGGTTTGGTACCTAGGTTGGGTAACTTGGATCTCAAAGGAAAACACTCTGTCTCATTTCTGTCTCATTTCTGTCTCATTTGGGACACAACTTTTGCCTTCAACTGCTTCACTGAAACCAAGATGGTAATGGTCAAAGACATCTATATTTCTGAGCCCAGACTGCACATCATACATCATCAGAAAATTTTTACAGCAGTAGGGAAAGTCAGATGTCATCCATGCAGACAACTAAAAAGCCCTAAGTAACTCTGCTGAAGAAAAGTATGGACTGACAGTTAGGTGACTGTTAACAAAGGAGTTTCTCAGAAATAAAGACACTGCCATACAACTAACTTAGCCTAGTGCAGATTGTTAATAATAATACTATGCTGAAATGACCCCAATACTGAGTAAAACAGTTATAATTCTATAACCTTTTCCTTCTCTGCAAGAGCTTTTTCTGCATCTATACGGATTCCATCTTCCTCAGAGTCTGATTCTGGAGATACAGAATCATGAGTACTATCTTCTTTATCAAGTTCTTCAAGTATTTTATCCTGGAATCAGACAAAAATAAACGATTTTCGTTATAATCTGACAATACAAAACAGATCAAGCAAGACTTCAGTAGAATTAGTAGTGCATTTTTAAAAGTCTCCATTGCTTAAATTCTCTTTAACAAGGAATATTTCACCCTTCAAAAATAAGAGATCTACCCTCTAATACTGCTATCTGGATTTATTACAACTATGGCCTTTTAATAGATCTGTCATTAAACCAATTCTTTTTCCTTGAAGTCAAATTCAATCTGCTGGATGAGAGCACAGTCAATGGAAAATCAGTATTCCTAAATATTCCAAATTTTAAACACCTAGCCTTTTTGGAAGAAAGCTACTTTCTACATTCACACAATACCCAGCACAGTAAGATGGTGATATGTGGACTGAACTCTCTGCACTGTAAGGAAAATCTTATTTAAGGCAGATTCAACTGGGAACAAGACTAAGTTAGTAAGCAAATATCTGACTCACCACATCAAGTTTTCCCCATGCTTCATAATCGTAAGACTTGATCTTGTTTTTCTTATTTTCCTCAGTGGTTATCTTTGAAGGGACTTTACTTTTGCTTTTCTTCTTTTTCTTGAAAGCCTTGTTTCGAATCGGTGGCAAATTCTAAATTGAATTAAGTAGTTTACTGTAAAACATATGTCTGAAAGTTCCTTGTATTGAAGAATCTATAGCATATCTAGATACAGTATCTCTATCTACTGGCTAGTTTTATTTTAGAAATCCATTCAGCAAACTCTTCTCATGAAATCTATGAAACTGTTAAGGATGGCAAGTATAAATCTTTCATTATAATAGCAAATATTATACGTATGATACAAAGTTAAGTTTTAGAAGACAACTCTCTATAGAGTATCACACCAACACATTAAAAGTCAGCACTAAGTAATAATGATGCTGCAAACAGAAATATTCTCCTAGATCTACCTGGAACTAATTAAAAATTTAATGGCCCCATCACCTCCAGAGGCTACTGCTCCGTAGCTCTGGTAGAGGAACAGTTTACAGAGAAATCTTTGGGCTGCTTCAGATGAGGAACAGATCAGCTCCTACCTTCAATTTGGCCTTTTAAGTCAATGTGTAATTTTGCTGAAGCAAAATATCAATTACTATAAACAGTATCACATTATGAATAGCTGAGTTAACACTGACACTGGACTTGTGATTTTTACCTCTTCTGGGACACCACTCTGTTTCCTTAATTCAGAATCCACTTCTTTAATATCTTTTTCCCAGCTCTCCAATTCTCTCATAAAATCCTGAAGCTCTTCAGCATTTTGCTTCATGTGCAGCTGTAGTTCTAGTGCTTTATTAGGTGAACTCATTGTAATCTGCCAAATTTCAAAGAAAAAAACTTTTCTAAAAAGAACTTGAAAGTATGTACTGAAGGAATCTAGCTTCCTGAAGTCTGACTTAGATGCACAACAGGCTTCCCAATGGCACATCAGGAATATTAAGAGACTAAGAAGAAACACAATCTCAACATCTTTGAAAAAATTATGAGAACCGTGTTATTTAGACAAAGCAATATCTATCAGAACAAACCATCATGTTTTCTTGACTAAGTGAAAGGTAAAAAGCCCAATAAATCAAGGATAACCCTGAAACTGGTAAAAATTTCAAAAAATTTCTGCAGCATTTCCCAGATGACAGAATGATTAAAAATTTAACACTACCTGAGGCCATTTCCTCTTGTGCTGTTACTTTTTCCTTGGGAAAAGAGGCCAACAGTCACCTCCCTAGAACCTTCTTTCAGATGGCTGTAGGGTTTCCCCTTTCAGCCTCCTTTTCTCCAGGCTTAGCAAACTCAGTTCCCTCAGCCTCTTCTCACAGGATTTGTTCTCCACACCCTTTCCCACCTTTGCTGCCCTTCTCTGAACACATCCAGCACCCCAGTGTCCTTGTAGTGAGGAGTTCAAAACCGAACAGCCTTCGATGTGCAGCCTCACCAACGCTGAGTACAGGCGGACAATCACTTCCTTACTCCTGCTGGCCACACTGTTTCTGACACAAGTCAGGATGCTGTTGGCCTCTACATCCATACGGAGTACAGGTGTAGCTGTTAATTCAGTCAGTTAATTCCATGAAACGTGTGCATAGACACACCAGATATTCCCCAAAGTCTAATACAACAAGGTCAAGCACCTAGAACAAGGCTCTTCAAAAGATGCGCCAAACTACACTGCGATCTCTTGGAATTTGTTTTCCTCACCCGTCCGGCTCTTAAGCTCTTTCAGGCAGTCTCCATGTCACCCTCAGCGCCTCCTTTCCTCCTCCCAACACCCCAGGGCTGCCTCGTCCCAGGTCCGGCCGGCACCCAGCGGCACCTCAGGCCCGCTCCGGGAGCGAGGCCCTACTCCGGCCCCGAGGCCGCGCCGCAGGAGGCTCGGGTCCTCCCGGAACAGGCCGCCGAGGCAAAGCCGGTCCCGTCTGAGCTGCGGCACAGAATGACACAAACGCTGCCCTGCAGCGTGGGCTCCCCCTCGCCTCCCCACTCCGAGAGACCGGGCTGCCTGCGTCGAGGCGGCACCGCGCCGACTGCGCCACGGGACGGGTCGGAGCCGCACATCCCCTTCGCCTCATCCCTGCCCGCCGCGGTCTCACCTGTACCGGGTCCCGCCTCTTGCCGCCACCGCCGCCGCACGCCCTCCCGACACGGCCGAGCCGCCTTCCGGAATGCAGCGCGGCCCCGCGGCCCCACTGCAGGACAGTCCCCGAGGCCCAGCGGCCCCACGGCAGCAGCGGCGACAGGGGCGGGAGCAGAGGCAGCCAGCGCTGGGACAGACAACGCTTGCGCTCCGCCCCGCTTCGCCGTACGGCTCGCCCGCCGCTGCCTTCCGCCCCGCCTGGCCCTGCCCCCGCAGCCTGACGTCGAGGGGAGCTGGCCCGGCCATTGGTGCTGCCGGGCCTCCTGCCCTTTGCTCCGCTGCTGGGGACGGTGGCCGGCGGGCGCGGGGGGGAGGGGTCAGGATCTGCCATGGAGCAAGGGGAGGCAACTCCACCGGTGGCCGAGAAGGTGGGGGAGGAAGAGGAGGATGACTTCGGCTATCGGCTCTTCCCGGACCGGAACAAAAAGCCGCAGAGCTTTCTGGTCCGCAGCCTCTTCACCTTCCACAACAAATGCCAGGTGATGCTGAGGATCACCCTGGACACGAGTAAGCGCATTCCCGGCTGGCCCGGCCCGGCCCTGGCGCAGCGGAGGGCGCCCCGGTGGAAGCGGGTCCGGCTGGGGCGGTGACCTTGGTCCGCCGGGTCTCGGGGCGGGAGCTGCTGCCCTTCCGCTGTTCCCCCGCTCCCCGCCTCCGGGGCGGCGGGACGGGGCCCGAGCAGCCGGAGGGATTGGGGCTGCTGCTTGGTGAACACGCTGATTTAAGGTTAAGACAAGGAAAATACACTTTCAAATGTTACTCGCAGCATTGGTTTGTTTGGGGTTTTTTTCCTATCATAAGGGCCTTGTCTTCTCTTGGAAAACGGAGATTTGTTGATTTCTGGTTCATTTGTGCCCTTTTCACTGGGTAGGGTTGTCTGTGAAAACGGTTGTCACTATAGACCCCTCAGTTTACATATACTAGTATCCAGTAAGGTCAAAAGTACCATATTCCTGAATAGTTCAGGATATATCCTGTTTCCATATCACGACTCTATATGACTTTATGTAGCCTGAGCTGTAGCAGAGGTCAGTTGCATTGGATTAGTGTTAAATACTGCAACTTATAAATTTGCATATGTAGTGCTTTTTTTTTTTTTCCTTGACTGTCTTTATATTTTGATTATAGATGACTTTGAAAACTTTTGTCTAGAGAAATTGATTGCAGCAATGTTTTTCTAGATCCATATGCTCAGCTCCTTCTCGAGGCTATGAAGCATTCTGGTTGGTATGTAAACTATTTCATCTTTTTCTGTGTAGCAGCATCACTATTACATTGGCATTAGGGTCTGTTTAAAATTATTCCCTATTACATCATTTGTTTGGGCCTTTCAGCACTGTCTTCAATGACCGTCATTTTTCCTGTGAAAACTGTGATGGCTGTGTCAGTGGAGGCTTTGATTCTGCCACATCTCAGGTGGGCACTGGACATGGTCTTCTTTCAAAGGAATGCAATTTTTTTTTAGTGTTTTTTACTAGGGTTAAATCCTCAAATGGTGATATCTGAGTTCAAGTCATGTAAACAAGATAAACGAAAGATATGCCATGGTATGAGACCTAGTACACTGCTTTTCAGGAGGCTGTTTGTGTTGAAAAACACTGATTTGGGGGTTGGAACTGGATGATCTTTAAGGTCCCCTCCAACCCTAGCCATTCTATGATTTAAAGAGTCTTGCATGCTGTGGGTGTTACTGTCTAGGCCTCTGAAAAATAAGGAAAATGTTGGAATTTGGTGAAAGGTCTACCTATATTTTTATTTCCACAGATTGTTCTGTGTCAGAACAACATTCACCAGCAATCCCACATGAACCGGGTGGTCACACATGAGTTGATTCATGCTTTTGATCACTGCCGTGCACATGTTGACTGGTTTAAAAATGTCAAACATTTAGCTTGTTCAGAGGTAAGTTAAAATGCTTCTAATTGTCATTATATTAATTGCTGCTGGTTATTAGGGATGTTTCATGTTTAAATAGCACAGAATTCTGACACTGAGGCAGCCTCTTGTGTCCTCTCACAGGAGCCACCACAGCAGGCCCCTGCTTCCAACATCTTGCCACATAAACCAAATAGAGTAATTCAGAATTATTAACCATCATCTACTTTTTGTCTTAAATATTCACATAGTGCAGAATAAAGCAAGTAAGCGTCAAACATAAAATTGGAGACCATAACATATATAAAATGAGATGGTGCTTATTCTTGCTCTTCTTGAGATTATTTTTTGCTTGAGGTTTTTTGATACTTCTTTTGAGGTGTTTACCATTTTTTGCCAGTTTTTTAGTACTTACATTTTTTCATTTTCCATTTATTTATTCTCACTTGGTTACTTAGTTATAGGAACTTTAATTTTAGTTTGTGTTTTCTAACTGAGGGCATAGGGTGCAGAGCAGTTGGCAGACAAAAGAAATTACAGTAAACAGGGCAAGAGAATTCAGAAGATAAAACTTATTTTAATGTGACTTTTCCTGAAGCATATGGGTCTTTAAAAGGTATTTGCCTTTCTACTTGACTCTTGGATCAGCTTCTGATTCATATTGGGGAGAATATTTACTTTCCATGTTCTTTTCACAGTTCATATATATACACATACATGTAGTATCTCTTCTGCTCATTCACTTAACTATTGGTATATGTGAGGCTTGGTCCCTAGAGGAATTTACAGGTTTCATAATAATATTTTGAAGTTCATTGAGGCTGAGAGGGTGGATATAAAGGGTAAGATTTTCTCAAAAGGTAGGAGTAGTCCTGGGAACATTCTCTACCGGTAGTCATCAGTAAGATATTGAAGAAAAATTCCATTACCTTTTTTTGCCTTTTATTTCCATGTGATTCTCAGACTGTGTGGCTTTTTTTTTTCAATAGATTCGAGCTGCTAATCTCAGTGGTGACTGTACATTGATGAATGAGATAGCCAGGTTTAAATTTGGATTAAAAGGACACCACCAGGTAAAGACTGTAGATGCTAAAGTATACTGATTTTTTTATGAGCCATCTTGACCCGTTACACCTAAATAGTGGAAAAAAAATAGATGCCATGGACCTGATGCCTTCTGTTAGTCAACCTATAATAACCTTTAATGATTCATGGTAATTTTTTTCCATATTGTTTTTGTTGCAGTGAAATTCCTGACTAGTTAGTCATAATATAGAGCATTACCACTGACAATGGATGGCTAATGAAAACCAAAGAAAAAAGAGGGTTTTCAGGAAGTATAGTGGAAGTGCCACTGTAAGTGGGTAAAACTGTAATGAAAACTGAAGGAAGGAGGATGACAAAGGTATAGCTTGTAGATGAGGCAATTTACATCTTTTTTTTTTTATCTTTTAGTAGACAAACGTGTAAGAAAAAGTTGCCATGAAGAGAGATATCAAATGAAGGCCAGTAGAGGAGTAATTTATTTATATTTTATAGGATTTCAGTTGGAAAAATACTGATACTTATGTCTGTTTCATTCTGACATACTTACACTTGTGTTCAAGTCACGTTGTACAAGTACTTGATAGCTACAGCAAATACCATATTTTTATTTTAATTCTTGTCCTCAGGAATGTCTGTTACTTATCTGATAGTTTATATGCATATGGAAAACTAAAACACAAAGTCAACACAGGATGAAACAAAAATGTCTGTTACTACTTATTACAGGCATTGTTTGACTCTTCTGTGCTACAAACTTATTGTGGTTTTTAGTAGCTAATACTTGATAAAATCTGGAAGGAAAATATTTATTCTACTAATAACAGATTTTCTTTATCTGATCCCCACTTTAGACTTGTGTACGGGACAGAGCAATTCGATCCATTCTGGCTGTTAGAAAAGTTAGCAAAGAAACGGCAGAAAAAGCTGTGGATGAAGTTTTTGATGCCTGCTTCAATGATCTGGAACCTTTTGGAAGAATCCCACATAGTAAAAAAGATGCAAAACGTGCTTATAGAGACTTTCAGAACAGAGATCGCTATAATGCTAATTTGTAAAGGAAAAAAAAATGCTAAAAATTGTGGTAACATCTGATTGATCTGTAACACCAGGTGTTACAGTCTGCACACACCCTGCTGGTGGAAAGAGCAGTTCTACCAAATCTATCAATTAATTTTGGAACTTCTTCCAGGAGCCAGTTTCCATGGAAGTAAATATAGTAAATGAACAAGGCTTAAGAACTGTGTTTCCTCATGCTATTCCAGCAAGATAATTTAGTGCACCAGAAGACTTTCCAAATAATGATCTGCACATTTCAATCAACATTTAATTCTGTGCAGTATGACTGGGACTTGGTTTCTAAATGCTCTGTTGTTACTGAATAAATGTTTTCATAAAATCTTTATATTTCCACCATCTTTAATGCATAGTCATAAATTTGGTGATCTTCATCACTCCAGTTTAAAAGATGGGCACCCTGCAGCTCTTTAATCTAGAAACTATGCCTAAACCCAAAATTTAATCAACTGCCACATTTAGTATTGACCATCTCCTGAAATTCTTGGAATTCCAGCTCATTTAATGTTAACGTTACAGAGACATACTTTGGCTTTTTAGGAGTTTGAGAGAAATTTCTGCATACTAGATCAGACCTAAAAGCTGCATAAATATTGGTGAGATTCTGTCCACCAGGCTGAGCTTGCTCAAAATGTTGGTGTGGCTTACTGGTCTTCTTCCTATACTTTTTATGTGGGTAAGTCCATCCAAGGAAAGCAAGGAGCTTCATTCTAAATCTGAAAGAAGCTGTCTCATTCCCCCATTATTTCCAAATATAAGTTGCTATAATCATTGTCAGGGATGTAAGAGAACTTTTTTCTTCTCTTTATATTAGAGGTGCCACTCAACCCCTGGTACAATTCACTGATGCACTGGAGCTTTGAGTCCTTAGTCAGAGGTTTGCAGGCATAGTTTCTGTAACAGTTACTGATGTAACATTTACTTGAGTCCAGACTCAAGTGGGAAATTTAGTGCCCTGATCCTATTTCTTAGGAATTGCAAAACATTTTAGGCAGGCTTTCAACTTTGTAGAATGTCAAGCTCTGAGTAGTGGTGGTGGTGCGAGTTTTCCTGTGTAAGGTTCACAACTGCAGAAGAATAGAATTGCTGAAGTTCAAAAGACATGTCTGGAGACTAATCATAGAACCATAGAATCATAGAATTGGCTGGGTTGGAAGGGACCTCAGAGATCATCAAGTCCAACCCTTGATCCACTACCGCTGCAGTTACCAGACCATGGCACTGAGTGCCACATCCAGTCTCTTTTTAAATATCTCCAGGGACGGAGAATCCACCTCTTCCCGGGGCAGCCCATTCCAATGCTTGATCACCCTCTCAGTAAAGAAATTCTTTCTAATGTCCAACCTAAACCTCCCCCGGCACAACTTGCGACCGTGCCCTCTTGTCTTGCTGAGGGTTGCCTGGGAAAAGAGACCAACCCCCACCTGGCTACACCCTCCTTTCAGGGAGTTGTAGAGAGTGATGAGGTCTCCTCTGAGCCTCCTCTTCTCCAGGCTGAACAGCCCCAGCTCCCTCAGCCTCTCCGCATAGGATCTGTGCTCGAGTCCCTTCACCAGCCTGGTTGCCCTCCTTTGGACCTGCTCCAGGACCTCGATATCCTTCCTGAACTGAGGGGCCCAGAACTGGACACAGAACTCGAGGTGTGGCCTCACCAGCGCTGAGTAATACTGTTTCAACCACACTGCAGAGAGCTAGGTCAACCAGAGCATGTTGCTTGGGAGTCTCCAGCTGGGTGTTGACTGTCTCCAAGGATGGAGACTCTACACTCCCTCAAGATAACATGTTCCAGTGTTTAATCACCCTTGCAGGTTTGTTTGGACGTTTTTTCACTTTGTGTGTAAATGAAATTTCCTGCATTTCACTTTGTGCCACTTCCTCGTGTCCTTTCCTTGGCTACTGTTGAGAAGGTTCAGTCTTCTCTACTCCACCCTTGCCCCATCAGGTGTTTGTGCACATTGGTCAGATCTCCTCAAGTGTTTATTATCCAGGCTGAATTGTTAAGTCTCTCTTTTTAGGTAAGATATTCTGATTATCACCTTTTTTTATCACCTTCCTGGCACGTTGCTGGACTCACTCAATTGTGTTCCTTGTCTGTCTTGTACTGGGAAGCCCAGAACTGGACTCCACACTCCAGATGTCTCACCAGGGCTGAGCAGAGTGGGACATGACTTCCCCAAACCTGCTGGCAACACTCTTCCTAATGCAGCTTAGGAGGCTGTTGTCCTTGTTTGCTGCATGGCTGTGTTTGCACACAAATTGGTGTCTACTGGTATTGCCAGGGCCACTTTTGCCCTATCAAGGTGTCTCTGAATGGCAGCACAAACCTCTCATATATGAACTACTCCTGTCAGTGTTGTAATGTCTGTAAAATTTTGGAAGTTGCATTACTCCTGTCTTCCAAGTTGCTAAAGAAGAGATTAAACAGCACAGCCCCTGACAGCAGTACCTGAGGCACACATATAGTGTCTGGCCTTACAATTTTGCTTTTACCACGTGGTTAAAGCATCAGCATGAACTTGGAAACATCTCAGATAGATAGTTTGCATACATACACTCTAGAGATTTGAAAAGTTTGAAAATAACAATATGAACTCTTCTGTTAACTTACCTCAGGTGTCAGCCATTTCAGGTGTGTTAATCTACTGCTGCAAGTGTAGTGATAGGTTAAGTACCTGGAATTTGGGTAGTAAGCACATGAATCTTATGACTGTGTTATATTCATATTTGATTTAGTCAGGCAAAAAACCTCTCTGCTCTGCTACTTGTTAAAACTATCTGGAAATAGCAGTTGAATTCCACCCTCTACCTGAACAGACTTATACAGTGTGTAAGGTCACCAAGCAAATTTGCAGTTTTGAAAATCTTTTGTTTTTGTGGTGCTGTGCATTTTGCTTTCTTCAAGTCTCTCAACAGCGTTTGGAAAGAAACCAAGAAAAACTGGTTGAGGGTGGAAGTGATGACTAAACACTTCGGGAGAGGGAATTTAAGTCACAGTACAAGCCTGAACAGTTATAAAATGGTTGTAGTTCATTTACAGGAAAATAGTAGATGGTACATATGCATCTGAAGAGTAGTTATACTAAATAAGACAGAGAACAAAAAATATGCATTGTTTATACTGAGGAGGAAATGTTTAGGGAAAAGGTTGATCCCAGGATGAGAAATTTTACGTCCTCTAGTATTACAAAAAGGTAGAAGCTAGATTGTTGTGGGCTCACATTTATTTGCATTTTATTTTTGTTGTAGTAGTCCTGTGTTTCAGAATTTCTCCTGGCTATTGGCATAGTTTACAAAGGAATGGGCTATTCTGCCTCTGTCATGCTTTCAACCCCTGAAGTTACCTAACTTTGGTTTCTAGTTCTTCACTGCCCCCTCCTGCAGCACTGGTTGGGGACACACAGTGATAGTGCTAAGGTTCAGTTAGGATGAGCTGATAACTTTGAGATCTTAAATCTTGAAAGTACCACCTCAGTGTATTTTATTCACATGCTCAAGGTCAAACAGATCACCAAATTTGGAATCAGAAAGGAAATTTTCCTTTATTAAATTGATAGGGATGACTGGTGTTTCTGTTGAGCAGTCTGATGCCATTTTGTGCTGTTCAGGCTTTACATTTGCAGCCTCTGAGTGCCAAGTTCAGTGCTGAGCTGAGCTCTGACAGTGGCAAGGCTGGGTGAGTCTGATGCTTGGAAATGAGATCTGAAGCCCACCATTATTCCTGTTCAGCAGGAGTTACCCTGCACACTGGGTGAGGCTGAGGGAGCTGGGGCTGTTCAGCCTGGAGAAGAGGAGGCTCAGAGGAGACCTCATCACTCTCTACAACTCCCTGAAAGGAGGTTGTAGCCGGGGGGGGTTGGTCTCTTTTCCCAGGCAACCCTCAGCAAGACAACAGGGCACGGTCTCAAGTTGTGCTGGGGGAGGTTTAGGTTGGACATTAGGAAGAATTTCTTTACTGAGAGGGTGATCAAGCATTGGAATGGGCTGCCCCGGGAAGTAGTGGATTCTCCATCCCTGGAGATATTTAAAAAGAGACCGGATGTGGCACTCAGTGCCATGGTCTGGTAACTGCAGTGGTAGTGGATCAAGGGTTGGACTTGATGATCTCTGAGGTCCCTTCCAACCCAGTCAATTCTATGATTCTATGGTTCTGGGCTTCCTGAGCCAATAGTGACCACTGGACCAGTGGCCAGTGAGAAAGTGAGAAGGACCTGGAGGGAACAGCCATCTGAATCACTGAAGCATTTCAAGTGGTAGTCTGTCTTGTTGCAAGGATGAAGCTGACTGGCATGACCTTCAATGCTTTCTTTTGTCTGTGGCACTTCGCAGCTGGGCAGTTGGCCTTTTTACTGTAGAGACCTACATTTGTCAGCAATGGGAAAGCTTTTATGACTTGAGCCCTGAATTTCTGTTCATGTTCTGGTTGACTCTGGTGGTAGGGGACTGGGTATGGTGATCAGTGTTGCCTTCTCCTGCTCTGTGTCCCTATGTATTTTGTGACAATGGGACTGTGAGTGTGTGAAGCTTTTTCAGACTGTGAGGTTTGGATGTGGTTGAGCAGCAGACTCCCTGCTGAGACTCGAGCAGAACTGAGGCACTGACCTGCTCAGGGAAGCTCAGCATGTGCACAGATTCCAAGTGCCTGCCAGGCATTAAAGCTGGAAGGGGAAGGTCCTTCCAAACACCTCCAGAATTAGGCAACCTCTGAGGAGGCTCCTGTTCAACTGCAGTTTTGGGGTCCTGCAATCCACCTATTTATTTCACATGCCTACAGACTTTTGGATCTGTCTGTCATTCTGTAATTTCCTCCTGAGAAGAATTTAGTCATGTAATTAGTTTCCAGCTCAGTGGGCCTAGGGTGTCACTCAGGAACAAGCTGCATGAAGAGGGCAATAGCAAAGACAGCTGTCTCCTCTGAGCAGAGCCAGCACGTTTTTCTCCATTTCCTGAACAGCAGCAAGTGCTTTGAAAGGTTTCAAACATAAGCACTGTCCTTAAAAAAGACAAAGCAATGCATCCAAGCAGTACCTGAGAGATCTGATCAAACCAGACTTGTTCCAGTTTTTGTGTTCACACTGGACTGCAGATGTGCTGTCCCAAGTGCAGCACAGTTCATACACACAGGTACCATTGCTTCTGGGGCTAAACATGATTTCAGAACCCTCAGAAAGTCATCCTAGTTGTCCTGGAGGAAGTAACATCTTGGTCAAGATTCCACAAACCTGTGCTTTCCAAAGTTTTGCAGAATTTGAAATGGAGATTTCATAACCTTATTGTCCTGGGGTAATTCCATCAGTGGCTGACATAATCATAGGGCTGAATATCCAAACTGAAAAAAATGGATATAATACCCAACATATCTATGGAGAAAATTACTCATTGAATTCTAAACTTCCCGTCTTTGATGTAATCTAGGTAGACCTTCTGGGTTTTCTAAAATCCCCTGAGGATCAGAGATGCCTTGAACAGCATAATCTTGTGTGTTAATATTCCCTTAACCTTTACTGCTTTTCAAATCCCCTTTTTAGTCAGTATGATGTATGGTACTGAGGTTTTTATATAATACTTCACACACATATTCTGTCAGATAATTCCTTCCCTTCATTATACTTTATTAACCACAGTTCTGCTTTAATGAATATAGTTGTCTGCCACCTGGGATAAGTTTTGTCAAGTCTACTTAGAAATGGAAAACAGAGCAATAAAGACTAGAATATGCAAGGATACAAGATGCTGGTTATTTTCTGTAGTTTTTCTGATAGATGAACACCACCAGACTCTAGGGAAGAAATTATTCCAGAGATACTTGCAAGAAACCTTGCTCTTAAACAGTAGTACATTGAGCTATATAAAGACATAATCATTTTAAAAATGCACATGAAATAAAATTACACAATCAGGAAATGTCAGCTTAAGCAACAGATACATTTCAGTTACATCAGATCAAATTTTATTGGCAGAATATATGCACTGCAAGTCACCAGAAAGCAATCAAAAAAGTCTGATGGGCTTCTTATTCCCTGAGAAAAGGAGGGACAGTAATTACATGAGGCATTGCACACACTGTTAACCAGTTCAAGCAATCATTTCGTTGCTTTAGGTACAATTTTAATCTGCATCATTTTTTCTCATCAAAACAGAGATTAAAAAAAAACAAAAAACAACAAACAGAGTAAAAGCTCTTTGCACATACGAAAAATAAAATCGATTGAGCAGCAGAGGGAGCTGAAGGACTGCGAATCAGAGTTCTGCTGTGGAAAGCCACCTGCAGCTCATACCCAGCTGTTGCTCAGTGTGCAATTCAGTTTTGGCTTAAATCTCTGTTGTAATCAAATCTGCATAACTCGAATGTCAAAAGGGGTTAAAATTTTGAACGTATTTCAATCACATTCTTTGGCTTCTGCATAATATTTGCTTTAGAAGAGCACCTCAAAAATATATGGAAATACTTTTGCCACCTGTGTTGTTTTAGGGTGTGACTGAGTTTCCAGGGCAGTTTGATAAAAGCTGGGGTGCATGCAACAGACCAAACTGTTTATAAATATCCATCATCAGGAATCAGAATCAGGCAAAGCATAGTAGCTTATTTCTTTATTCCTCATGCCCAAATTTCCACAAGCTTTTAATTTTGTCTCATATCTGAAAGATTTTGAAGTTTTGAACCACCCAAAAGGAAAAAAAAAAAAAAAATCATTATTTTCCAAATAGTGAAGAGACATAATTTTACAAAGGAGAGTAAACTCATAAAGAGCCTTTACGTGTTTTCTTTTTTCCTAGGGAAGGAATGCTAGCCATGCCATACCTCACTGAATAGTTCCTTGGCAGAGATATTTTTAAAGAACCTCATTCTCAGTTGCATGGATGTGTACCAGTTACCACAGGAGCCTTCAGGTGCTTATTGTAGTTTTTCAAAGCTTAGAAAACAGGAGCCATTACACGTGAAAATAACAAAACTTTTCAGCAAGAGGAAAAATCCAACTTTGATGTAATGTAAAGTTCAGAAGTTTTTGGGGTGTGTGCAGGGAAACTTACCTTGTGCTAGGACTGATGAGTTCAGCACCAAGAGGTTATTATCTACTAGAACTACTTCTCTCACTTAAAAAACAAGATGCAAAGAAGAAAAAGGAGAAGAAGGGCATCCAGAAAAGGCTGTGTTGGTGGGTAAAGAACCAATACATGAGGACAGATCATGGTTGCAGCTCCTGCTCTACTAAGCAAAACATAGGGAAGTGCTTGGTGTATTTACACCTATGCTCCCCACTCACAGGGGAAGCATCTGTAAACAAAGCAGAGCTGGATGACAAGATGGGCAAAGTGATGGATGCAGAGGCATCAGAAAACCTGTGGTATTCAGTAATTTTAGTTAGTTGCCTTCCCTCCTTCACAGCGCAAAGTTGAGCAGCCCCAGGGACAGTTGTCCCTCTCCCCAAAATGCTTCAGAGTTGAATGCTTTTCCTTCATTCCATTTTCATCCTACTGCTTTCTGCTTGTTGAGGATGTTCATTCTTAGTTAAAGAATTACACTTCCTCTTTTTTCCTTAACTTCCTCCCACACATGTACGTCCAAGAAGAGGATACCCTTTATTCTTTTTTTTTCACTACTAGTTACCTCCTCCTCCTCCCAGTGTCCATCCCTAATGCAACCAAGCGGGAAGGGAAATTAAATTCTATCTGGGGAAATGATCTGCTCTGCTGCATGTGTGAGAATGAGGGGCATTTCATCCCAGTGCTGTCTTTCAATTTCTACTTCTTAAATCAGCAGGAGTGGGTTTGACTCTGATTTGTTCAATCTGTTCTGGTGGGAGCAAGCTGGGAGTTTCCCAGAGCAAACTGTGAATGAGGAGGTGAATCCCCTTCCCCCCAGTGCTACTTTTACAGAGCTTCCTTCTCATCGTCTCATGAATGCACCCAGGCATATGTATGCATCTTGACTCTGTCTCCCTCACCCCTCCCACACCCCAGCTCCTGTAACTTTCCTCCATTCTCCAGCTGCCCTCATGCTCACTTCATCCGTGCTGATCTGTTGTGGGTGCCACTTGATGGTCCACCAGGCTTTCATTTCTTGATTTGACACTTCACGGGAATCCATTTGGGAAACCATTTAGAAATATGTTTATTTACAGTAGAAACCAGGGCAGGGAATAGAGATTACCAGCGAGACCTTTTGCTGATACCAAGTTGAACTTGCACTGCTAAATATTTATACATGGGATCTGAGAGCATTCCTGGGTATCACAGAATATGTATTACACTCAGGTTTCACACTTGATGCCTTAGATCTGGTACAAGGAGTAGGAGACTAATTACCTGTAATACTGGGAATACAAGAAAAGAAGCTTACTGGTACACAATTCCATCTTGATGCCTTTTTCTGACTGCCAGGTAAGAGCAGATTTAAAAAAACATCTGTAAAGTAACATCATTCTCCTTCTGCTCTTTGGATTCCTCCAACAGGGTTTATTTGTCTGCCTGCCACTAAATGAAAATAACTGGATATTTTTTCAACTCTTTCTGGTTCTCATGCCCTTCTACTTAATCCATGCAAAAAAAGATGCCAAGGGTATCTCTTCCTTTTCTTCAGAATACCAATAGTCTGATACAAATAGTCTCACCCCCAAGAGGTGAGAAATCTGGGTTCAAACTTTCTCAGATTTTTGCTTAGAGAAGGAAAAAATGCTGCATGTTTCTGACATGGGGGCTCAGGAAGCCTTTTTGGGTTCAGTCAACAAATCCTGGGCAACTATTCTTGATGTAGTTAAGTTTTTAGAAGTCATACTGTTCACAGTCTTTTTTGATTGCCTCTCCTGGGTAGAAAATGGGCTTTTCTGCAGCCATTTGCTACAAATCCACTAATACTTCCCATACAGGTTGGGCATGTAACTTGTACACTGCATGTATCACTGTGTAGTAAGGCATCTACTACATGTGCACTGCTACACTCTTAAAATGTTTGTCTTAACCTGGAAAAAAGTAAATGTCAACACCTCATTGAACATTAGATTTGGCTTTAGGAAGTATTACAAGTTTAGGTTGCTTTTGTCTTGCCACACTGACCTTCTTAGATGTTTTTTGTGACACATAACTGTCACCTTTTATGACATCTTTAATATAAGCAACATACTTCCAATCCAAATGCTGACATAAAAGTCACAGATCTGATCCCAGAGGGTTGGTGTCTGAGGACAGATGTTCTGAGGTTGTCCAAGGATGACTGAAGCACCTAGGGGTGAACTTCAGGGAAACACTAGTATAATAGTTTTTTCCTACTTATAATCAGCCTTCCTTGTTGGTACCTTCACTCTTGCTGTGCTTCTTCAAAACTCTTGGACATGCTCCTTATCTCCTGAGAGTCTCATCAGACTGCTGCCTGCTCTCTCCATCCTGATGCACCTTCAGCATCCATGGCTGCAGCATCAATTACTTCTCAGGCTCATTTGCTTCCATCTGAGAAACTTCTTAAAATAGTGCTTAGAGAAGACCTTCCCCTTGGACAATCTTTGCTGGAGCACAGCAGCATAGAAACAGGCATCTCTACAGTGAATATAACAACTGTGTAGAAATTTTTTAGAGACCTAGGTTTTGTCTAAATTTCTTCTGATATGTTTTAATCCTTAATGTATTTATTTATTTATTTATTTGAAAAGAACCCTTGTCCTCTTCAGCTCTAACCTCATAAATTCTCAAGGAAGGTGTAGAAAGGATTTTGAGGGGAATTGCCTATTTCTGTCCATACAAAATGTGGAAAATACTAACCCCTCTCCCTGCTTCTGCTTCTCTCCTTCAGAAATCCTGCTTTCAAGATGTGAACGTTGGGCTCTAAGGGACACAGACTCTTTTATACATCTCTGGAAGTTCTGATCAGTAAAACACTTAAGCACTTACTTACATCTAATAGTGTCATTTTTACAGGCTTATCATTTGTTGTCTTGTGAACCACACTACTCAGCAGCACCTTGAAGAACTGGGCTCTAAATGCATCAAGTGCACTTGGCCTTGCTCAATGAGATACTGCATGTATGGTCCTCTCAAAACACAAAAGAAAGGTCATTAAATTGATGTGCCACTCTTCCTAAGTAGCATGTTAACTTCAGTGGTCTCTTTGCATTCCCATTTGAAGTGTTACTGTCTGCCTGCTGAGATTCTTTCTGCTTTATAGCAGTCATATCTTGTCCTAAAGTGAACTGGACTTTACTGTGTGTTGTTAAAAACCTTTCACAACAGAGGTTGCTGAAATTCAGTGTTGAATGGTAAAATTTATGGATGGAATTTGTCAAGTTTTTGAAGCATTTGGGCATCCTTTGTCATGAAAACCACTCTACAAATGCAAGGTCATTATGATTGCGACTTGTTTCCTTGGAGAGAGAAAAACATGACTGCTCTAACAAATCTTAGCAGCTTCCTCATCCCATTAAAGCTTTTGGTTTTGTTCATTCACGTTGCAAATTTCTTAGCAGAAATGGAAATAATAGGGTACTTTTTTCCTCATAATCACTATAAATTAGCTACCTGTTCCATTTGCACCTAAATTCGATCGAATGATGCAGACATCATGCAAAATAAGTCATTATTGTTCCTGAGTGCTGTTCTTTGATTAATATTTAGATCTCATATTTTAAAATAATGAACAATTCACACAGAGTTACAAAGAAGATTGTAATGAATCACTAGTAGGACAAGAGGTATGCTAAAAGTAAGATAATGTGTTTGTAGGCATTCTTTTGCCTTCTAGACAAGTTCTGCTTCTGATTCATATTCCTTCTTATATACTCCTTTCTTTTATTATTTTTTTTCCCTATGAAATCCTTATTTGCTTTGTTGTGTTTGTGAAGATACCGCCTCATGAAGCAGAAGAGATTTTAGATGAGGCAGTTTTGGAAGATTCGGTAAGCCACCAAAAGAAGTTAAGTAACAAAATGTAATTTAGGTGTCCAGTCACAAAAATTCAGGCTCTGAAACATGCACATAAAATACAAAGAGAAAATGTTGATGAGAATCCCAGAAGCCAAAGTTTGTTTTCACAAAACATTTCTTGAAGGATTTCAAACAGAAAACATTTTTTTTAAAAAAGACTGCTGTCTGCCAAAGTACATCTTTTATCACTTTGGAATATAGAATTATTTTTACTTACATACAAGTACTGATGGGGAGCTCTAGTCTCTGGTCTTTCAATTAAATGCTCACAGTAAGAATCTGCTTATTGCCATGAACCAAGGATATTTTTGAACTTCAGGAGCTACTCACCAGATTTGTTGTCACTGCTGTCTTCTCCCTTTTTTTTTTTTTTTTTATTTTTTTTATTTTTTAAAACATTACTTTCCTAAAGGGAAGAATAGATAATACAGAGTTGATTCTTCACTTGAATATTTTTCTATTTGTGGCTATTTTGTGAGATTGAGGTAAATAGATTAACTGGGGATTTGGCCTAGAATATGGTATAACATGTCTATCTATTGTCAGAATATTACGCATTTTTTGTTGTGTAGTAGAGTTTATAACACAGATGAACTTTGCCTCAAAATCTAGATTCCTTCTCCTTAAGACAATCACATATCTGAAATGCATAATTCTTTTTTTTCTTTATTAATCCAGCTGTTGAATGGTAAAAAAATCTCAGTTTTTACATTTCTTCTGACTCCTTCACATTAGACAGATCAAAGCATTTAGCATGACAAAATCCAAATTGAGAACAAAAACACTTCATGTCCCAATGCAGAATATATCTTATGTTTGTATACTTTCTAAAATCAAAAATGGACAGCATTTTATTTTATAAAATAAAAATTACACAGCGGTGATGTATCTAATTGAATGTCACAATACCAGTAATTGTGCTGTCTGTGAAAGAAATTTCTTCCAAAGTCACAGTGTCACCTTGCTGTCAAATAATCCCATAGATTACCATAAACAGAGCTAGCGAAATTGTACTGTGACTGAAAAGATATGTGATGTGAATCCCAGTCATTACCCAAGACATGACTTCCATTGTAATTATCTGCCTATCATAATAGCTTCCTTCTGCCAGCTCTTGCTTACCTGCTGCCACACACTCATTAACATTTTTGTCAATGCAGTACCATTTGTACTGTTAACCTTTGTGCAAAGTGGGGTCATTTCTTCATTATGATGGATTCTGTAATACTACAACAACTTGCATTGAGGATTAATATTTCTCTTTTCTTCATTTATGGTTAAATTAGAAATTAGTCTAACACCTGGGTTCCATTATACTGAATAGCCTTGTCATGTGTGGAAAATGCAATTTGGTTTACAGGTAGCTTCAGTGCTCCCCATCTAAAAAGGGATTACTGCTGTTGCTGAAAGTGACTTTTAAAAGCAGATAAATCCTTGCACATTTCAGCTGTGTTTTGATGGGAAATAAAAATATTTTTCAAAGCAAATTAAAGAATTACAGTTTTCACTTTTGAATATCAAACTGTGCACAACTTGTGCTACATCTAGACTTTATAAAAATGTTACAATTACTTTTCTAGATGATGTTAGGCTGAAGTTTGATTTTAGATCAGTAGCTCAAATTCATGGTTCTAATCCTAAATTTTTACTCCAATTTTATTATCTGCAAGCATAACCTCTTGTTGCATTTGTTGGATCACTGTAAACTATGAACCATTTCTGCAGTATCTACAGAACACTTTCCATAAGTAGTTACTTGATCCTTGTAAATTTAGATATAGAATTATTACTGCCTGACAGGTTTAAGATTGAAAGTAAATGCATTTTTAAAAAATTCTCCAGTGCTGAGAAATATAAAGAGAGGGTTAGTGCTAGCCAGAGGAAATCTATTATGTTTCAAGTCCTGGGTAGTTCTGTAGAGTTTGTTGAAGTTAGAATAGGCAATAAATCTGACATTTCAACTAGCCATTTCATGAAGATTATTAGGCATCTGACATGTAAATTTACCCTATACCTCTCACAGTGATATAGTTTGTGAAGCTGAAGGTAGACATGTTGCTAATACTACATTTATGAGTTCTGTCCCTTGCATGTAGCAAACTCTGAGCTGCTCTTGGTAATCATGTCACTTCTGAGACCTCAGATTCTTTGCCACCTCCTGTTCTTGCCACTGTCCCATTCCTAAAATGCTTAATTTCTCTTTCTGTCCTATTTCTGCCCCACATCAGTTCCTTTTTAATTCTTTCCTAAGGTTACCTGGAGTACCTGTCCTCACTTTACTGTGCAAATTTCTAGTCCCAGCTGATGCAGCAGCAGGGAGGCAGGTGTCTCACAGACTGTGTATTGGGGAGAGAAGAGGACTCTGAGCAGCAATGGGGTGTATTGGGTCAGGATGCATTTTGCACACTGATCAGAAGAGGTCTGTTAAAAAGCAGACTGTGAAAGTCTGCCAGACATTAATTCAGCAGGGGAAATAGGTACAATGCAGAGTGATCTGAGATAACTGCTGTGATGCAAAATGAAAATAAGATCTGCTGTTTTTTCATGAGTTATGGTTATAGTTACAAAACATGCACTTAATTCTGTGACCTTGTAGACCTGCAGTACAGTATTAACATTGCTAGTATCTGGCCACAGGCTTTGAACTGAGTTTGCAAGACCCAGGACTGAGGTGTGTTAGACTTGCCCTATCTAAACTGTTGTTTTTTTCACTTGGGTTAGTTTTAACAGCAAGTGTTCTAACAACTGAATGGTTCTGACTAATGTGTCCTACTTTTCTTTATCTTTGTAGGGTATAATCCTAGTTTTATTGAGGTAACAATAGTAAGCAGTTGGTCTATGTAGAATGAGGTGTTAATGACTGCCAGAAAGATGTAGTGTACAAAAAGACTAATGGCATCAAGATGTGGAGACACAGAAATGGGTACAGGCTGGCACTAGAGACCCCATGGCTATAAACAACTCACCAATGGTCAGCTAAAGAGCTGGGCAAAACTGCTTTTAGAGATAACAAAGAAACAAACCAATAGTATCTAACACAGCTAAAAGGTACTGTGTATAGTAAATGTGGCTGTAATATGGAGCTTCGTATCACTAGGAAAAGAACAACATGTCAAAATATACTAGCAAACAAAAAAACAAAGTCCCCAGGTATATCAAATGGGGGAGAGGAACATGACACCATCGACGTGAACATTACATTCCTCCCATTGAAGGACTCCAGATACTGCAAGTCCTCATAACACCCACCACTGCCATCAGGTTGAAACCACTGACCTAAGGACCTGAAGGATCACAGGGAGGATGTGTGTAACACTGGGAAAAGGGATAGAAAATAACTATATAAAAATATACACTAGTACCATGACTACTACTATTGTTCTTGTTACTACTACTTTAATACAGTATTATAATTATTATTATCATTAGTAGTATTAGTTGTTGTTGCCATTGCTATTATTACAAAGGTTTTCCCCAATAGAAGGGTGATCTTTCTGTTTTCGGTTTGCTTCTGGACAAACTTTTGTCCAGAAATAGAAAAAGGCCATAGTCAGAACTCAAAGATCTAAATTGATTTTGTCTCCTTATTCCTGTAGCTTGCTAAACTTTCAGAAGCTCTTCCACAGCCCAGCTTCAAGTGGAGGGACAGCTTTTTTCCATTTTTTTTTCCAAACCATCATCTAGATCCAACCCTCCTGCCATAGGCAAGGACACCTTCCACTAGATCATGTTGCTCAAAGCTCCACCCAACTTGGCCTTGAACACTTCCACAGAGGGGGCATCCACAACTTCCCTGTTCCAGTGTCTTGTGCATACTCTCAGGAAAGGAACATTTTGTTATTTGTGTAACAGAGTGAATGTCTCAAATCTGTGGTTCCCCTTGGCCAGAAAATTACTTTGGACCAACACAACTGCTGGCCGTTCTTCAGTATGGGCCTTATTGCACCTTTGAAAAGTTATCTAATGGATGTGTCCACTTTGGTGTTTTGAAATGAATGAGATGGAAACAAAAGAAGAAATATTTTATGTGCTGTATTTATATGAAAGCAAGAACTGTATCCTAGTTCTTATGTAAAAGGCTTCTAATATGGAAGGCTTTCAAGATCTCCATAAGCATTTTTACTTATGGTGAGAAGTAAACATTCAGGGCCTGGAAAATTCAGCCTTAGGAGTACAGTAGCAACTTTTCACAGTGAAATGAAACAAAAAAAATCTCGTGATTACAGGTGAAAAGAAATCTTAATTGTTTCTGATACAGGAAAAAAAGAGTAAAGTAGATTAACCAAGAGAAGGGCATGAAAACACCCTATTGCTTAGACAGTTTGAGACACTTTATAATTATGGGTGCAGGGGTTAATCCAGATAGCGTACATTTTAAACAGGCACCACAGCAACATGTCAAAAATGTCCACATTTGCATATACTTTAGTTTAAAAACATTCCAGCACTACTCCATATATTCAGAGACTGGCAAGTGGAAGTCAAAGAGGTCACCTGTACAGCTGCTGCAGGTAATGGAATTCCCACCAGGCAGATTTAGAAACTCTGAAGAAATCTGCTGAACACAACACTCCATCTGTTTGTAACTTGCCGAGACAAACATGCAATTTTCATAGTTTAAAAAATACATACTCTATCTTCAACTATGTTTCCATATTTTTGTGTGCTCTGTTGCATTTCAATATGTGTTATTTGCAGAACGTATTAACAGGTCCATAAATACCTAAGTCATATACACTCGTGTTTTATGGGGCATGCAATCTCAGTTCTCTTTCTGATAAACAGGAAGCATTAGAATTATCTTAATGGCTAACCTAACAAAAACAAATACTGAGAAATATTTTATGGCCATACTGTATCAGGTGGTTATTACTAAGAACTGTCTAAGGTTGAACACTATATAAAATGATAAATCAGTCTAAAGAGATGAAATAATAAGCATGGGAAGAGTAAGACAAATACTTTTGAGAGACATAAGAGGCCACATTTTTCTCTTAGCTATCTGTGAAGAGCTTTAGCTAGATGCTTTGTAGTAATTTTACCACAGAACAAGACTGATAGCAATATTTCTATTATCTACCTGAAATTTTTACTAACTTTTTACTCTATAGTGAGAATGACAGTAGCTTGAGACAATGACTGAATTTGGGATTTTGCGTTGGACAGTAATTCCTGTGCTGCAGCCTCATAGTGTGTCCTGCCTGTAACTTCACACTGCTCCTACCCAGGCTGCCTCATGAGCAGGTGAGGGAATATCCACCTGCCAGTGTTACTGCTTTTGGCAGCAGCTCATTGTCCTTATGTCTCACCTCCGGCTCTCCTACCAGCTTTAGCCATTTTTCTGGGATTTCTGGGTGCCCAGCCATGCACTCAAAATGGCAGGAGGGCAAATGACAGCTGTCTATGTCCAGGCCCTGTATATTTTGCATACTCATTTACTCCGATCAGCTGCCCTTGGGTCCACACTTGCATTGTGAAGGCACTGACCACTGTGTAGGTGTCACAGAGCCCCTCTGCTCACACCCTGTGGGTCTGCTAAAAATGTCCTTAACCTGACTTGCTAGGCAAATGCAGATCAGCTGCACAGAGCACCCACAGAGTGCTCAGGATGTCCCAGCACACCCATGCTTTTACTTGTGTCGGAGAGGGAGTGGACAGATTCATTCCTTAAAGCTACGGAGCAACTTCATCCCCTTTTCTACTTCAGTCTCTTCCCTGGCTGATGTGTTGAATTATAGGTATTGTCAGATTTTATTACCACACACTTATTTGAAAGATACTTGTGGGTCTATATGGTCAAGAGAAGGGCTGTACCATCAGGTCTCCAACTTTGGACCTAATTTTCAGGAGGTGCATTATCTGCTGTGGCTGAACTGAGGTGTGTTAAGGAGGCTGCTGGAGGAACTGGGTCTGTGACTGGCCTCTGAGGTACACTTGGCAACCTCTGTTCTGTGGTAGTGGATGCTTCTGAAATACTGAGTTGGCAGCCCCATCCAATCTCAGGAAATATGTTTTCTGTGGTTCTCTAATTTGTATTTCTTCATGCATATTTAATACCTTCGTTTAAGGCTAACTTTATAAGACTATCTGAAAGATCTGTCAGTAATTTACTGTTGAGATAAAGAATATAAATGAAGACAATTGTTAATAATGAAGTATTACCTGGTATGTACAGAGGTTTAAGACACATTAAGATGGAGTATGAATAATTTAGATAGGAACAATGTTACCTAATTCCAAAACTTTTAACACATAACAACACAGGTTGTGTTGTGTTTAGCCTGTGCTTGGCCTGTATCAGACACAAACTGTACCCTTAATAAAAGTGAATGATAGCATTAGCTCATTTATTAGGTAAATTACGAAGTGTTTCTGAGATTCTGATTCTTACCTTATTGCCTCAAAGATGATTCACTGGGCATGCCCATGCATGATTGTAAAGAACTCAGCTTCTCTGAGTGTGACATTTGAACAGTGATGTCCTTACAAAATGCTTCTAGCTGAGGTGTCTTTAGGGATACAATCAAATTCATAACCACATGTTCATCATTTCCAAAACCTTTTACCATTACTGTTAAGAATATGCTAACATTCCTACTTCATGCAAACATCAGGTAACTAGTGAATCTTAACTCAAAATTCATGGATGTTATAGTACACCAAAAGTTTATTGTCATCACTTTTTAGGACTGAGAAATGTAGAAAACTCAGGAGTGTCAGTAGAGCATGAAAAGACAGAATTTACTCATGTAGTTCATTAAATGTAAAATGATGAACTAAATTTTTTTTAATGTCATAGAGGAGATGAGGGAAAGAGAACACTACTGCTCTCATATGCAATTCATTATGAACATATTACCATACATGCTAATTAAAAGGTTACTACTTGTAATAACTGCAGGTCAGATGTATCTTAGTTAGGAAAGTCAGAGGTGAAGAGATGACCTTATTCAAGTTTGAATTAAAAATTCTCATGGACTTTATGAATCCAGACAATTCACTTTAGGAATAACAGAACCAATTTCATATTAGAAAATAATCATAGTTCTCATATGTTAGAGTCATATATTAGATAGCAAAATAAAGAAATTTAAGATACATATCCAAGTCACACTTTCTTCACATTTTCTCACCAAATTGATTTGTATATCCTCTATAAATCCGTATCTTAATCTGAGGATAATTAATGTCTTTAATACCTTTCACTGTGAAAAACTCTTCTAAAATATAATTTGCAAAATGTGTTTCCATTACTACATTCAAATATTTTCCTTAGCAGGAAAAAGAAAAAATTATCTCAATTCTCTTGAGGGAGAGAGGGAATAAAATAAACATTTATATTAAGACTCTTGTTACTGGCATTGTCTTTTTGATCCAGAATAAAACATTCCCATCACTCTGGTATTGAAGAGATGTTTATATGCAAAAATTTATTTCCGAGTTTTAAGTCAATAAGACAGCGTTCCCATTTTTAAAACTGCCCTTATTTTATGTATCTTTTATTTAATATGCAGGAATGTGTGTGAGTACACACCCAACCTCTCTCCCCCTTACATACAAGTGCATAAATGCACACATCCACAGACATTCTTTATAATACTGAATGGGGAGTTAGACTGGAGCTTTAACTTATAAAATTAATGCTGCAAGATTTTGAGCAAGAAGTTTTTGCTAGTAGTTTTAACAGAGTAAAAAAGATGCTTTTTCTGGGTCTGCTACACAGGACTCTGATCTGAGTAAATTTTTAACATATTATAAGCATCTGCCAAAATACTCAGTGAAGCTGACTCTACCTTCTTGAAATCTGAATATATCCAGGCAATATGCCTAGAACATTTACCTCGGCCTCATCCCATATGTTGTCATACACTATATATAATTTCTTGATATCAATTTTGCCTTTGGAAGGGAGTAACATGGGCAAAATCAACCAAATGTTCCTCAAGACTCTGCTACTCTTTCTGGTTTGACCTCCTACTGCATGGAGAGGAGAAAATAAATCATGAGCCACCAGCACACATCATCTATGGTAATAAAATAAATTATTTCTTGCAAAATATTTCCATAATTTTGTTCCATTCATCTCTTTATGATCTGAGCAATGAAATACTTAACGTTGTTGACCTAATTCTTAGTCACCTAATTTAATCACACTGGAATAAACTGCTAAATTAGAAATACTAAGGTGGATAATATTGTATTGATTAGAAATTGGATGGGATGGAGCTCAATCATTAATAACAGCAGCGGCATTAAAAAAAAATATTGTGTCTGCTTTATTTTTTTTCCCTGGGGAACAAACAGGCTTTGTGATAAACCAGCCTGATCTGGCACTGGTGAAAGAAAGCAACTGTAAGGTCTAAATTTCTGGTAGTGGTGACTTTTGCTTTGGATCTAAAAAAACTCTTATGTGCAGAGGTGACACATAACTTGCATACCAAATTTATAATCCTTTAATCCTCAGATACTTCTCTCATCCTAGGAAATTGTATGTTAGATCAATCTCTAGTGTATGTTTGTTCAAATAATGTTTAGTTGACCTTTGTTCACACCTTATTTACCTGAAGATTATGCTGAATGTATGTTCTTGACAAGGATTCCCAAGAGTTACACTTAAAATGGCCAGGCATCTTGTCATTTACCACATAAAATGCTAAAGTCAACAAGCATTAAGGAGGAACTACTCTTTTTGTCTTCAGTGTGATATTGCAAGGTCAGAAAAAGTCATGTTAAATGGGGGAATTTAGCACATAATAAATAGTGCATTGTCATTGCAGTTGCTATATTTCTTCCACTATCTGGTTTTTGGTTTGCTCTGTTTTCAATTCCAGCTCTCTATGAATAGTAAAGTTAAGGTTTTTAAAATGAAGATGAATGTCTAAGTGTCTTTTCACTCCAACACTACCAATCATGTAAAGTATAATGTTATAGTTTTCATATTGCTTTTTCATTTTTGAAACAGCATTTGAAAACTGAATATATCAAGGCAGCTTTTCAAACACTGCAAACAGATGTATGTGTTGACAATATTCACAGATGTAAAAAATTTTGTGAGGCGGGTACACAGCATCTGAAGGTGTAAATGCTGCTGACTGAAACATAGAGGACTAAACTTGCAATTCTTAATTTTGTTTTAACTCATAGGCTTTCTTTTGTGTAAACTGGGCTGTAGAATGGAGTGGAAGAACAGTCTTCGACAGTTCATTACTTGCCTATTTAGCTGCTTGCAGATGTTGTCTAAGTCCTATAAGTGAATACTTACTTATAAGAACTGCCTGCTCTTCAGCTCCTTAAGATGTATCTCCTAAACCTTGTAACCTTCTTTGCAATTAATTAACCTGTTCTGCAAAGCAGGATGCCTTCTCCCTACTTAAGGCACTGTTAGTCTCTCAGCGGAAACTGCACCCATTGCCAAAGAAGCCTCAGAAGTTCAGTGTTAGCAGTCACTTTTTGGACAGTAAGTCATAGATTAGATTATTCTGCCCCATCACGTTAAACAGGAGTGAACCCAGTACTGATCCCTGGGCTACACTGCTAGTCAGTGGCCTCCAAGAGATTTTGCACCACTGATCACAGCCCTCTGGGCCTGGCTCTTCAACCAGTTTTCATTCCACCTTACTGTCTGCTCATCCAGCCCATACTTCAATAGCTTTTCTACAGGTATCTTACAGGAAACAGTGTCAAAGACCTTAGTAAAGTCCAGGTAAACAATATCCACTGGTTATTATCCATCCTCATATACCAGGCCAGTCACTTCATCTTAGAAGTTTATCAAGCTGGTCAAGTATGACTTCTTCTTGGTGAAACCATGCTGACTACTGACAATTTTCTTGTTCTTGATGTGCCTTGAAATGGTTTAGAGGATTACCTGCTCTTCCAAGTCCCATAATTATGTCCTAATAAAAAAACCTCTATTGTATCCGAAGCAAAAATAGTCTTCATTCTGCCTCTTGAAGCTAAACTTCATAGAATCATAGAATCATAGAATCCTAGAGGGTGGAAGGGACCTCGAAAGATCATCTAGTCCAACCCCCCCTGCCAGAGCAGGGCCACCTAGAGTACATCGCATAGGAACGTGTCCAGGCGGGTTTTGAATGTCTCCAGTGAAGGAGACTCCACAACCCCCCTGGGCAGCCTGTTCCAGGGCTCTGTCACCCTTACAGTAAAAAAATTTTTTCTGATATTCAACTTGAACCTCCTATGCGCCAATTTACACCCATTACCCCTTGTCCTATCACTGGTCACCACTGAGAAAAGCCTAACTCCATCTCCCTGACACTCACCCCTTACATATTTGAAAACATTGATGAGGTCACCCCTCAGTCTCCTTTTCTCCAAACTAAAGAGACCCAGCTCCCTCAGCTTCCCTAAACTTCTCAGGATCCACAAGTGAAAAAAATTAGAGGCCTTAGAAATAGGTGAAAAATAGCATATTTCAGCTCTATGGAGTAGATGGAACAGAACTAATGTTCTGTTCCCCTTTTTTGGAACTGGTTTTAATTTTTTTCTATGGTTTACTGTAAAAATAACATGTCTTACAGGAAGCCCAGCACCAGTGGACTAAGCTTTTAGATGTGCTGAATTGTTCCATGGAGGGGATTAGCTCTAGCTATTCATCATAAGGGAACATTTGGGACACTGATTTCCTCAGCTGGTTCCATTGAGTTAAATGCCTGAGTTAAGTGGGATGACTCTGGGTTCAAGACATTTTTTTTCAGTTTTGAAACTTTACCCATCTTCCTCTGATGTGACAACTTTCCCCGTTTTGAGCAGATAACTACTAACAGCATCTTTATTGGTGGATCTTGTCAATTATTTGCAAAGTTACATATCTTGTTCTTAGTTCAGTTTTAGGATGCAGACTTGTTCCCACAAACTTCAGAAAGCATGGGGATAAACCTCCAGTGCCTCTGCATGCATGGCTGTTTTGTACCAAGTTGATTGGATGCAGTGATCTTAGAAGTCTTTTCCAACCTTGACAATTGATTCTGTGGTTCTGTGAAAGGTGCCATGGACTTGACTTGGCAGATGTGTGAGAGACAGGCAGAGGGCAATGAGCACTTCCAGGTTCAGATTCCCTGTGGATTCTGAGACTTGAATGACTGCAGACTACTCTGATCTGCACTGTGAGCACCAACTAAACCCTGCTTCTTCTCAATGACTTCTGTTATCATCCTTTGTTTAGTAGATTTCAGCTCAGGACAAAGTTGTCTTACTGAAGACACTGTCACCATCTGTGAAGAAGCTGAGAGTCCATTCCCAGAGGCTCTCCTAGTCAGTTAAAGGATGGATATGCTTCTTTTTCTTTAGCAAATACACTGTGAGTAATTTATGATGTCTGAAATTTTTTATTTTCCAACATAGTTTGCAAAACTGGTGATCACTCTGTCACATTCCGGAATAATACTGAGGCTATCTACATAAAAAAATACTCAGTCTAAAATTTTGACTGCCAAAAGAAAAGTTATTCTTAACCACGCTTGCACATTACTTCCAATCTTGCCTGAGATCTGCTGCATTTACTATTGCAAAGACTTTTCAAAACACATTAGTTAAATGGAGTTGAAAGTCATTCATGCATATTTTATGGAAAAAATTACAGATATCTCTCCAGTTGTAAGTTGTAAAATATGTCTGTTCTTGGACTATTAAAATATTCTGCCCCATTTAAAATAAGCTACCTAATGAAACTGATGTGCAGTAATAATTTTACCATTCTTAATAACATAAAACACTTTGTCACAAAATGCATTTTGATAAATTTTATGCATAAAATCAAGCGCTTTTTTCCATTTCTACTCAACAAATAAAGTAAGAATGTAACATGCAGGTACTATCCAAAGCTGGGAGAAAGCAGAGAGCAACTGATGGTTTTTAACAGCCGCAAAGACTTTTGCCATTCTTGCAAAAATTAAAGAGGACAGGTTAAAGGCAGTGTGTCTACCTGGAGCTGAGGGAAGAAAGACAGAATCATACAATGAAAAATACCATGCGTAGAGTCTCCTTAACTGAGATTTTTCAAATTTATGTTACAGAGAGAAAGAGGATTTTAGTGTAATTAATACGTCTTAGACTGACAGCTTATATGATTCAGAAAAGTTTGCTGGTGCTGAAGAGGAGTTTTTTGATCATCAGCAAGATTAAGAGCAATAAGCACTGGTGAAGTAGATGTACAAAATAAATCTAAGGGAGATAGTGCTCTTTAGCTGAGAAAGGTGTTGTAACAGACCCTTCAAGGCAGGGGGCAACAAATCTTGGTTAAGTTGATATCTGCTGAATTAAATCATCTCTTTCAAAATAGCCTTGATTTGCTGAGTGCCTCATGCTGCTGCATTGGAGATGGAGCCTTTTAAACCTTCTCATACTATGTCCATAGAGTAGCTGGACCATGTAAGATCTGGTCTAGACATTTTTTCCTTGATTCCATTTCATTTTAATCCTGTGTTGACGAGCCTTCCCAGATCTAACACTGAAATATCTGCATAGAAATTGGTCTACTAAAGCAGACATTGAATAGAGTTTGGAAAAAAAAGAATTTTTAAACATAAAAAGTTAAACAGTGTCTCTGGCTTCTTTCCCAGCCTTGCTGGTTAATATGGCATGGAATTTTTATAGCCTGAATTAAAAATAATTACTGGATTTCTGGCAATCATATGGTTTCAAGTCATGTCTCACAAATCAAAGCCTAACTAATTATGCTATTAAATAATTGTTATCGTCTAATGACTAGCAAATGTATGTTTTGAAAACCAAAAGAAAATGTGCTGTAAAATGAGCTTAACTTCCATTAATTGAGTCAAACAACGATTGATAAACTAAAACCTGACTTTTAGCTGTGAATAATACTCCAAATATGGAACTTTAAGCCAGCAAGCTTGCTGGCTGGGAATGGCTGCATAAAACCAGAACTCAGACAAAATGCTTTTTTCAGGAATGTTTTTTTTAAAACAAGAGTTTTAAATGGATGTAAAATAGCTCAAATTTCTGAAGACCACCTGCTAAGGCATGATGTAAAAAGCTGCAGTACGAAGTAATTTACAGTGGCTCTCTGCAGATTTACTATTTTTCATTTTGTACATGCACACATGCACAAATGCACACTTCAGGAAACTTTGTCACCAATAGAAGTTTCTCAGTGCCCATCCTTCTGAGAACATTTACCAGTCTATCCTGACCAGAGTGAAGAGATCCAGATGAGGGCTTACCTAAACCTGTGCCTTTTTCTATTTGACAGGAGGTTGCATGACTAGTTTTCTACAAATGATAAAAGATTTCCTGAGCCTGAGGTTTGTGAACCTGAATCTGAACTGCAAAAGACTCTGACAGGCCTATATAGATAGACAAAGATAGCATGACATATAATGAAAAAAAGTTTTTTTAAAAAATATTACACTAAGAAAAACCTTGGTTTAAGCTTATGAGTCTGAAGGAAATATTGAAAGTAGATCATTAACAGGAAAATTTCGTATAAATTTTTTAAAATTATTTTTTTAATACGATTTTGTCTGACCTTTTTGCTGACTTTCTTCTTCTGTCCAGTTGTCTGGACTGTTAATATATACCCTTATGATAACTTTCTAGGAAAGACATTAATTCCTATCAACGCTGCCGTCAGAAATTCATCTTTTATGTTTTTCCTTATTATTAATTAAAGTGGTCATTAAAGAAGTCAGGAATGTAGCTTAAGTTCTGATTGTAAAATCCCTTCTTTCTCCTTCAGGTATTATTAAGAAGTTTTCAAATATTTGCCTTGGATAGAGAGTCTGAGAGTGAAGGAGCTCTGACACAGCATGGAAATGAAGCAGTCTGGTGAGCCACGGCCTGTGTTGGACTCTTACCAGATGGAAGGAAGTGAGGAAGGGTCTTTAGGAACACAAGTGCTACCTAAAGGTTGTGGTATCCAACAGAAAAGAGAGATGCTTTCTGCAGAAAGATATATTGCATGGGTGAAATGCCTTTTCTTATCTTCCTTTAAGTTTCTTTCACCTCTATAAATTTTTGTGGCTTCCAGAATTCCTTCTGGAACTGAACATCACTGAATGATTGCTGTTTTTAACCCCTGCTGTAAGAACACACAGTCCCTGAGTACTTAACAATATGCTACAATTTCCACTGAGTGGTATTTAAGCTTGAGAAGAAAAAAGATCAAGAAGTATTGCTACCCAGACTGAAGGTTTCTAAGTGCCACTGGTTATACTGTGTGTCCCCAGGACAAAACACAACTCTGTGGGACAATGCCCTGACTTCTTGCATATCATCTGCAAGTGCAGAAGTTTAGTGGAGCACAGATGTAGTTTTTTGGAGGTATGACCATCATGTGGCCATCATTTGCCACTTCAGAGGCAGGACAACCTCCATAAGTGTCCTCAACACTTCTTAGGTCACACACATTCACTTTTTTGTATACCACTTACTTTTTAGGCCATAACATTTTGTTTAAATGTGGAGTTGCCATCTCCTTGGGAAGGAGTGTGCTGAAGGGATGAGGGAGGTGTCTCACACACTGCAGTGATCCAGTCACCTATAGGATAACCTGATAGGTGTCTGCTCACTTGGAATGAGGAACTGAAAGTATCCCAAACTGTTTGCAGGTAAGACATCTTAGTCAGGTAGAACCTGGCATCTATATAAATTTATTAAAATAATAAAAGGTTCCTTCACAACCTCTGTCCACAGCCCCTGTAGATTCAGATTAGTCCCACGCAGGGGCTGAGAGATAAAAGCTGCTGCCTTTCCTTCTTTGTCTGCGAAAGGTTTGTCTTGGACAGATAAGTTCAAATTTGATGCTCCCTTCCCACATTCTCCCAACCAGAATGTTAAAAACCATCTCTCACACAGCTGGGTATTAGGCTTTCTTCATGGGGAATAACCTGGTTGCTGTGCTGAGTCATTTACTGGAAGGTTCCACAGAGAGGTCACTGTTCAGCTGCTCCTCTACCAGCTTTCTCTGATTTCATTCTTTGCCTCTGGGCAATATAATACCTCACAGGCAAAATGAAGTGTATAAAATATTTTATTCTTCACATCAGGACAATATGCACATAAATATGTATAAATATGCCATCGTCAGTGCCCAGACCATCTGCACAAGTGTCACCATAAGAGCTATTGGTGGCTTTTCTGCATGTCTCCTTATTTATTTACAGTCTGATTAAAGCATTACGCTCCAATTTGACTTCTAATGAGCAGAGAAGCACTTACTCATTATTGTTTTGCTATGGCCTGCTACCTGCTTAGTTCTAAGGCAGCAAAGCTGTCATAGGACCTACTCACTTGCCAAGGTATTTTAGCTCATCTTAAGGGACCCTGCTCATACTTAGCCCATCTTTGCTGGTCTTCAACTTAAAAGCAACATTGACAGTGAGGAATTTATAAAGGAAAGGCTTGATGAGAAGCAGAAGAAGACCAAATACAGCTTCCAGAAGTACTAATAAGCTTTGATTTGGCATGATTTGTGTTGTGTGTTCATTTTATTAAGTCTCATTTGGTTTCAGGTCATCCCTCACATATGAAATTTACTTTTGTCACAGACTGGTCTTTTCTTAATGACATTTTTAATTTAACCTGGTGCACTTACCGATTATTTTTAAAAAGAAAAGATTTTTTATTCTCCCTGAAGATGCTTATTTGAAGAGCTAGACATCTGCAATGATGGAATAACTGGCTGATTGACAAAGATCTCCACATTGACTCATCCATAAGTGAGAGGCTAAATAAAATCAAGGGTTGCAAAAGAAATGGTGAATATAAAGCAAGAGTTTATTTGACAGGAAAAAGACCACATCCATTTGAAGCTCTACCATGTGGGGTGGCTGCTGGCTTCCAAATTACTTTTGCAATTTCTTATCTTTATAAATTACTGGAATGGACTGTAAACAAGTCAGATAGGCCAGTAATGCAATAATTAGAAGAGGAATGACTGCACATCAAGTGGCAAGAAAGATTCAGTACCAGCTTTGTAATGTGGCTGACGTTTAGGAAATACAAATTATTCTTGATAACCATTCAGCCGTAGTCAAAAGAAAGAAAGTATAATGAAAAAAGTAGCAGAATAAAAATAACTAAGGAAATATGACTTTCAGAAGAGGACCTTGGAGAATGGAATGCTGATTTTCTTGTAAGTAGCACTTTGATTATCTGGAAAGATAATTCAATGGTATGGCAATATATTGTATCTTTATATTATGCATCATGCATCCAGGTCAGTCCTGTTTCACTTAAAATACACATGAAGACTTTCTTTCCCCAAAGTTACATATTTTAATACAATATGACTGAAAATTAAAGTTGTGCAAACATGCATACATCTGTGCTGTTTCAAAACCATGGCCTCTACTGTCATTCAGCAGCTCCATTCCCCAGAATTCCTGTCAGGAACACTGATGTTAGCCCATCAGCTTTCACAGGCTATTTCAGATGTACAGAAGTGAATTCCTGACAACACCCAGTCTGGAAAAAAACATGGGGAAGCTCAAGGAAATTTTGATGAAAAGCACCTCAATCAGTCAGCTAAGCAATACCCCTGTAACCAACACTGAAGCCTTTCCTGACAGGATTTCAATAGAAGTGGGGAAAAAACCCCAACCAACCAACCAACCAACCAACCAACCAAAATGTAAAAGGAGCTGAGAGCACACTAGTATACAGTACTTTTTTAAAAAAAGAATTGTGTGACTGCAGATGTGAGATTCTTTCTTTGTCAACAGCAGAACTCCTGTTAGCAACTAAAGGACCAAGAATTCATCTTTGGAGTTTATATCTAGTGGAATGTAACATAACTGTAGAATTATAGAATGGTTTGGGTTGGAAGGCACCTTAAAGATCATCCCCCACTAGACCTGGTTTCTCAAAGCCCCGTCCAGCCTGTATTTAACACTTCCAGGAAGGAAGCATCCATAGCTCCTCTGGGAAACCTGTGCCAGTGCCTCACAACCTGCACAGGGAAGAATTTCTTCCTAGTATCTAATCTAAATCTATCCTCTTCCAGTTTGGAACTGATTCCCTTCATCCTATCACTACTTCACCTTGTGAAAAGTCCCTCTCCAGCTTTCCTGTAGCCTCCTTCAGATACTGGAAGGCCACTGTAAAGTCATTGCAGCCTTCTCTTCTCCAGGCTGAACACCCCATCTCTCCCAGGCTGTCTCCATAAGAGAGGTGCTCCAGCCCTCTGATCATCTTCGTGTCCCTCCCCTGGTCTCCCTTTAACATCTCCATGTTCATGTTCTGGGGACCCCAAAGCTGAACACAGTACTCCAGGTAGCAGAAGGGTAAGTGACACATAAAAAAACATATTCTCATGCTAAAAATAGCTTAACAGTATACTAAAATAATAATTATGTCAATAAAACAAACACAAAAATGTTTTTCCTCCTTCATATTTTCATTCATCATATTTTACAAGTGCAGGCATGAAAACGAGCTTGAGATATAAATGTTTGCTTTCCCTTATTCCTAATATTTTACAGGCAAAACAATCCAGTAACACTTGAAGGATTTATGAAAAGCAGATGTTTCATTTTGATGCATCTTTTTTATTAGGTAGCTGATGTCAAACACCTGGTAGGAGAATTACTGAACATGAAGGACTCGTAAAGACCGGGGAAGAGAAGGGAGGGATTGATGTGAACAGTTTTCCAACAACTAGGAGGAGTTTTTTGATTGGACAAAACCAATCTTTTCATGTGGAAGGAAGATGAGAGATAGCATCCATAAATTGAAATGGGGGCCACTCTGAGTTGACATAAAGGGGAGAGGACAGGATGGGACAGGATGGAAATCACTGTAAGGACAGACAGGAGAGGGACAAACTGCCCAGAGAGGTTGTGCCAGTCTCTTTCCCTGCAGGTTTTCAAGACCCACCTGGAAAAGCTCTGGGTAACCTCGTATGAGCTCAGCTGTGACAGCCTTAAGGAGAAGGTTGCACTACAGACTTCCTGAGGTGGTGTGAATTTCTGGAGATGGACACTTTGTGTTTTTTTAAAGAAAACAAGAAATATTGGAATGTACAGGAAATCCAATATTATATATGAGTGCTGAATGTCAAGGTGATTTAAAGAACATATTAAATATTTCCTTAACCTCTCAGTACTTCAAAGCATCATGTAACACTGAAATCATCCAAATCCACTCATCAGCTAGAATTTATGTTCACATTTATTCAGAAATCTACATTAGATCTCAGCAAAGATTTGGCACTTGCATAGTTTAAATTTGAATTGGACATTTTAACATGTGCATTTTCATAGCAGGCCCTCTCTGCCTTGATCACAGTGACAAAAATATTTTAAAACTCTCCCGGGCTCTATAAAGGAGTCAATAAGGAGTCAATAGTTCATCCAATGAGCAATGTGTCTTGTTAGGAAGGGAGCACTGTCATCATCCTGAATTTTTTGTAGAAAAAGCTGCAACAAAGCTTTTGAAGTAAATCATGCAAAGGGATCATGATCAAGAGTGACTTGGTATTGGAAATTTCATTCTCTGCATGTTAAAAATAAACTAAAAGATTTTGTCCTCAAAAAATGTTATTCAGTCAGATACCTGTTCTCAAATCCCTAGCTGCTGTGCTCCCTGCAGACAGGCTCCTGGGGCTGACTGAATCCAGGGTGTTTTGCAGTAAAATGCTCAGAGCCAGGGTCTGAAAGACCTCCAATTTGCTGCTAATTGTAGAAAAATCTTATTCCCAACCTCCAATCTGTGTCGCTGTGTCATCCACTACACCTTGTGAACAATTAAGAAAAACCTAAGTAAATTTTAAATTTTTTTTTAACCTTTTTTTTTCCTAAAGACAATTCAAAATCTCCATAGAATAGAGGAAGGGGAAATAAAGTATTTTTTATTTCTTTTTGTTTCAGAATAAATTTTAAAAAATAATTGGAATTTTCTATCAAGGAGGATTTCCAGCTTCCAGCCTGCTCTTAGTAGGAGCTGGTTATTATCTTCCATTATGTATGTGTGCCGTCATGTCCTTGGAAGAATTTTTTTCCTATGAAACATCCAGCTGTCAGAAAAGTTGTCATTTAGCCCTGGGCCATGTTATGTTTTGTTCCACTGCAATAATCTTCTTTGGTTTTGTAAACTTTAAATAGGTCCCCTACCATTTTGATAAAGAATTATCACATTTATCATCTTTCTCTGCAACTTCTATGGAATCTTCTTTGTGTTTCCTTGTAAACTGCAGTATGCTATTATGCCTATGAAGTCCAGTCTTCACCTTTTGGCACAGTTGGAAAGAAAGAAAAAATATTTTTTTACTAATTTTTTGTTTTTCATGTCTTCTGTACTTCAGCTCTGTGCTCTTTTTAATATTAGATCCTACCAATTAAACAGTTATTGTTTGGGTTGTTTTGGAGGGGTTTTTTTGCATTTGCTCATCACTAATTTACAGAAAAAAAAGAAATCCATATTCTTGGATTGTGTCATCTGGATACATCACACCAAGTGTAAAAGCTACATAAATTTCTACAGAAAAAATGCTCAGACATTGATTTCATTCTCCTTGTTAAGTGCTTTGATGATTAACAAGAGCATTCTCCATTTACTGAAATTCGTGTTGGCTCAGGTTCTAATTTAAAATCTATCCAGTATTTTGAGGATAGATTTGGCTCTATAAGCACATGACATTATGTTATTAGCATATCAGCTATTCAATTAATTTTAAGCTAATTCATTAAATGAAAGATATCTACAAATTGGAAAATAAATAACACAATTAGATTTTTCATTCCAGTTTCAACTCAGCCAAATAATAATTTTTTTTCATTTTCCCTTCTCATTAGAACTTGATGAAGTTTTGTTTCTTTTTTTGTTTTAAACTGTTTAACCTAAGGCTTCCTTTTCACAAAAGCATGTAAAATAAGATTTTCTCCTTCCACTTGCTTTCCCTGTCACACCCATCTAGATTCTTATTATCATATTTTCCTGTCTGTTCTTTATTTTGTTGCAACCAGTTTTTCCTTCTCTTTGTATGACGCAAATATCATAGCTCAGCAAAATCTGAACCTTTCCACTAGGATGGAAATAAAATAAATTCAGTCTTTTTATCATGGTGATAGCTATCAGTCCACAAAGGATGCCAAAGAACTACAGAATTATTTTTGAAGCAAAGTGCTTCAGAATATAGGTGAGGGATTATTATTCTACTCCAAACATTAGAAAATTAAAGTAACACTGTATGTAAAAGTCATTATCATAGTAATTTTGCATGTATGTTATGCAGCTTTTTGTCTGTTTTTTTGTTGGTTTTGTTTGTTTGTTTGTTTTAAGGATGTAACCTTTTGATTACAGGCATTGTGGTTTTGTGTATGTTTCTGCAATGTCTGACCCACTTGAGACAAATCCCAATTTCAGCCTCAGGCTTGTATTAAAATAAAAATATGTGATAAAACAAATGCTGGGAAGATTAGTGTGCTGCTGACTCTCAGTAGGGACTGCCAATACCATTCAGTGCTACATCTGTTTGAAGAGATTTTGTGTGATACATTTTTGTGAATTTACCACAAAACTAGCTTTTCAACATAATTTCTCTATAAATACTGAATGTGAGGTGGAGCTGAAAGCTGAATACATATTTCATAGAAAAGTGCTCATAACATGTAGCTAAAGGCATCTATGCTGGATTGTGAATGGTTTGCCTGTTGGTAAATTTTTAAGAATAAATTTCTACACTTTAGTATCCTGAACATGAGCCCTCTGAATGTTCAGGTATTGTAAATTACAGACTTAACAGAAATGTTCACTGTCAAGGATATGGTTAAGATGAAAAGGAAGGAAAGGTATCACATGGATAAAGCAGTACACTCAGTTTTCAGTATTTCCCTCATTGTGTGTGACCAGGTGAATATCAGTGAGAAGAAATATCCTGTTGGAGCAGCCTTAAAAGCGACCTGGCTATAATGGGGAAAAAATATCTACAAAAGATTTCTGCTAAAATACTGACAGGGAACCACTAGCCTAGGAACCTGGCCTGAGAAGCCAAAGCATCCTTGACAAGCACGACTGAGAGCCTGGGTTGGCCCTGATAAGCACAGCTGGGAGCCTGGAGCATCCTTGATAAGCACAAAACAAAGGAACTGCTATAACCTGCAGAACAAAGTTATCCCAGGAACAGGTTTCCTATGCCCTCTTAAACATTTACATTAAAGATATAATACTAACTTACTATCTTCCCAAAATGAGCTCCTGGCTTCCAGAACTCCCCCTGTGTGATCCTGCTTTGGACCTATCAGGGATACCTGGTTGAATCCATATTCCATGATGCAGATCATCTCTGTAGCAGGACAACATCAATTGGCCCCAGTCCTAGGTTTTGTTTAGTGGACTGTACTGGTGATATTTTTGAAAAAAAAAAAACTAAAACATATATATATGTGTATGTATATATATAGGCACACATATAAGTAATTAAGAAACTGGTTGCTTGACTAATTTGTAAACTTGTAAATATATATATATATAAATTTGTAACTTGGAAATATATATATGTGTGTAGATATACATGCATATGCTTGCTTTACTTATCATGCGTAATAAACAAATCCCATGTGATTGTGTATTTTAATGTCCTATGAATCTATTATCATGGCCCATGACCTGTGAGCTGAGTAACTCATGTAGGTTGTGACCATATTCCTGAAGAAATTAGCCTGGTTAGCTTTTAATAGCAAGAAAGAGCAAATAATCTTTTTTCTTGTCAGTGCTAATTTTCATTGCTTGGCAATCCTTTGGACTAATTAAGCATATTATTAACATAGCCACAGCATCTTGCCCACACAGTCTAGGAGAAAAAGAGGCATCTTTTGGTTTGTCCTAATCTTGGCTAGTCATAATCCTCATAATCTTGGCTAGTCCTAATCTCTCATAAATATGCCTTGTCCTGATTTCGGGCAAAGTCTACCCACAAATTAGTGCTCTTTGCTTTCAGACAGCACTACAGAGTGGAATTTAGTGCTTCATCTAGAACTAGCAATATCTGAATTTCTTTACTGCCTTCAGAAAGAACCAGGGGAGCTTCCAGAAGCTTCTTTCACAGGCTACCCCTGGGATGGCTGCAGATCCACCTCTGCCCTTCTCTGTGATCCTGCACAGGCTTCCACTTGATGTCTGCCCACCTGTGACACCTCAGGGGCTACAAAATCCACATTTAGCCCACCATGGTCCCTCAGGGACGGCTCCACCGTGTTCCTCCATGGGCTGCAGGGGCACAGCTGCCATCTCACCATGGGCTGAGGGAAAATCTCTGCTTGAGCACCTTTCTTCCTCTTCTGCACTGACCCTGGTGTCTTTGCTTTGGCATTGCTCTCACCTTCCCTTCTCCTCTGATCTGCAGGTTTTTTGGTTTTTGTTTTTGTTTTTTTTTTAATATTTTTTTCAGTTTTGTTTCCCCTTTCTTGAATACATTACTAGCAGAGGCACATCCAGCTTCCCACAGCTGCTCAGCCTTGGGCAGACATGGGGCAGGGATTGGAACCAGGGCAGCTTGCAGCAGCTTCTCACAGGAGCCACCCCTGTTCCCTGGTCCCCCCCTCAAGCCCCTCCCTTTTCCAAAACACCACTGCACTAATCCCAGCATCAGCACAGAGAATATTTAAATCAAGAAGCATCTTATCCATTCTGACTAGAAATCAAGTCAGAGACCTTTGCATCAAAAACCTAATCTGAGAAGCCCATACTTTTGCCCAAAATGTGACTCACTCATTATTTTAATTGTGAGTCCTTTGTTTGTTTCAATGAATACAAACAGTTTTTCTATTGTCACTGCCTGTAGAAGGAATTTTCTGCATTTTCCCAGTACTCTTCCACCAGACCTGTAGGTGATCTTGCACCCATCAGCTTCCTCACTTACAATATTTACTGTATTCACCTCTAGCTATTCCAGTATCATTCAGTATCTGTCTCACAGCTACACCAGTATGCCTCAGTCCCAGTACAGAAATAATTTTCCAGGTAAGACTACCCTGAGTCCTATGTAGAAGTTTGTTTTGAACTTACCTATATCGAACTGTGCTGCCCAAGGGTGACTCTTTTGTTAGAATCCAGAGGAAAGGAGAAATGTGGTGGCAATATCAGATCTGGAATGGGGGGGGGCAAGGAGGCAAGAGTTTTATGGGAGAAAAGTCTCCAGTGTGGCATGGGTTAAAAAAGGTAAAATAAAGACAAAAACTGTCTGTGTCAGAAGGAAACCAGACCTTAAGACTACAGGATGAAGGAGGGGAAGGAGAAGCAAAAGGGGAAGGGGAAAGGGAAAGGTTACAGTTGGAGGGGACCTACAGAGATCATCTAGTCCAACAGGACACTTCAAGGCTGACCACAAGTTAAAGCATGGTTTTAAGGGCATTGTTGAAATGTCTCTTGAATGCTGACAGGCTTGGGAAATCAACAACCTTTCTAGGAGGCCTGTTCCAGGGTTTGACCAACCTTTAGTAAAGAAATGTTTCCTCATATCTATCTTGAACTGCCCTTGTTGTGTCTTTGAGTTATTCCCACGCTCCTGTCAAATCAGCTGCATGACATCCATTCATAAACTATGTTTCCCAATGGAAGTACATCACCAGTGGATTAATCCTATACTTTGGTGGCTTTTGATGTACTCTGTTAGACTTGCCTTAAGTGTTCTGTAACTCATCTATTTATGGTAGACCACCTCTGTCATCTAATAACTGTTGTCACTGAAGGTGGTCAAATCTATAGCCACATTTCAAGGAAAATTAAGGTTGTCAGCAGTGTGCAAGGAGTCTAATCTCATCTGCTGCCCCTCACTCTGAGTTGAAAACAGATCAAGTTTATGACCTTCACAGCAGTCTACATATGTTGTTGCTTGGTTAGGAAACACTGTCATCTCCTCTTGCCTTGTTCTGTGGACAAGCTAAAGGTCTGAGTTTTCAGTGCTTCCTGTATTGGAGCAGAAAAAAAAAATCAGTTATAACTGCTCTGTTACAGACTTTCATTAGTCACTTTGCTTTTCCTTCAGCGGGATTTCTGCATGAGAATTTGGGAATTTTTAGCCATGGATGTGACTTGTATAAATCATAGTTCGTTAATTCTTGCTTTGACAGAGTTAAATATGTTTAAAGAACAATAAGATGCAAGGATATTAGCAAACTCTCCTGTAAATACCAGAGTCACAGCTCCTTAGAAGATGATAATCATACGTCTAACAAAATGGTCAAAACTGCAGAAATCTGAAGCAGGTTAAAGTAATGAATAACTAGAATAACCTGTGAAATCACACTCGTTTGAGCTCTCTTTGTTAAGCAGAAAGAGTCTCTTTCCTGGTAATTCCTCCTTTGAACAAGAATTCTATCTCAGACTGAGTCCTGCACTTGGCAACAACAACCCCATGGGGAGCTCCAGGCTGGCCAGAGTGGCTGAGAGCAGCCAGACAGAAAGGGACCTGGGAGTCTGGATTGACAAGAAGCTGAACATGAGCCAGCAGTGTGCCCAGGTGGCCAAGAAGGCCAATGGCATCCTGGCCTGTATCAGGAACAGCGTGGCCAGCAGGTCCAAGGAAGTGATTCTGCCCCTGTACTCAGCCCTGGTGTGGCCACACCTCGAGTCCTGTGTCCAGTTCTGGGCCCCTCAGTTCAGGAAGGAGATTGAGGTCCTGGAGCAGGTCCAAAGGAGGGCAACCAGGCTGGTGAAGGGACTCGAGCACAGATCCTATGAGGAGAGGCTGAGGGAGCTGGGGGTGTTCAGTCTGGAGAAGAGGAGGCTCAGGGGAGACCTCATCACTCTCTACAACTCCCTGAAAGGAGGGGGTAGCCAGGGGTGGGTTGGCCTCTTCTCCCAAGCAGCTACCAGTAAGACAAGAGGGCATGGACTTAAGCTCTGCCAGGGGAGGTTTAGGTTGGATATTAGGAAAAATATTCTTTACAGAGAGGGTGATCAAGCATTGGAATGGGCTGCCCAGGGTGGTGGTGGATTCTCCATCCCTGGAGGTTTTTAAGAAGAGAGTGATGTGGCACTCAGTGCCATGGTCTGGTAACCACAGTGGTAGTGGATTAAGGGTTGGACTTGATGATCTCAGAAGTCCTTTCCAACCCAGCTGATTCTCTGATTCTGTGACTGAATTTAATTTTAATGGAAGATTCAGGATGAAAGGTAATTACGTCTGTGATTCCTCTGGTATCACTTTTAAAGAGATACTTGTCTGGAAAGAAGCCAGGTACACAGTTGATCTGACACAGATGACATTAAAGTGAGTCTAAATGATGGTGAAGAACATCAGGCTGGTGTGTGTTTTCCCCATATGAATCAGGGAAGGTAAATCTAGGTGACATTCTGGTTGAACCCAGTGGAAGCTTGTGCCCTTTCAGTTGTGAATTATAAGGCCAAATTTTATTGCAGCAATCCCTATGAGTTAGTAATAATTTTTGTAAAGAAAGCAGACAAGGAAGAAAGGAAGTTCACCAAAGAACTGGCACAAGTAAGCAAATTATAATGTGAAATACTACAGGTAGCTATTCAGGAGGTGATTTAGATCTGCTTCCATTATGATTTTATATTCTAGTTGGATCTAGACAAGCCAAGGTTTTTTTGACCAAACTCAAAGTGATACAATGACTGAGCACAGTGAGTCTGGTATCAGGCCTTACACAGGTGAAGTGTTAACTTATATCTGCTTCAGAGAAAGTTTTTCTGAAATGTGAGTGGGTGGTCAAATCTTCATAGCCTTTAGAGAAGATTTTTCTCTGTGAGCAAAATTATTTTCTCTATCACCATTTTTAAGAGGCCAAAACAGAACAGAAGAAGTTAAAGAACTTTTTTTTGCAAAGAGGAAAAAAAATCTCTTGTAGTCACTTTTTCATGCCATGAAGGGATACAGAACCTGTGTCTTCATACACTGGAAGAGTCCATATAAATAAAGCTGTATCTACAAGGAGGAATTACATGTACAGCTGTGCAAGATTTCATTTGAGATCCCTCACTTCCTCATGATTGCTTTCAGGGCTGGCAAGGTGGAGGACACTGCTGCAAGAAGAGAAGAGCAGAGCTCAGCCTCCTTGGAGCTCCTGGCAGAGGAGGTGGTTGGAGATCAGCTGCCTTGTCAAGTCCCTGAGGTGTGTTTGGATGGAAAAGCAAATCCTGTGTTGTGGAGACAGAGAGGGGGACTGATGAATCAAAAGGGGATCACAGCAGGATGAAGGATGTGTCCTGGACACTGTGCCTGTTCTTGAGCCTTGTGATGGCACCTGGAGCAGCAGAGAAGCTCCAAGCCATTGCCTTTCTGAAAAACTGTAAGTGCTTGCTGAATCCACTGTCTTACAGCTCCCAGCCCCTTACCACTGCTCCTTGAGACTCTCTTCATCCCTCAGAGCTTCCCAAATCTCACTGATGTCTCTTCCTGTTGAACTGGCTTCTTGCTGTCACAAAATCAAAAGTTGTTGACACTGAAGTTAAAGAAAAATAAAATTATGGTATATATCCTACCTGACGCAGAAGTAATCAGTTCTGCCTACACTCTACTCTGGAGTGGTTTTAAGGTGTTGGCCGTGTCCACAACTTTTAAGCCATTTTTTTTACCTTAAGACCAAGATAGGAAATTACATAGAATTTTGTACAGTGTCATCTAGGACGATCCAGAGTCCTTATCCTTGCTGATAATCCTTTGAGCCATCTTATCCTTCAGCAATTTCTGTCTTAATGCATGGGCTCAATGTAACATTTCTGTATTATACATGACAGTAGTTTGCTTTAAACTGAAATGGAATTGCACAGTCCATTGGTACATTATGTTGACTGTAACTCAGTTTAAATTATAGTGTTCACATACATTTTTCAGACCACAGGACTGAAATTAAAATCTCTGCGATGGCTCTTACCACACATAATCAGTTGTAGTGTGTTTTAGTGTAGTGTTGAACCAGTCACCTGTTTGTGGAAATGGTGTATTGCAACCTTGACCTCTCAAAATGAGAGAGAGGAGAGTTTAACTATGTCTTCTTCACTCCACCAGGTATTTATAAACATTGGTAAGTTCCCTTTGGAGTCTTCTCTTCTCCAGGCTGAACAGTCCCAGCTCTCACAGCTTCTCCTCATGTGACAGATGCTTCAAAACTGTTGTCATCTTTGGGGCCCTTCACTGGAGCACAGCACAATGCTCCAGTATGTCCCTGTCTCTCTTGTACTGGGGGCCCAAAACTGGACACAGCATTCCAAATGAATCTCCCCAGTGCTAAGCTGAGGGGAAGAATGCTCTTGCAGGTAGAGAACCAAAGTGAAAGAAGCCTAGTAGTTTATTTGTTTGGTAGCCAAAATATGGATCCAGCATCAAACTAGATTATCTGGAACAGCCATTAAGTCCATAAGCAAAAGTGATTCTTGCTAGTCCTCCAGGTAGGGCCTGATTAGAAGTATCTTAATGAAACCCTTCCCACAGATGGCAGTCTACAGTTATAGTTTGGGATTCCCTCTGTCTTTTTGAGAACAAAACAAGATGATGCATTCTGCATAAAGCCATAGTTCAGTGTATAGGTAAGCAGGCCCACTGCTGTGCACATCAGGGTAACTCTCATGATACATGGAGGTAATGCAATGGAAATCACAGTTTAGAAATCCAGTTTATCTTGCTGTGAATAGAACTGCATCCACTGCAGACAGCAATTAGTTTTGTTCTATAACAGCATTATAGAAATGTGACATTGAAAAACTATTTGCAAACTACCAAGCATTCACATTGCTGGAGTTCATGCAGTTTAGAAAAATGTTAATTCCTGGTATGCGAAGGAGAACAAAGGATTTTTTGCCAACTGCAGACAAAAGGTCAGATCACAACTGCTGAGGAAATGAGGGAAAATCTTCCTTCAACTTTAGCTGCTTATATAGTTTATAAAAGCATAATATTCTGTGGACACCTCTTTCTTGCAGCACTGAGTTTCTGTCACAGATGAATTATGGATAGCACTATTTTAATTTCCTACCTTTATACCAGTATCTATAGCCCCCAGACTGATAAACAAACAACGTTTGTTTATTTGTTAGTAGAAAACTGATTTTTTGCCTGTGCTTTTGCAGATGTTATATAGCATGTTCATTCATAAAGTAAATATATGCCACCAGTACTGTAGAAGCTTTATCACATTAATGCTTAGGTAGGTATTTCCTGCTTATGTTTAAGACACTGATGGATCTATGCATCAGTTCTTATGATCTATTGACTATGACAGAAGCAAATAGTGCTATATACAATAAGAAGTTCCTCATGATCTCATATTTTCTTTAAATATGAACCATCCTTCTTGCAGAGATTAATTTGTTTCTAAAGAATGAGCTTACATATTTTTCATCACTTTGCCTCTTCCTGAATTCATGTTCAACATGGATTCCTCAGGGCAGCTAGAAACATATAAGAGATATTATGCAGCTCAGCAGAGCTGGCTGCTGGCAAGTATAGGACCTTCTGTATTCCCCTCAAAACAATTAGAAACTGTGCTGTTTGCTGTTCCCTGGGAAAATTCATTAACAGAAGATGACAATAGTCAGGGTTCCTCTATGTTTTTATGGTAGAATTACCTCTCATTTGAAAATATTTTTTTTTAACTGGGAAGTCTTAATTAGATTCAGAACTCATTTGTTTCTCCATGAGAACTTCCTCACACAGAGCAATATTCGCTATCAGTTTTTTGAGGTTCAGGTTCTGTAATTTTCTATGTCTGGGGACAAAAGCAGCCTGCATCTGAATGGTGAGAGGAAGTAATAGTGGCTGTTGGCCACTATTGGCCACTATTCTTTGAGTGTGACCAGCCAGACAAGTCCTTATCCACTGAGTTGTCTACCCACCAAATCCATATCTATATCAAGTTGCCCTTTAATATACTTATTGAAATATAATAATTGTAGCAAAGAGGGAAGCTTTTGTCTAAGAAATTGTGCCAGAATGTTTAATCCAAGTCAATGTTTTTGTAAAGAGACAGATGACTGCATATTGTTTTAGTGTGGTTTAATGAATTAGTACTTGTTGTAAGTCAGTCTACTTACAACAAGTCTGAGTCTGTACCGCTACTGATAGATAGCTCCTACATTTCTGTTTTAGTCATAAATGTTTTAGAAGTAGAGAAACTCCTAGCAAGGAAACAGAGAAAACGTGAGGAAGATGGACTGCATCAGGATTCCCTTTGTACCCTATGGTTATGTTCACATCACTTTAAGAGCTTGTGATCTTTTGTCCCAGGTTTCAAGCACATAACCTAAATGCAAGGTGATTTACAAATATTCATTAAAAAAGAACAAAAAACCAGGTTTTCACAAACTCCATCCTAGAAACATTGAGGGAAATCACCTTGTCTTTCTAAGCTGTCTGAATGTCACCTAGAAAAAGGGAAGCAGCTACAGTCAATAGAAAGAACAAGTCAACTCAGAAAGATGATTTACTTTATTCTATTACAGGTAGACAAAGCCATGACATTAATTCCTCAGTCATTTAAATTTATTAAAAATTTATCCTTAAAATTAAGGATTTAGTACCTTTTGAGATAGATACCTTGTTGTATCTGAGAGACATACGCTAAAGGTTTTCATATACAAACCCAAATCCAAAAGTTACTCATATTTCTGCCTATCTAAGTGGGATAGCATTAAATATCTGGAGTGACATTAGAGATGTGTGCATGGGCAACCAAGGAAGGCCTGAAGTGGTTTTTATGCTTTATTAACTAGAAAAAGCTTTGTGGATGTCTTAATAATTCTTGGATAACTTGTGAGCCAGTCCTCTCAGAGCTGAGACACATCACACAGGTTTATCATGTTCCAGAGCCCTTGTTGTGCAGTGTTGTCCATTGTGAGATGGAGAAGGTAGCCACAGACTTGGCTTAACCACTTTGAAAGGGTGGTCTTGCACATGCAGTGCTACAAAGATGAGTTTGTTGAAAATTCTAATCCAACAACTTTCCCAAACCCACCTATAGTGTGCCCATAATTCAGCACCAAACAACTGCAGTGGTTGAGTCACTGGAGGAAGCTTTGAAGAAGATGAAGAATGGGAACCTGAGTGATATTATTTTACTTCAGTTGGCTGGTTTACCTGATGAGCAGGTAAGAAAACTGAGTGCTGAGTCGCTCTCAGGTCTTAAGCTTTAATTGGGTAATGAGATGAACTAATGGTCTGGTATGGGCTAATCTGGCCATAGTTCACAATGCTGAGCTCAGCATTAGCCATGTGCCACTTGCTACCAAAGTTGAAAAAAACAAAACAAAAAGCCCCCAGAAGTTAACACCAGCAGGCAACATTTCAAGAATGTGTCTGTAGAAAAAAATATTTCCCATCCATACCTCACAGATTTTCTTCTGAGAAATCAATGGTGCTAAATAATTGTGTCAATTTTGGACATTGTTTACATTTTATAGGCTTGGATTTTTGTTCTTACATTGATTTTATGCTGACATAAATCCTTCACTTCAAAAGAGCTACTTGATTTAAATCTGTAACAGAACATAATGGGACCTGTTTGCTTTCATTAAAGGTCTTTTGACTTCACTGGTACCAGTATTAAACAGGAATGGTCAGAGGACTTGACTGTAAATTGTAGGAACATGTCATTTCATCTTAAGTACATGCCAAGTAATTATATTGCTAAGATAAATAGATTCTGCCTATCTAAATGGGATAGCATTAAACATCTGGAGTGGTGCTAATTGCACACAAAATGATGGTGTTAAACACAGAAATGTTGGTGTTAATTGCAAACAAAAAGAAGGCAAAGAGAATAAAGATAAAAAAAGACGTAAATCTCAAAAGTGAGAAAAAAAACTAATTTGGGTAACTTAGTACATATATAAAAGAGACTAAATAAATAATTGGATCTGATATTCCAACCATTCCTCTTCTGTCCTTAGAATGATGTGTGTCTGTGTGCACACAGACATAAAGATATGTATGCTTATACACACATGTAGATACATTATATATTTATGTATTAAAGTGAAGGAGGATTAGTGAATCTAGGTAGGAAAAAAAGGCTGTGCCAGAGCTCTACTCACTAAGTCGTTGCTCTATCTGGACACAAGAGTACTAATGAAGCTCTTTCAGTTAACAATTTGGTGATATCTTTGGTGCTTTTCTTAAGGGAAAAGGCCATTTTGCCTTGACTGTGAATGAGAAATACCAGATTAAAGTTTTGAAACATGTTTTTCAGTTTTAATCTTGTGAAATTTAATTCCACTTTTGAGGTTTTATAATTATTTGAAAATACTTTTTTTTAGGTTCAGAGATCATTTATTGTGCCAGAAGGAGGTTTTGCCCAGGAACCCACTGGATTTTGGGGTGTGCAGCTGTGATTCCTCTTTGCTGTACACACTTGGCAGGAGCTGCCCTCTTCTCAGTGACTTCATACTGCCCAGTTCTGGAGTGAGAAGACCTCTCATCAGCAGCTGCCTGTTCTTCAAGGATTTAAAATTCTATTCCTTTCTTCCACACTCCCTGTATTTAGGAAATTTTGGCTAATGCCTTTTTATTGTCATTGGAATAAAGCCACATGTAAAATTGTAGAAAACTCTAGTGAACTGGTACACTTAATCTTTTCCTGTCAACTTTGATGGTTTAAATGGCTGAAATATTGCCTCTGCTGCTGTTCCTTCTTTCACCATTTTTTTCCATGGCCAGACCATTTTCCAGTCCTCTTTAAAAAGCTTATTTTCTTTTCCAGCTAGTATTCGTCCATTTTTTTTGTCTTTGTCACATAGCACAGGTTTATACTTGCTATTTTTGCTGAAAGATGAACCTTGGGTGAGGACATAAAGGTCTCATGAGGGCAATTAGTAATAACCTGTGAAACTCTCCTTAAAAATCTCTTTTCACAAGTCATTCCATCTGGCTGTGTCTGCTTTTGGTTAGGTGTCTGGCTTGCAAAAAAAAAAAAAACCTCACTAGTTTTGTCTTGCAGGAAAAAAAAAAAAAGATTTGTAGCCATGTCCTTAAGGAGGAAACAGAGAGAAGAAGTAGAATGTCTGAGACATTGAAAATTATTTTAAACATCTCTTGTTCTGCAAATATCACTCTGCATAACCTGTTTTACAATTCACTACCACAAGTTCATGAATTCACAAGTGTTTACATTACTAAGATTGAGCTAACACCAGCTTGGTGTGCACTGATGGAGCTTTAGAGCTGCAGAGAAGAAATATCCTTTGCTCTGTAGATTCATTTCAGTAGGTTCTCAGCAAATGCTAGAAGGATTGATGGCCTAGCATTAAGTGGTTTCAAGTGCTTCTATGCAGCTGTGTTGCCCTGTGGACTTCCATTCATCCTTCATCATGTTTGTTGTGTTTTAGAAGATAAAATTGCTTGCCAAATAACCAACTCCCTTTATACAATGCTGTTGTGTCAATCATCAATGTTGTTGAATCAATCATAGAATCATAGAATCATAGAATTGGCTGGGTTGGAAGGGACCTCAGAGATCATCAAGTCCAACCCTTGATCCACTGTCGCTGCAGTTACCAGACCATGGCACTGAGTGCCACATCCAGTCTCTTTCTAAATATCTCCAGGGATGGAGAGTCCACTACTTCCCGGGGCAGCCCATTCCAATGTCTGATCACCTTCTCAGTAAAGAAATTCTTTCTAATATCTAACCTAAACTTCCCCTGGCACAACTTAAGATCATGCCCTCTTGTCTTGTTGAAAGTCGTCTGGGAAAAGAGACCGACCCCCACTTGTCTACAACCTCCTTTCAGGGAGTTGTAGAGAGTGATGAAGTCTCCCCTGAGCCGCCTCTTCTTCAGGCTGAACACCCCCAGCTCCCTCAGCCCTTCCTCACAGGACTTGTGCTGGATCCCTTCACAGCCTCCTTGCCCTTCTCTGGACCTGCTCCAGGACCTCAATCTCCTTCCTGAACTGAGGGGCCCAGAACTGGACACAGGACTCGAGGTGTGGCCTCACCAGCGCTGAGTACAGGGGCAGAATCACTTCCTTGGACCTGCTGGCCACACTGTTCCTGATACAGGCCAGGATGCCATTGGCCTTCTTGGCCACCTGGGCACACATAGTGACTGTTGCTCATTGTAAAGAATAGAAATTGAAAATGTCTCAGACCCATCTGTGATAATAGAACCATATAATCATAGAATGCCAGGTTGGAAGGGACCTCAAGGATCATCTGGTCCAACCTTTAAGAATGACTTTTAGAATGACATAGCACAAGTCTTGCCACTGACAACCCCCCAATCTCAACACTTTGTTTATTTACTGGAGGACATAATATCAACACTAATGGCAGTCATTAGAGTCTTGAAAGATAATGATGATCAGAACCTTGACAAATAGGCGTAGCTCAAAGGGAAGGGAATAATAGAATGGAACTTTGGGTTGTGAAATTTTGGTTAGTCTTGATAGTAGGCAAGATACTGTATAAAACCAGATTTGGAAAATTACAGAAAAAATATAACATTTGGCACATAGAAAAATACTTAAATCATTACTCAGGGATTGTGTGCAAGTTATTCCATTAATATACTTCTTGACATTATGGTTACTTCTCAGGCTCTTAAGCCATGTCTCTGTTGATGAAAAAGGTAAAGGAATGAGCTAGAGTATGGAAGTGTGATTATGAACAGTGCTGAATAGCTGGCACACAACCAATGTGGTAATGACTCAGGCCAATGAGTGCTTTCTGAAAGATTGCTGGGAAAGGTTTGGGGGATTTTATCCTCCAGGGACCATTTCCAAAACCAATATGCATGACTCTGAATAAGGCTTTGCTTCCCTCCCTCTGAGGATGGGTCTCCAAAACTGTTCCAGGAGTTTCCCAAACACCTCTATATTCTATATTCTCCTAACCCATAAGGTAGTGACGTAAAAAGCACACAACACCATAAAAGCAAGGAATTATCTGTTTCACAGTGTTAGGACACCACTATGAGGGGCTGTAGCATAACTCTTAAAATATTTCAAACCTTTAAACATAAGAAAACAGTAGGAATGTGAACCATAATTCAGAAGCATAACGTTCTAGCACAGACCCAGATGGTGACCAGGAGCGAGCCATTTGCAGCATGAATATAGTTTTCTGGGCTATTTGACATCTCTTTTATTTAACAGTGGGCAGATAGTCTTAGAGGCTTTACATATTTCTATTGTTAAAATGTTTATTGAAGGGCATGACTATTTGGTGGATTTCTTTCTCATGTTCTCTCTTTCCCTTCAGCACCAGGGTAATTACAGTGTTTTATTATTATTATCATAGTTTCGCTAGTCATATGCCTATTTATGTAGCCATAGGTAATCTTTAGGTGTAAGCATTCTTGAAATTGTATTTTATTACCTAGAGATATAATAATGTATTTTTACATTCCTCTTTTCCCCACATTCCTTATTCTATTCGCAGTGAACATAGTGCTGACATTTTAACTGTAGTATCTTCTTTATCACTGTCCTCTTTCTATGTTGGCAGCACTTTGTGTACCAACATCACATATCCTACCAGTTCCTTCTCTATTTCTGGAGAAAAGACATATAATACCTCAAATCTTGGAACTCTCTACCCTTTATTGTCTTTACTCTTTGCAGAGACAACGTTGTCTGTCTTATCAGAACAAGCTGTTCTTATCAGTAGCACTTTTCTTTCTAGAATGAGCACTAACTATACACTGACTGGACTCCTAGCTTCTCCTAGACTTGGCCTTTAAGCTCAGAAAATGTCATTACGAGTACTTTAGAATTCTACAGAAAAATGAAAAAAAAAAAAATAGTCTTTTCATGTGGAAGAATATTTCCTGGCTGCTATACCCTCATTTGCCAACATTTGGTACTCTGGAGCCAAGCTGCATCACCATTCCTGTAAAAAGAGCAATCATAGCAAGCAGCCTTGACTGCCAATATGTCTTAGTAACCTTTTATATTATAGCAGTGTTGTTACTGCCACAATAGGTTAGGGGATGTCACCACTTCTATTATATTTGAAACCACATTTTCCAGGGCTTTATAACTTACATACTGTGATAAATACTGAACTGAATCTTTATATATGGCTTGTCAGATAAAATAGATGAAGATATAGTAGGTAGAACTTGGGTGGTATATTACAACAAAATGGCAAAAATAAGACAAGAGCAAATAGATTTGTCTCGTTTTTGACAGTATGAAAGTTAAACATACTTAAAAGGGAACATAAACTCTACTCTGAAATTAGGCTTTCTATTTTTGATCCTCAAAAGATTCCTCAGCCAGCTTAGTGAAGTAGAAGTGAAGAAGAAGAAATCTCATGAGCTGGGGTTATATTTTTACCACTTCTGTCAACTAATCAGGGAAGCTGCTCTCTGTTGGGGAATGCCCCTTGCAAGAGCTGGAAGAACAACACGTTCAGAGTATGGGAGGTTGTTGTTCAGGGTCATCCGGCAATATTGACAGGAATGCTAACAGGCAGACAAGAATGGAAAAACTGCATATCTGATGAAATAATCTGAATATGCCCCTGTAAGAAGGTCAGAGGATTCCTCTTTCCCATGAGTACTTCTCTGCAGTTTTCTTTGCAGTGCGTGAACTGATACAATAAACCAAGATTACAGATATGTAACTGTCCTATCAAAGGTGACAAAGCAAGTGCTTCCAGATAGGATATTAATTTTAATTCATAAATCCAGGCAATAATTGAAGAGGGAAAAGAATAAAAGACACTTCAACAGGATTATCAGTTTGCAGCAGCACAGTGTTGTGACTCATGTGACTCAGGTAACTCTTGAATTCTCATGCACTCTCTAGCCCTGACATTATTCTTTCCCTTCTGTATCTTGGTTCCCATGGGAAGATAGTTGTAAAGGTGAACTGAGTAAAAATTAGAATAAGCTCCAGAACTACATGGTGTGATGGAAAGAATGGCTACTTTGCTGATCAGTAGACACATGTTTCTATATTATATTTAAACAATCACAGGGAAAGTTTTGCAAGAAGCTGATATAAGCCATCAAAATAATTTTTTTCAGTAATTAATAATATTTAGTAAATGTAATTTTCTCACAGGTATTCTACAGCACAATCATGGTAACACAAATATTTTATATCTATTGTTTGATTAAAGTTTATCTCCAGTTTAGAGGAAATTATGGACTTTTTTTCCTGGATTATAAGAAAGTGAATTTGCATTGGAAAACTAAATGAAGAAGTAAAATCATTTGAGTCAAATCACAGACATGTGGGTGGCACCAATCAAAAGTTCCTGGTTTTATATTTTTAACAAATTATTTAGAAATTAATCACATACAAAAGTCAATCAGAGAAACTGGGTATATAATTTAAAATACATTTTGCAGACTGATACAGACAGTGTCTGAACTGAGAGGCAAACTTTAATTAATATTCATTCATTCTAGCAGTCATTCAAATTTTGAATTATCTTTGTGTAAAAAATTCAACCTATGTATGCAGGAAGAAAAGTGTGTAATAAAAGCATCAGAGAAAAAAAACTGATGTGCTCAAAACATAATTTTGCATAACACATTAATGAGAAATGATAGTTAATAAAAATGCAATCACTAAGGAAGCAACTCAACAGAGAAAGAAAGAGCATAGTAAGCACCTGAAAAAAATCAGTGGTGGGGGTTTGTAAGATTTGTAAAATTATGTTTGTTTCTTCAGTTTAATTACAAGGTAAGATATTATTATACATCATTTTTATTGAGCTGGAAGGAAAGCTTTTCTCAATATGCTGTACAAAACAATAAGTAGTTCTTAAATTTCTTGTGTGTTTGTTGCCAGGAAAATATACCCCTGAGGTTACAAGAAATGTGATCAAATCTTTTCTTGAAAAGTTATAGGGTATCCATTAATGTTTATAAAAGAAATAAAGCAAGCTCTTGGGTTGGAGGATGGGGAAGTGTGGGGTTGGTTTGGAGTAATAGAATGTTGATGACTATTACAAAATCACTGTAAGAGCTGGATTGATCACACTTAAGAAGCTACGAAATGCTTGTATAAACTTACCAAATGAGGTGACAGAAAGCTAAAATATTAAAACTCTATTAGTGTTCCTCAGTTTCTTAAGAGTTTCCACTATTAGTTTAGCACGGTGGTGTTCTGTACTTTTTCTTATTTTTAATTTCCAGACTAATGCTGTATTTGTTATGAACCTATTAAAAGAGCCTCTAATTTCAAAATCACAAATTTTATTGCAATGTTGATGGTAATTTTTTAAGTGAAGTCTGAAAAAATGTCTAAATACTGCAGCCTGGGACTTATCTTGGATTCTTTCTGAACACCAAGTACTAGATAAATCAGAAGATAAATATTTTAAAGAGAAAGATAACTCAAATATGTGTATGATTAGAACAGTATTTATTGAGAAATATGGATCCTGAATCCAAGTAATGAAGAAAGATCTAAAATTATATTTTGCCACACTTCCATTCAACATCAAGTATTGTGCACTTACATAATCTAGGCACAAAAACTACATGTTAATTAAAAAAGCATTAGATAAAATAGATTAATACATTTGATGAACTATTGACCTAAATTTCAGTGTTTCCCCTGCAATTTTATTTACGAAAAATGGAAGAACAAATGTGTTTTTTTTCATATTGTGTTTTCTGAAAATCATTTTTGTCTTGGAGTTTCACTGTTGCAAATCAATGCTTGAACATTTAAAGTGAATTCATATGCAAAATGATAAATCACTGCAATGTTATACGTAGATGAGAAGATGACCTTTGTACCACACACATACTTTTTGTCTTATCCTCAGAAATCTGCTCTCAAGATCCCAAATTTTTATCCCAGCATAAGTATTTCTCATTTCAGTATACACACACGGATATGCAATCACTAATTAGCACATGCTTGTATTAATCCTCTTACATCCACAGGCTCTATTAATTGTGCAAGCTCAGCACATTACTTAATGTGCCTAATGATCATGAGTCATTAGATGTGTGCCAGGGGACATGGGCTGCTGTGTGCCAGAGGACCCTGAGGCTGATGCCAGCTGTGTGCTTCAGCATTGCTGGGCAGCTCTAACATTAGCAGCACTAACATTAGGGTCTTCCAAACAACTTCTCCAATTAAAAAGCTGCAGTTCACTAGGAAGCTATGAAGTTTCAAACAGTTTTATATCTGCTGTACAGAAATGCAACTAAGCATTTTAAACAGGTGTTGGTGATGTGTTTTATCCCAGTAGCAACTGGAAGTCCTGAAGGTTTTTCAAAGGTCTCAGCTGCTGATACTGGCAATTATCATGTTTTTCCTGATGTGCAGTCTTCCATTAAATAGAAGTGCTGTTTCCTGAAGTTCTGATTTTAGCTGTAACGAGGAGATTACACCTGTACAATGTTTGCATGAAAAATGTTTAATTAAATATAGATATAAACATGTCTGAATCTAGCAGGCTACACAAACACAATGTTGATCCAATTACTTGACCATTAAAGGTTCGGAGGTGTATTTTGTCTTGTAGCTTGATCACACATTGGAACGGGCTGCCCAGGGAAGTGGTGGATTCTCCATCCCTGGAGATATTTAAAAAGAGACTGGATGTGGCACTCAGTGCCAGGGTCTGGTAACTGCAGCCATAGTGGATCAAGGGTTGGACTTGATGATCTCAGAGGTCCCTTCCAACCCAGCCAATTCTATGATTCTATGATTCTACGATTCTATGCTATCCCTCTTTCTGAGTTTTCTGTTCAATAAACCTTTGGCTTTGTTTCACAATGTGAAATAACCCTGGGAGCAAAGAGTGATCACAAACACTCAGCCTTTCTGTCCCCCTTGGTAGGAAGAGTCTGGGTGGGGGCTTTTTGGACTTGAGTAGGAAGCCTGCCATGCCCATCTCCTTACCTGAGAGAAAGACTTGTCACTCTGCTTATCTTCTGCAAAACAGCACAGTACTATCAGTGTGTAAAGAGCTCTTTCTAGTTCTTGGAATTAGTATGTTTGTATTATTATTATTGAAGATTTTTTTTTCTTTTAAGGCACAAGCAATTTTTGAAGAAAAGTTTAAGGAAAGGAACACTTAAGTTGAGAAAGCTGTTGCCTTTGGAAAATGAAAACTTAGCCTACCACAGAATGTATTGAAGTAATGGATGGTTCTTGTGCTTCATCTGACAGGAAATTTTGTGCAAAAATCTTTTTTCATCTATTCGTTTTTAGAAAAACTAAATTATTTTTTCAGCATACATAGTCCAAGCAAGGCTGCAAGTGCTTAATAAGTAATGAAAACCTACATAAAACATGAGAGCTTGGAGGTACAACAGTTCCTTCATAAAATGTTTTATTAATTGAAATACTAACCAAATTGTCAGACTGTATGAATACCTGCATAAAGACCAGAACAGATACTTAAGATGCTGTATGGTGTTTAAGTGCCTGCCTTGCTGTTCCACCACATCAAGGTCAAAGACCTTCCCCTGAGCCTCAAGGCCTGTCGCAACCAGTTTAGGGTTTTATTCCTTTTGTTTTTTATCAGTTAACCTGGTTTGCCTCCCTTGCACCTCCCAATTTAATTACTTGTGCTTCTGAGGTATCTGTTGCCTCCTTTTTGCATTGTCAACAGTGTCCCTGGTAAGACACCCATTGTCCTGTAAAGTTGCCCTGACAGCTGCCAGCTGGCCAAGACTTAAAAAAGGGGGAAGAGAGTATCAGCATATGGTTGTTTTCTAGGTTTGTGACACAGTATATGACATTATCCCTATACCAGCAGTTGTCCTTTGATGCTGTAAACACTTTGGGGCTTCTGGGGAAGCACACATATTTAACTTCAGATAAGAAAACTCCCAACAAGAAAATAAATTATTAAGGTCAGAAAGTGAAGGAGTCAAAGGCTATGAAACTCCCCAGTTACAGTTTTATTTCCTCAGCAGATTATGCACATCAGGATGAAGCCTTTGAATACAATGGTCACAAATTATTTTTGCACAGATGCTTCTTTAACTAGTGCACTGGGTGGCTGGAGCTCTGAAGATTATATAGTTATTCTCTAAAGTACTCTTGTTTCGTCTTCAGCAAAAGCTGGAAGATTTGCAAAGCAAGAGTGCTGGAAACAGTAGCCAGAGGAGGGGAGAGGAATACTGCCTTGCAGAGCTGGATGTTTCTTCACTGGCAAATACAGGGTTCCTGTATGGTGTGAACCAAATGACTCAGGATCAGATTAAATGAGATGTTATTTTTCTTTATCTTCTGCATTTCTGTTTTGAGATTAATATCTTCATTTGCACACAGTTTACGCTCATAACTTTTTTGTACACAAGAGCTTCAGCTACTCAGAGACTCTCATTTCCCATTTCCTTGTGCTCCTTGTTTCCCCTTTCAATTCCCAGTTACTCCCTTCTTAAAAAAATCCCTGTTCCAGACTCCTGTTCCTCCTGTCTGCTTGGTTCCCAAGACAGGCCTAGGTTCCATTTCCTTCCATCTTCTAGTAAATAATCAGAGTCAGGTGTGCAGCTGGATTCTATGACCTTATAGGGCTTTTCCAAATTAAATAATTCTATGATTCTGATGTTAAGTACTGCTTTCTTTCAGTTAGCCAGAAAACACAATTATTCATGACATTCAGCAGAATATATTATCCATCCTTTATTTATATATGTGTATTTATATAAATATGCATATATATGAAGAAAGTTACTTTTTAGACAACAGCCAAGTACACTGTAAAGGGAAGAAAGTTTTCTGAATTAACACAAATGTTATCTTGAAGTTAAATGCACACAGATGTATTACACTGGATATTCAGATATGACCTGATCTGACCTCGTTACTTCTCTGAGAGTGTCTTCCTCTACGTAAAACCATGTAATGACTCCAAAATTATGTTCATTCAGCTTCACAGTCTGCACTTGTGCTTCACTCATTTCTTTGCTGGGTATAGAAGAGCAACAGTGAATTTACAGTGATTACTAACAAGTCAGCACTTTTACAAACTCTTGCTATAAGGACTTTGTTTAAATGAGAGCTGATCAGAAAACTGTATTGGAGAGCTCAGTTCCTGCCTATCTGGGGTTTATTTGTTTCTTTAAAATAAGTAAGGAGCAGAACACAGCTCCTGCACAAATACCATGTGGCTATCTCAGGAAAAAAGTGCACAGTCCACAAAGCTTAAACCAAATCAGAATCACAGCAGTTTATCAATTTATTAACAACATGTAATTAACTAGCAAGAAGTCCACCATGTAACCAAGATTTGCAGTGCAACAGATAAACCACAAGAGGTGAAACACATAACTAGATACTTTAAAAAGTTAATGTGCAACTAAATATTTCTAAGTACCCTTTAGTGGTGGACCTGGTCATGTTGGGTTAATGGATGGACTTTATAGAGAATTTGCTGAGTTGGAATGGACCCATCAGGATCACCAAGTCCAACTCCTTTCACTGTGCAGGGCACCCCAAGAGTCACACCATGTGCCTGAGAGCATCAGGTGACTTGATGGCCTTTAAGACTTGATGATCTTGAAGGTCTTTTTCAACCAAAACAATTCTACAATTGATTCTATGATAAATCCTAGAGTGTTCTAATCCCAATAAATAGTCACAATTACCTCTCCCAGCAGTGTAGGCTTCACTCACATCCCCTCTCAGGAATGTGTTTGCCCACTTGAGTACCCATCCTGGGGGAGAGGTGGCTGCTCTAGGGCTGAGTGTGCCCCAGGGCTTCCAGTGATTGATGAGCCATGTAAATTCCCCCCCTCCTCAAGTCACATAAAAAATCCCAGAGGTGTGGGTCCCCATGGGCTGCTCCCAGCCCCCTCACCTCCAGCTGGATGCAGGCTCCTCACGGTGCCCTGAGCAGAGGCTATGAATCCAGCAAGGAACTTCTGGTTGCAGACCAGAGGATTTGATCATTCACACTGATAGGAAGACAGAAATTCTCTTAGCAAACCAAAAACCAACCGACCAACCAAGAAAATATAAAACAAAACTCAAAAAAAAAATCCCCAAAATAAAATAAGCAGCCAAAATCCCACCAAGTTTGCTGTGTAATGGAATTGTGGAAATGTCCAATGACATTTTTCATGTCTTGAATCCAAATAATTCTGCCTCCCAGGTGTATTTTAACATTTCTCAATCCAGCTTTGAGTCAAGGTCTCAGATATGTATTGAGGGATGCCATAAGAGTACCAGTTAGTAAATGTGGCTGTTTAGAGGTCATCTATCCAGGGAAGTTAGGATACAGTGAATTTACAATGCAATGACTTTCATTAGCAGGTACAAGGGTGGTGTTGTGTGGCCTCACAAACCACAACAGCAAATGCACTTGATGTTTACACCTCATCTTACCACTGTAAAGGCTTCTCCAATTTCTAAAATCCCACTAACAACACGTGATTCCTTCATATCTCATTTACTGCAGAGGAGAAGAGAGCATCAACTATGGTAAGATTTTATTTTGGAAATACTGGGGAAAAGGAACAGATCCACAAGTTCGAGGCTGAGCAGAAGATGCAAAAATAAATCTTTAATAGCTTAGTAAAGGACAGGAGTTTTCATGACTGGAACCTACAACAGTATTTAACTGTTATTAATGTAACTAGGGAGCAAAACTGCAATTTGATGACATCCAACAGGTGATAAAGCTCACACTCAGTTTGGTGATTTCATAGTCCTTATTAGGTACCTAGAGAGAGGAATAACTGTTGTGAAGGCATCTTACAGAATATCTTGCTCCCAAAGCAACTCATGATTGCAATTTTTTAAGAAAGAAAATGTGAAACCTTTTCTGTGGATGTAGCTTAAATAAATAAATCAAAGCACTGTTAGCTTACAGAACACTTAAATGATGTATTAAGAGACTGAGTGTACTTTATTTGCAAAACAAAGTAATTTAAAGACTGCTGCTGGCAGACTGAATGGGCTCTCTTATTTTAATGATGATGAGTGCTGTTGGTAATAGCAGGTGGAACCATCATCCTCATATAACCTAGACTACATATATTAAACATACACAGATGATATATGTCAGAACCTAGGCAACAGATTAGCTTCAATCAGGCACAGAAGTCAACAATGCCAGTGTGCTTTCATCATGAGAAACAATCTTTCATGCAAAGCTATCTGGCTTGAAGATCAGTCTTTTAAGAAGCTGCAGCAAAGTGGAGGAAGAGTGAAATGAAAATCAGTGTAGAAACCACAGTGAATAAATTATGATTTTGGTTCAAACTGTAGATTACAGCACAGAGTTTGCAAAGAATATATAAATGTGTAATTGATCAGGCAAAAAAAGTGAGTGTTAAAACTGAATTTCCTAGTGAGTGGGGAAAAAAATCTTTAAGCAACAATATGATATGGTTCTGCCCTTCTTGACATAACTCTTAGAAATGAAGAGGGAGGTTACAGGAAGCTTCATTTATATGAGAAATACAATCCTCAACTTTGAATTCAAATAGATGGGAAGCTGTAAGAATGCAAATGGCATGTGCTAAATCTCTACATGACAAAACAGAAGGATCCTCTATTAGCTGAGAGTGAAACAGATGTTAAGAAGGAACAGCAGAGTAGAAAGTAATGGTTAAAATGATAATATTACTATTATTAACAATATATTTATGATTAATATAAACCCAAGGGCAACAAAAACTGCACATAACATTCCAAACATCGTCTCCCAAGTGACAACAGACTCATATTCCTCAACCTGATGGCTAAAGTCCTGCCAGTGCAATTGTGTTATGGAATATGGGTAACTTTTAAGGACAAAGAAGATACAGGAATGTCAGTGATGAAGAAACCATTCTACACAACTAATCAGCATGATAGGACTATAAAACACCTTTGTTGATGGCAGCATCTGTATTTCCTCTTATGACTGGGAGGGAAAAGGGTTCTGCAAGAGAAACTTGACCCCATTTTGAGCTCTGCAAAGAGCTGTAGCATGCCTTGTATTCATGCATAAGAAAAGTCCATTGTTGGTTGAAACTCTGGACTCCAGATCTTGAGTTCTGCCCTCTGGGAACATTTGACATCCAGCAGCATGGATGTAGAGAGGGGGGACTCAAAGCCAAACTCTTCAGTAAGAATGTCCCCAAATCATTTGTCCTGACATAGTAGTAAGTCACAGAACACAAATCTCTGTACATTTAATCAGTTACCCAGTCTTATAGATAAAATCAATTCCTTGATCTAAGTCACTTTGAAGAGACCTGTTGTTTTAACTCAGTTTGTCCCTAGGTTTAAGTCTATGGACGATTATTTTTGCTTCAATCACCTATAGAAGGTAGGCACCAAGTTTATTAAATTGCAAAATCTCTCTTCACAGGTGGACCTGTGTTCATTTCCCTTGCACTGGCATGTAAAAACACAAGGGAAATGGGAATTTCATGTCTTCATAAAGTGTCCAAAATGCCTGCTGAAGACATAGCATGTCCTCTTGTGTGGTGTCAGTGATCTTCAAGAATGCAGTAAAGTTATTTTACACGTAACAATGGCGGGTTGGTCTTGGATGGCCACCACGTGTCCACCCAGACACTGTCTCACTTCTCCTCCTCAGCAGAATGGGGGGAGAAAATAAAATGAAAAAATATGAGTCAAAATAAAGGCAGTTTCGTAAAGAAAAGTAAAAGCAGCACATGGATGAAAATGAAAGAAAAATATTTATTCTTTAGTTCCCATTAGCAGGTGCTGTCCAGCCAGTCCTTGCAAGTGGAGCAGTACATGTACACGTTGTAGCTGTTTTGGAAGCCAAATGGCCTCCTGCCCTCTTTCTCTTACTTTTTGTTTTTAAGCATGATGCCATTTGGTATGGAATATCCCTTCAGTCAGGCAGCTGTCCTGTCTGTGTCCTCTGACAGCCTCTTGCCCACCCTGAGCTTCCTGGCCTTTGGGGACAGGAGTTGGAGAGACTTCCTTGGTGCTGCATGAGCACTGCTCAGCAGTAGTGGAAACATCAGTGTTTTATCAGCACCATTCTAGCTACAAATAAAAAGCACAGCACTATGAGGATGGAATAGAATCCACATCCGTTCTTTGGAAGAGAGCTGCAGAGGAGATATTATTAGCAGTCATTGCTGTTTCTCAGGTAAAATAGTGCCTACAGAATCCAGCGACTTGAAGCTCTCTTGAAAAATATTCATGGAGGTGGTTTCAACAGAATTGGTTTCACAGAAAACAACACAGGTTTTCCTGAAGGGATGGAGATGTTTTGGACTAAACTAGATCCCCAGGGATCCTGTAACTTCTACCAACATCCATTCTGTTTGAACTTTAAAGGAATCCTAGGCAGTCAACTGATATCCTCCTGTGGGCTGTGATAGAGCTTGTATAACCAATTTGGTTTCGAGCAAGACATTTAAGAAGTCTTGGATAACGGACATTTTTCTGTGAAATCCCATTCTACTGAAAAACTTCTGACATCCAGAAAGGCCCAAACCTGCAGTTGCTTGGATACAACTTCTTAATATAAAAGTTTTGTGCAACATTCCAGCCAGTATCATATATATGTAATCAAGGTATGTAGGGCGTGATGGGTTATCACTGTTCTGAGATGCACTATCCAGCTGTGTGTTTCATCTCATCCATCTCTAAGCTGCAGGTACTGAGGCAGATGAAACACCACTAATCACTCCAGTCCACTGAAACAAACAGCAGTTTGTTTTATTTTTCAGGCTCATCTTAGAGTCATATCTGTGGTGAGTTTGTAAACAGTGGAAATCAAGTCAAAGACTTCCCGCCAGGGAAAAAAAAAAAAAAAAAAAAATCTATTACCAATTAAATTTTCTGTTCTACTTCGGTAGTTGACTTCTTGAACTGTCGTAATGGTACTAAAAATAACTCCTAGGGGAATTAGGTTGTTTATAGTGTCTGGGAATTCAACCAATTTAGCAGTCTGTAAGACTTTTAATGACCATCATATGAGAAAGCCCGTTGGAACAAGTAATCTGGTATGCAGAAAAGAAATTCATTTTGCTTTGACACCTTTTCTTTAGCTCAGAAATTATGATCTGTGCCTTAGGCTATCAAACATCAATGCACAAAATTATTCACAAAGGGTTTATGGTTCAAGTGATAAATTCAGTCATTTGCAAAATGTTGACCCAAGTGAGTCAGCACAGAAAGCTTGATCTTTCAGTGTGATGAAAATGTAATTTTATGGATGTCAAGTCGAAGTTCAAAAGTGACATATAGTGTCATACAGATAAATAGCTTTGCCGACAGCAATGCCATACTTCATAAGTACTTGTCTGCCCAATAGTAACTACGATGATGATTAAGAAAGCTGCTAGTAAATGCACATTTTATCTCATTTTACTTATCATACAAGTCTCTAGAATTAAAAATTCAGACAATTATGCTTAAGAGCTGCGTTTAACACTTCAACTCCATCCTATGGAGGTATTTTTTTTACTGTTTTGCTGGTTATGATTTTAATTATTGATATTTTATATAATACTCTTGTAACTCCTGAGAATAGAATTACTCCTTATAAATCTTTTCTTTCTTCTGCACCATATAATTTCATGTATAATGAAAAAGAATATGAAAATACTATTCAGAGCTTTGTGGACAGTGCAGAAAAGTGAAGCTGCTCCAGAATTTTTTTTTTTATGACAAAGACGTAATGTACAAAAAGTAGCTTCTTTAATTATTTAATTTTTTGTTCCTATTCAAAGCAACTAGGTAAAGTCAGCCTTTCAGTTCAAATATAAGCTTTCTAGACCATTTTTTAAGTATTATAAAATATGGAATAATCTTAATTTCTATTATTTTCTTTGATTCTCTTCTTTCGATTGTAAGAAAGGAGACTGTATCAGCGAGGAGACCAGATCAGAGAAAGTCTCTTGGCCTCTATGCTCCAGATGAGGCAGTGTAAGAAGCTCCAGTGTGAACTCTGTCACAGCTGTGATGTTGGGAACTTTGGAGTGTGTGGGGTTTGCCCCTGCTTTTTCCATGAAGCTCTTCCATTTGGCCCATCCTAAACACATGGGACACTGTAAGTCCAGACCCAGGACCTGAGGTTGCACCTTGTACAGGCGTTGAGAGGAAAGGGTTGCTGTGGTCTCTCTGTCTCGTCACAGCTTCTGTGGTGTCCACACATAGCTGAGAGAACTTTCTGCCTCTTTTTTTGTTCCTTTCCCCAAAGTATTGCTCTTGTTCTTTCTTTTTTCCTTTTTTTTTTTTTTTTTTAGAGTCTTCTGATCTATGACATTATATTAAAAAAACCCAAAACTTTTCTGAAAATTGAGTTTAGTCTTGATCTGTATGCTAAAAGAAACCTCAATTGGGCAGTAAAATATTACCAACAATGTTCATCAGTTTCCTTACTCTCACGACTTTGGCAACATAAGCAATAGCAAATGCCTTCAGGGACAATTCTGATGAAGACTATGTTACCATTGTGCAAAACTAATGATTTTTATGGACCATGAAATATAACCTTCTGCCTATCTCCTCTTCAGTCCTAGACTTCTGCCATCTGTACTGACTTCATTGCCATTTCATCTTTCATCTCCATCAAAGTTTTTGCCCTCCTATGGCTGCCAGAAGCTGCCCATGCTTTTTGAGTTATTCCTCCTCAGATTTTAGAGAAAATATTTTGAATTTTTGGGGAGTTAAATGCTTTTTCTGGGTAAGCAAAGTAAGGTGAAAAGAATGCAAATGACATTGAGGAATTTTCTACAGGCCAGCATCTACATACATAAAATGCATTGTTCACAAGCATCAATTTCTGCAGTAATTTTTTAATAATGTTTTAAAAGTTTATTTCCCAACTTACCATAAATACTTCCACTTACATTTCAGCAAAGCCCTTACTTCATCATTTTAGCTGGATATCTTTCAGCCCTATCCTCGCAACTTTTTTTTATAGTAGCAAATTTGAAAATGCTTGGGAGCATATGTGATCTTTCATTTTGGCATACTTTCCTTTCTTCTTGCCTCCTCCTCCATATTAAACATTGAGTGAATATGAGTTTCTTCCTATATGTTTGGTTCTTTTGTGCCTATGCTATGGGCTGCTTGTGAAGCTGTAAAATAACCTGTGAAGCAATCCTGCCAAATGATCAGCTAACTGCAAGATTAAAATGAAGAGCAGGAATTGAAGTGAGATGCAAACATTGCAACTTATATAACCTTGCCAAGTTTACAGACTCAGATATAACCTCTGTGTATTTTTATTTTTGAGTCTCTAAATCCTACCAGTCCTGCACCAAGCATCCTCTGAAATATTTTCTCCAAACCAGTTGATTTAATATTTTTGAGTGCAATGCACTTAGCTAACTTATTCTTTGGATTTTCCATCTCTTAGTGAACTTTGCTCACTAAATTATACTTTTAATAATAACTAAAAAAGCAAACAACAAAACAAAAACAAAAAAAACCCAGAACAAAATAACCAAGGAAACACAGAGACACCCTATTTATCTCTGGCACACAGTGCTAGGAAGTTATTCTACAAATATGACCCCAAAATGTCAGTGTCAGCTAGGAAGCCATGGATTTCCTGAACCATTTTTTGTTATTTCACACCAAAACATTTTTTTCCTGTAATTTAAAATGAATCCTTTTGTATTTCTAAGAATATAGAGGAAATGAATGTCAAGCAAAACTCATAAGAAGTTTTAACAAATCCAATATTTTTTTCATTAATACAACTTGCAAAGGAATTAGAGGTTTAAATTCAAACCTGTTACAGATTCTTTGCGTTGCATAGTATTATTTTTTTTTTACCTTTTAAGAATATTTTAGCAGTAAAATATATTTTTGACTATTTTCCCATCATTAGTTTCCTAACAGCAGTGTCCTGTTTTTCAGCCAGGAAAAGCATCAGTCTCAGGGGAGTTCATTAGCTAGATGTTCCACTGGCTCTCTCTCCCAGGTTATCTGCCTGCAGCATGAAGCAGAAACAGCAGATTCAATAGACTTGACCTTGCCTTTGTTATTAGTGTCTATAGTACTATTATATACATATTACATCCATATTATATACATATATATGCTATTATATATATACACATATATACCATGGGCTGGTTTGTATATCACTAAAACTGATTCACTACAATAGCATCAAATATTTACCTTACTAGACCTACAAGTAATTATAAGCTTGTTCTGTTGGAGCTAAAGTAACCCGGACTGGGATTTTCTGTTAATTATTAGATCGTGATAAAAAATACGATTTGCCCACTCCCGGAGATATAATATGCATATGATCTCTCAGTACCAAGGAAAACTTCAATTGGTGTGAATATATTCAATTGCTGAAAGGAATTACTTCAAATGTATCAACTAGATGTAATTACCAGTCCAGGAAAGTGATTAAAATGGCTTAAAATTAAGATTTCAGCTTGCCATGGTTATTTCTATGCAAATACACCATATTTTTTCGTCCAACGTGTAAGTCTTAATTAAAAGCAGGCTAAAGTCTTGAATAACAAGAAAATTTTAAAATTCATGCTGTAAACATAATTACTTGAGCCTCAGTTGAGAATGAAAGTCACATTTTTTGCTGTCTGAACTTGTCTTCCCTCCTCTTTTCTAATGAAGAAAGACACTGCACAATGCCCTATTAAATTGTATGCTGAATGAGTGCTTGAAAATATCAGTCAATTTCCTTTATACAGACTAGCTATAATAACTCAGAGCAGTATCCTATAATGCAGATTTATTTTTATATCTCATATATATGTCTTCCAATATATGAGCTGAGTGATTCAATCCTGAGAATATGACACGAAAATTTTGCCGCAATTTGCAATAGGAAATGAAAGTCACAAGAAATACTTTTGTTTACTGAATCTACCCAGGCATATTTGATAACAGCTTGAGTTCTTGTGAAAACTGGGCTGATATCCTTAGAAATCCCTGGATGTCATTCTGCTGAGTGTGTACACTGCTCTCTGCTAATGTAACTCATTTCACATATGTGATATAAGGTAGGCTAAGCTCATCAAAATAGCACATGATACCTGCAAATGCTCTCTGGCTGGAGGTTGCCCTTGCCTCAGAAGAATGGGGCAATCATGAGACTAAGACTGCATGGGTTAGCCTTCCTTTGGCCTCAGGTAAGGCAGAATTAAACAATCATAGAATCATAGAATCAGCTGGGTTAGAAGGGACCTCAGAGATCATCAAGTCCAACCCTTGATCCACTACTGCTGCAGTTACCAGACCATGGCACTGAGTGCCACATCCAGTCTCTTTTTAAATATCTCCAGGGATGGAGAATCCACTACTTCCCTGAGCAGCCCATTCCAAGATGCAGGGAAAACATTCACAGTGTTATTAGATTTTAATATATTCCTCCCACGTTTTTCATTATCTGAAACAGTACATTAAGACATTTTACTTGATTTTATGAACAATTTCAAATGCTCCAAACCTTCAATGTTCAGCAAACTTGCTGTTTGCTCAAGAAAATCTCTATCCCTTCTTTCCCATTCTTGAAGAATATTAACTTCAAGACAGTGCATTACCAGTTCATATGTTGAACCCTGAGAAAGCGGCAGGAACTTTTGTGAAATTCTAGGTAGCCTTTTGAAACAACTCTGGAAAGCTCTGCCAGGTCAGTATTTAATTCAAAACACAAAGAAGCATTTAGTAAGTTAGAGAACTCTGGTACAGTCTATCTGAAATTTTTGTCTAGCATACTGTTCTCACGTTTGAAATAATTTAGTTTGATAGTTACCATTTTCTGAATTAGTTAAATGAAGTTATCAAAGGCTGACTATCAAGCACTAAAGAACCAAGTACTGCTGGAAAGGAAGCTGTTTTCTGGTTATTTTTCTTTTTACTTTAACTTATGGCTTGGAAACATGGAATAAAAATCGTTGAAGATACTTCACTTGTTTGCAGAGACTTCTGGTTCTGGTGGATCTTCTGAAGTCTCCTTTCCACTTCTTGATATATTTTAAGGCAATCACAGAGCTACCCCTTCCATTCAGAAAAAAACCTACATCAAAAATTAAAAGTTCTTTTAAGTATTACCTAGCTTTGAGGCCAACTGGTGCAGAGAGGTCTGCACTTAATTTATGAAATATTCTTGTTTTCTAAATCTGAGTGACTGGATACAAACTGACTGTTGAAAATAGTGCCTTGCCTCTGCTTATACACACACAAGTATTATTTGGGAGAATGTGGGCTGATACAGGAAAAAAATTACATTCCAGGGACTACTTCAACAGTTCATGGTACAGACAATCTGGTTCCTCAATAATTTACTTTTATAGACATAGCCTCAGCTTCTGAGGTCCACTGAATTTCATTTCAATGCAGTTTATTTGTACCCAACATCCAATCCCTCTAAAAAGGGATACTTAACAGCTACCACTATCGACACACTGATCCATTAAAAGTTTTAATTCACCTGGAATCCAGAGAGTTCATCAGAAGAGTACTTCTTGGAACACAGAGTTGCACTTAAAGTTTGATTTTATTCTTTGCTGCTGACTGCCTCTCTGTGACACCCCACTACAGCTGCTTTTTCATGAACAACAGCAACCAACATCAGAGATGGCTTACCAAAGAGTAGTTGCTAGAGTTGGTTGGCAGCAGGTCCCCAGAGATGAATCTTACCCTCTGGAAGCATTTTGCCATCTTGTGCTAACAACACAATATTCAGTTTCAGCAATTCAGTTTCCCTCAGTAACTCCAAAGCCACTGTGTGGAATCTGTCACTAGTGCCATTCACCACTCCTTCCTCATAGCTTCCAGAATTTCAGCTTGTCAGTGATGGAAGCAGTAAATATATAAAACAGAATATAAAGTAATATAAAGTGAATTTTTAAGGTTTTAATATTTACTGTACTTCTACCTATGATCAAAGCTGAAAAGAGGAGCAAAAGGAACCTCGTTTCCTTTTGTTGTCCAATTTAGTGTGATTTTTTTAGTTGACTTTTTGTTGTGATTTCTTTCCTGTCCATTAGATCATGACACCCATAGACCTATTAGTGAGAAGTCTTTCTGTAGTTTCATTTCAGAAAACCACATCTTCTTTAAAAAAAGGAGGATATACAAACATCGTTGGTGCACGCAACACCTTAAAAATATTGACTATACAATTAGATATGAGGTTGTTTAATAAAAGAAAAATATTAAAATGGAAGTGCTCTGGGTAAGCAGACAGGCCAATATTTGGTTTAGGGAATCACAATGTTTGGTATTTTTTAATGCTCTCTTAATGCATGGGATCTCTCACTTTTTCTATGTCCCTGTGCAATACAGTGACAGACAAGGATTTGTCAGTCTTTAATTTCCCTGTATGGCCAGCACCAGACCTGACTGGGAAATAGGACAAGGACGAAAGACTGTGAATTGACTCACTGAAAGTATCTTGCTGGTCATTGTGGGTATTCAGCAAATATATCCTTTGATTTGTCCATATAGACCCTACTGCTGCTGCTCAACATCCCTCCTGGAATTAGAGTTTGCAAAACAGAGACCACAGGGAAAAATATTTCCTCAGCTGCCATTTAGAGATATACCCCTATTCAGTGTTACAGAATGCACATCCTCTTCTTAGTATGCACTGAGTATGACAAAAATTGACAATTTAAAACTTCATACAAATTCCTGAGATAGGCATGCATAAAATAAATAGAAAGTTTTAGTTAATTAAAGTAAATTTTCCCCATACTCATACAAAAATACTTGAGCAAGCAATGTTTAAACATGTCAAAAATATCTCTTCTTGCCCAAGAGCGGATGTGACACATCACAGTATCAAGATTTCAACTATTGCAGCATTGACTGAGGGAATGGAGCAGGAAAAGGCACTCAGCACTAACTCTTACAATGTGGCTGCACCAGTGCTTGAAAGGCTGTTTTGACTATGAGAAACAGCAGCTTAAAAAAATAAGTAAAACATATGTAATTTATGGTGAATGCAGTGAATGCTTTTCACTGTTACATACTACAAAGTGTGGGTGGATTTTTGTAGGAAATTATATAAATAAAAATCTATTCCTAGCCAAATTACCTAGTATTATTTGTTCATGTAATTCAGCTACAAACAAGAAAAATATAAAGTCCATGCAAGTATACTGTTCATTACGTAGTTAAAACTCATTCATTGTTGTCTTGTTAGTATAATAGGTGATTTTTCCCTGATATAAAATTAAGAATTTATCTTGTTCAGGAAAAACTAAAGACCTTACACTATGTAATATATATCTTTGTAGGTGCATAATACACTAATAATACAGAAAGCATAAAATGGACATTAGGATTTGCACAGATTTAAGATTTGCTTATCCTATTAAAAACAGTAATACAGATAATTGTCTGTTAGGAAAACAGTTTAGCTTGGATATATGTACAGAGAGAGAGAAAAAGAGGAAATACTACTAGCACACTTTAATGTAATTTTCAGCAAAATTAAGCTAATATGGAAATGTTTGTAGTGTTTTGGAAATAAACTTTCACAGAGATAAAGAAAATTTCTCATTAGTTTTATAATCCCTTAATCACTGGGGCTATTGTACTGTCTCATCTTTGTCAAGTTCTTTTTCTATACTCCTTGTTGAGTAAAAGTCACCCTCACTAATCAGAGTCTCCAGAATTAAAATAACTTAAAAATGGAAAATAAAGTTTTCTGAAATGCTTAGAATTATTTTTGATCTCTGAGGTTATTCCTTTGGCAATTAAGCATACAAATATTTCTAGGAGTAAAAAAAGAAAAAACAAAGTTACGCCTGCAAGTTTCTAAGTAGATCTGTTTGGGAAAAATACTCAAAAAATAATGCAGCTGGAGTTTATTGCATGAAGTTTATTTTTGCCTTTCATATGAATATATTCCAGTTACAACAAGATTTCAAAGGTGCTCTTTTTTTCAACATGCAGAATTAAATATTTATTATATTTCCATTAGAAAAGTTACAATGTTCACTGTACTATAATTTTGGTATTAATAAACTGTGTGCTGCCACAGATAATAAAAAAGTTTTTGGACAATGCAGGGGAAGAAAAGAGAAATATATTTATTATTTATAGAAGGAACATTTCTTCAGCAAGTGACATCTTTTACTGTCCAGTTGTTGATGGTATGTGGATCAGATAAATTTATCAAGACAAGCAGTAAAAGAGTATCAGTGGAACTGTGAAAGTGATGAACATCATCAAACATGTTAGGAATAATAAAAAAAAGGTGAAAAATTGTACTTATGGATTCCATGCATTCAAAAACATGGCTTGGTAAAGATGCAGAAGTTATATATTATTAAAACCCAAAGGAATCCCAAATACCCTCAAATTATTGCAGGCAAATAATGAATATCTTCTAATCTGTCTTTCTCCTTTATATAAAAAAACCTTCTTGAATGCTACTTCTCACATTTAGAGGTGGTGCTGTTGACATTTACTTAAGTAACACCTGGTAATACTTGTTACATTAAGGTATTTATCTAGAGAGTTCTGGAGAGCATTACTGCCAGGAACATGTTATCAAAGAATCAGAGATATTTCTCCTAAAGTCAGGTGATGAATAGTAAAAAAACCAGGCAAGCTTGCTCACCAGTAGATCAAACAATTTATTTGGAATATATTCTATATATAGTGATTATTTAGGTACAGCTGTTTCATTAGTCTTTTCCTGGCATACTCTTTAATTTATTTGAGTTACTTTTTGCTTATATATGATCATAATGCCCTCAATTTTTCTGCAAGGGTTGGGACTGCAGTTGAAAGAAGACAGATGTTGTTAGCACATTGCACACACTGAAAAGGATACAGTTGCCTGTAGATTTCTTTGTTTGCTGGTTCAGTACTTATTGCAATTTATTTCGAGTGATACAATAAATAAGTTTTTCAATTATATTTCATAATATACAGATAAATGTGCACAACATCAGTATTTTATGACATACAACCTGATGAGCTTCCAAATTACAAATTTTGAAAGACACTTCAAGCAGGCCTAAGAGATACATAAGATTCATTACTAGAATACCTTTTTTACTTTATCTGATTGTATTCTAACCCTGGATAGTTTGTCAAATCAAAGAATTTTGGATTTTTGAATAAGGTATAAGATATTTTTGATTAGAGGTCTGCCACAGAACAAACAGTGCAATAAGATTTTCAACCAGCTGACTTTGGTTAAGTGGCAGAGGATGACCCATTTCATGGATAAACCAGCTCAAACCATGTGAGAATTGGCAAACTGCCCACTGAACTTGACAAATAATGTTTCTAAGAATCAGCTTCACAAAAAGAAGGAAGATATTTTGAACAAGAACAATGGAGGACATGGCATTGCTATGGGGTGATATCTAAAATACTCTCAGCAACACTTCCCTCCTAAAGCATCACTAAATATTAAAGAAGAACTAGGCATTAGCAAGAGAAGTTGATATTAAGCCAGTTGATAACCTACAAGGAAAAAGAAATGTAAGATTACAGGAATGAAGGGCAACTTTAGGGGGAATTGGCAGGTGCTCTATCAGATAACACCTCCTAAAAATTTACCAAGTTTCAAGGTAAAAGCAAGAGACTGCTCGTTGAAAAGTGCTCTGGACTCTGCTTCTCTCAAAATTATGAATCATTTACTAACACGACTGTACTCATTCCTGACTTTTTTTTTTTTTTTAATGCCTTCTGGTTTGAGTTCCATTATTCACCTTTAATTGCTCTCCTTTCCTAATGGGTAACTGATACTAGTATCTGTAGGCTACACTCATATTGCTCCTTTGTTTATTTTATGAAACAGGCCAACCTATCTGATCTGCTCTTGGCAAAACTGGCACTTTTTTCTTTTGATCATCTCACCTGTCCTTCCTGCTATCCATGGCAACTGCAGGATTTTTTTTTAATTTTTTTTCAACTTGCACACCTGGGACCGTACATGCTAGACTAGGCTAAATTTTACCAGTGCCTGCTTTACCTTACCTGCTTCCATACCTCTGCTAGAAACATAGCTTGGTCAGGATGCCTCTTGCTGCAAATCACATCCTTATTGCAAGAAAAGGAAAAGCAAGCCAGCCCTATACAGAACCACTGAATGAATGGTGTAGATCTTGCTCAGTCTACGAAACATGGCATAAGAAAATAAGGAATCTGTGCTTCGTCCCATCTGTAGCAGTATATTTTCCAATTATTTGGTCAAATTTGGAGCTTCAAAAGCAGCTCCATATGTATGAAGAACATATTTGAAGAGATTAAACAACCAGAAGTATATAATATCCACAGCATATGACAGGTAGTTTTAAAAGGCAGAAACCTATTTGAGTTTGGTTACATTTTCTTGTCTCACAGTTTAAGCTCTTGAGTTTCATCCTGAAAGGCAAACATGACTGCTGAATCTTACCCTGATAATATTTAATATAAATACTAAAGAGTGAACTACCTACAGTGTAAATTTGGTAGTGTCATGTTTGTCTTCAAACTACGTTCAATTGTATTTTTAGTCAAAATATTCTAAATTTCATGATTATTACTCCAGATTAAAATAATCATTTCACATGCAACAGCACGTTTAGCTCTAACAAAACTAGTTACCATGGTTATAATAATATGATCATCACACTGGAGAAAAAAGGTTTTAGCTCATCTAAAAGACAAATTTTATTAATGATTGCAAAGATCTCTCTGAAAAGCTGGGAAGACATCAACAGAATATATTGCTTTTAGGCAAAGAATTGCTGTCTTTAAAAACACAGCTGAGATGAATTTTCTGATTGGTGAAAAGCACAGAGAGATAAAAGAATGGTAACAGACATGAACTGCATACTGTAAGTAGGCATGGACAAATTTGCTTGACAAAAAGGACATTTTTACACACAATATATGTCCCCAAATAGTTTGGATGTATTTTAAAACTTTTCTTTTTTAGTCTGTACAACTCAGGCATTATAAAAAAAAAAAAAAAAAAAAAAAAAGCAACGCAGATCAAGGAAAAGTCATGCTGGATCATGAAGAAATTAGAGACCATGATTTTTTCTTGGAACATCAAGTGATAAAAAATCCAACGAAAGATACACAATAGTCCTGGTGTAGCTACAGATCATACATGGGACATGTTCTAAAATGTTACCATGAGAAAGTAAAAAGATGAGCATTGTCTTGTATGAGCATAGTCAGCATACACACTCGTCTTGCCAAAAAGAAAATACAGGAAAAAAAAGATCATTGCAGTATCTGAAAACTAAAAGTGAAGGTTGTAGTTAAAAATTAATTAAAAAGTGAAAGTTGAAGTGAAGAGTGATATTGTCTTTGGCTAAGGCCAAGGCTTCAAGAGAACTATAGACTTAGGAACAAGCACCCTCGTAAGGTTTTGGTGACACCAGGAGGTAAAATTTATTTGAAAATATTTCATTTCAAGGGAAAAGCTGTATCAACTATTAGCATAAATGAGATTAGTGGGGAAGATTCTCAAAGTGGGGCCTGAGATGAAGCTGAGGAACTGGTGAGAACACGAGTGCAAGAGGCTTTTTTGAGAGAATTGATCCAATGGACATTTATCAGTCAGCAGGAGCAGAGTACAGCTTCTTGGGTGTTGTAGGGAAATTGCTGGTGATGAAGTCACTCATCTGCTACATGCAGTGACAGCCTCTTGTTTAGATCACTCTTCATTCACATGTGGAATAAAGGCTGGAGGAACAGCAAGAGCTTGAAACAGTCTTTGAAGAACATATTCAATAAAATAAGAAAATTACAGGCCAGATCTTGAGCACTGTCAGAGAGTGAGAGGTGAGAAGAAGGGGCTACACCCAGCCCACACAGTGCAAAGGTCTGGTCTACAAAGATTAATTTAATTTTTTTTAATAGTTCTGTATACAGCTTCCCCAAATCAAAGAATTTAGTCATATTTAGTTTGCTTAAACCAGGATGGAAGTTTTCCAGAAGACTGATGCTTTTGAAGAGAAAAAGCTATGCAAAATAAGGGTTAAAACATATTATTTAAAATAAGGAAATCAGTATTTCAAAAGGTAATAATAAGTCCATCTTCCAGAAGCAAGTGCAATAATTACATTTTCCACTAGATTTGCTTCTTGGAACTTAATGTGGAGTGATTTTTTCCTTAACTTATTAGAGTTTTATACACAAAACATTTACCAATTTTTTAAAATCATTATGTCTTTTATCTTCACTGCAGATCATATGGAGATGAGGTATTTGTGCACTTGGTGTCTCCTTATGGACACAGTTAGAAATTCTGCACATTTAAATACTCAGACTACTAAGCTTTACAAACTTATACTGTGAAAAATATGTTTTTTGTATAAAACAGAATTACACTTGCCATTCAAGAGCTCAACTTTCTTTAGATTCTTCTGAATTTAATTTTGTTGCAAGCCTAGGAAAGTATTTTGTCTGATTTAAATGTAGCTTCCTCATTGAGCAGGTTTATCTGAATCTTACCAGCTATGCTTATTAATTTTGGAGGCTTCACAGTTGGTTTGATAGTAGAATAATACAAGAAAAATCAGTTTTCAGCAGCAGTAACATTCAGATCTAGCTGAAAAAAAGTCCCATCCTTTCAATGTACAATGTTTTTTAGAGTTCAAGCTGTACCTGTAGTATCAATAATGTAAAGAACTAAGCTGCCTCCCAGTCAGCTGCAAATTTAACCATTAATGAAGTGATCAGTTCAGTGTTTACTTAAATGCTCAGGAGTGGAATAACAAGAATTTTTGAATGTCCTTTTCTGTCTGACTGATGGACAGTTCAGGAACCACCTTTCCTTTTAAAATCTGGTCTCTAATGTTTGCAGAAGCAAAATGGGAATGAAAGACTACCTATTTTGAGTGATTAAAATCAGATTTGAACTATACTGTTACATGATGGAAAATAAGGTGACAGATTGGGTCAGGTATGTACAAATATAATTAGGCAACTGGCTATGTAGAGATGTGTCAAGCCTAATGCTAGTCTGCAAAAGACCAGACCTTATAACTAAAAAAAAGGTAAATAAATGTAAATGCTGTGACTGGCTGTATTCCTTGCCATGAGGAAGCAAGCCATGGGTTTCACCTTTCTGTGCACTCCAAAATGGTGTCTAGCCAACTTTATTTAAATGTGTCAGCTTAATGCACTAAATGCAAAAGTCAATCCGTTTAAATCCCTCCCTAAATACATAAGGCTTTTTTTTTAATTAGTAGGAACATGGTAAAAATCAGGCAGATTAGAGAAAACAGATTAAACTTGTACTCCAAATGAACTACAAAATTAAAGATGAAAACCAAATTTGCCAATGCTCAGGTGATGGAGTCTGAACAATAAAAAATTAGTAAGTCATCCTGTCATCCCATGCCATTAGCTATGCTGGACTGTTTTCCATCTTACAACCCCTCACTTTTCCAGATGAATACTGCTCCATACCCAAGGGACTCCCAAAACCTTCCCTCAGCAGGCTGAGCTGTGACTGATGACCCAGCTCCTTCCCCATCCCTGTATGGAGGAGGGGAGCTCAGGGAAAGGGGCTGTGAGCCCTCCACAGGGCACAGGCAGGGGGGACAAAGACAGCTGTAGAGGAAGAAGAGTGCTAAGCAGTGGGAAGAGGGGAGAAATGCAAAAAAATGGGACAGAATGCAAAATCTGCACTGAGAAACCACAATGTAGCTGCTGATTGATCTCCAGACCAGAAAAAGCTGGAGGGAAGAAAGAAGCTGGAGGCCCCGTGGTCTGGTGATGGGGAAGTCTGTAGGTAGGAGGTGTTTTCCAAAGGGGACTCTTGCATGATAAACTGTTGTGGAGCAATCCCTGAGGAGATCCTAAATGCTGAGTGCCAAGTGTGAGCTACTGCACTGACCAGAGCCATGCTCCATATTTCTAAAATATTTTATTTGATTATCTCAAAATTCAACTTGCTCCTGGCAAAACAAAGTCACTGCTGTAGAGTGATTCAGTTACTTTTATAAGAGAAAGATTTCTGGAGAAATATAGAGGGAATCTAATGAGAAATACTGAAAAGGAAGAAGACAAAGAAAAGCAGGCTCAGAACATGAATCACTTTTCAACCTCAACTTCATAATCATTACTATAATTAAATCCTCATAATTTAAGCAATGCTTCACTCAACAGAAAATTGATGACTCTCAAGTTTTAATGGGAATTTTATGGTATTCCAATAATCTGTTTTGTATAAATTAAGTCTCTAGGGTAAAATAACCATTTTGAAGCATACATTTGTTTGCATTTCCTTTCACACTACAACAGGGTTCATTCTAAAAGTGGTTAATGCTCTCACAATTTGGAAACAAGGCAGTGATCTACTGTCTGTGGTATTAATTTAATAAGAAACATACTGACAACAGGAGCCTTATCAAAAAGGAAAAAAAAAAAAAAAGAAAAAAAGAAAAAAAAAAAAGACTGCTCTTTAACAATAATCCCCAACACTCACAGCTTATGCTTGAAGAACAGTCAATTATTTTTGTCTAAACTCTTTACTATTTGTGCTCAAAACTCGTTTCTTTTCTCCTAATTAAATTTGAGTCTCAGATTGTTTATCTGGTGTTCAGGGGAGAACAGCAAAGTTGTCATGAGTACCTCTGATGTTGCCCATACCCATCAGAGAGGAAAATCTCAGCAGGAAAGTTGCCGTTGCTGCTGAGAGAATGGGTTTGCAGCATCACATAGTAAATCCTGAGTAGTTTACTCATTTTACCTCACAGAAACACCCTTGTGGCCCCTTTGCTTGGGTCCCAAGCTGTGCACCCTAGAGTGTGAAGAGAGGCCTGGAGCTTTCATTATATATACAAATATTATATTTGCTTACATCAAATGAAGTTTGGATAACTATTTAAGATTCTTAAAATACTGAGGAAGTCACACTTTCCTGCCAAGATATCTCCTGCAGCACAAGGTAGCTACCTCCTTAACCACCACATGGTGTGGAGTCTCTCTCTCCTCTGAACCACTGAGATGATGTTGTGCTTGAGTGTTGCTTCTTCATCAGAAACTGACCCTGAGTGTCAGAGGCTTTCTTCAAAGGCCTACAGTGTACATGGTTTTAAGAAATCTCCTGATTGAAAACATACCCAAGAGATTGATAGAGGAGAAAAATGAAAGGTCCCCAAATGAATGCAGAGAGAGAATAAAAATGAAGCGCACATCATAGAAAAAATAATAAATATTTCAACATCAAGGTTGGTAATTTAGGGAAGGATTTGGTTGTCCAAACATAGGTTTCAAATCATAAAATCATGGAATCATCTAGCTTGTAAAAGACTGTGCCCAGCAGCAAACCTAACACTGCCAAGTCCACCACTTAACGATGTTCTTAAATGCCAGATCTAAATTTCTTTTTACAGGGAGGTGACAGTCTGTGGCATACATGACATGCACAGGGTTGGGGTCACACAGTGTTTGAGGTAGCCATGACCTTCTGGAGAGATAGCTAGAGGAGAGATGGAATATCCCAGGGTGCTGGAATGGCAGTAGAGTCCTTCACTTGAGAAAATCTGTTCAGCCTTTACATTTAGTCTGAATAGGTGCCTACCTTTTACTCAAGATTCAAGGCCCCTGCCAAGGCTACTACTTGTGATGAATTAAAATTGAGTACATACCTATTGGACCAGCTTCTTCATGGGATTTGTTCAGTGCCCAACTTCATCTATGCAACTCTGTGAAACTGAGACACCTGGCAGTTTTCCTGAGGTAATGATAGCAAGTGAAAAAAGAATGTAGGAAAGTTTCAGATGAAAAGGGCATCTTTGTGTCCACTGAAGAGGAGATTATAGAATGGCAATGTAGCAAACATCTAGATTTAGAAGTCCTTTGCTCTTGGAAAACCTTTAGGTACCTAAATCTTCTTTTTCAGCTGCTCCCTGAGCAGTGTTTGAGTGTTACATAACAGAGAGGACCCTGTTTCCACAGGACTTACACAAAATTTTCATTGAAGATTCAGTCTCAGTTTGAACACCTGCACTTGCTAACAGCAGCCAGTTAATATTCAACTTCTGACCAGTAATTAATAAACTCTTTGTGGAATTCTTTTCTAATAAGTAATAAAAAATAAATTATGACTGGAAATGCATACGCCTACCCAGAAATTGCCAGTTCCCAGAGTCATCTTTTGATCTCTCTTTTGCTCATATATAGTTGCTGATGCTATTCTGTGGAAGAAAAATGTAGCTCTTCCAGCCCTAGGATGCTCTCTGAATAGGGGGAACAACCAGTTTAGGGTATTTAAAGGGAAGATTTTTGTTTGTAACCACAAAACTGTACAGCTATAAGACCTCAAGTGAACAATCCATAATTTTGAAGGAAAAAACCAAGCTTAGTTATTCCCCATAAAAGCCATAGTAAGGCTTTGAGAAATTTGGAGCATAAAAAACGAAGGAAACAGTCAGGTGAAACAACACAGGGTAGTAAGGAAAACTGCCTTGCTGAAAAGTATGGTTGGTTCCTCTGATCCTAATTTTCTTCCTTGGGAGTTTTGTCCTTCTACATTTTTTGAAATAAAGAAATGCCTGTCAATCTGAAATATAGAAAGATTATAAAAATCTATCTAGTAGAGCCACCTGAGAGTAACTGTCTTGTTCTTTATCTTTATGATGGAAACCTTTATACCCAGCACCAGCAACACTGAAGAGGTAACACCTATATTTAACTGAAAAAGGAGACACATAGATCTCTTCTAAGAGTTACTGCCAAATGTAGCCTATTCTAGAATTCAGCTGTCACTAAGCCTGGGGGACCTGAGCTTTTTTTATAATAAAATCTGCCTGCAAATTCTCTGTAAGCAGGCAAACCAACTGTTTATTTACTTTCAAACTGCTGTTTTACTCATTTAAAGTTTCCTTAATTGGATTCTCAAGCCTTTTCACTGTTGATAATTACATTTGGTTTGAAATATGCCTTTATTTAGCATTCTGCACATCACATCATAATCAATGGCAAAAGGACAGATTTTGATTATTTTTTTCAGTCATGTTAATAGCTTAGGGACATCATTTGAGAAAAAATATTGCAAAACAGATCCTCAGCTGAGGTAAAGTGCCTTCGGCTGTCACTGAGTTATGTCTTTTTCCATCAGATAAAACTCTCATTTTAGAATGCTAAATGTGTGCAAGCTAGAAACTATTTTTATTTCAATAGCTCAGGAAGCATTTAAAAATATTTTTTTCTATCTTTTTATACCACTTGTTTTGCCTTTTCTAATTTTAGTTTCTTGGGGAAAAAATAAAAAGCTGTGCTTAACTATTCTTATTTTTTTTTCACTTCTTATATATTATGAGAAAGCTGTACTTTTAAGTGTAAGTGTATTGGTAAGAATCAATCCCATGCATTCCCCATGATGGTACAAGATGGTAAAACTCAACTAACCACATGACTAGAAGAAACAGCGACCCCCAAATACACTGGGGTTTACTCAACCAGCCACAGAATTTTCCTACAGAAATGCCAAAAATAGAGCAATAGTCCCCAAGGGTAAGAATAATCCAGAGCACCTGTCTGGTCTTGTAATGTCTCAGTTATGAGTGGTATGACACAAACCAATTTTACTACTTTGGGAAAATAAAAATGTAGTCTTGAAACCTCTTTACAGTATTTTGCTATGTTGCTTTTTTTCCTCAATATGACAACAGAACCTTTGATAAAATTACATAGCACCACTTCCACGAGGCAGTTTTATGATGAATGCCCCTATGTAAAAAGTGAAGTCTAAATACCTGTTTGTTTTTTTCATTATTAAAAGTGTGCCTGCACATAATCCATATAACTTTTTTCAGATTGTTAAGTAGTGAATTTGCTTGCAAATGTCTATGTTTGAGGTGGCCAACCTCTTAAACTTACTGCCTGATTTTCCAATACTCATGCAGCTGGAAACTGCTTCTTCAAGATCCCCTTATCAGATTCTCTGCACCTTTCTATACCCCTTTTCTCCCCATGGTATGACATCTGCTGATGCAAGCTCCTGAACTCATTCATTGAACAAATCACAAAAAAAAAATATCCAGTTTTAAAATGAACTCTCTCCTTCTGCAGAAAAATTCATGTACCTCTTACTCACAGAGCATATAGCAAAAAATCTCCATGTATTGAATAGCTTGTATTGACACCTAAATTAAATAACAATACTGTGTTTTCCACAGCAGATTTTTCAAACTATAATGCAAGCCACCTAATTGAATACCTATTCTTTCTATTCTTTCTCTCGTTTGCCTACCATCCTTTGGTTCCATTATAATAAAATTTCATCATGTTAGCTTTTTAAAAATCAGACCTACAATCTGATTATTAATCAAGTCTAAAATAAGATCAAATTAGTCTTTGTTTCTGTGATAGACCATATACGTCTTAGGAACATTGAATGACTGAATTTGCATATGAGAATGTGATTTATGGGATCAGGTGCTGTTCAATGTCTTGATGCATTTAGACTCATGGAAATTCTACGTATAATTTAAATATATAGAGAGCCTATAAGGTTAAACAGAGAAGTAAAGCCTGTAATGCTGATATCCTGTGCACTGCACAACCATAAGAGAGGCATTTTCAGATGTTCTGTTCACCTCTTCTCCCACAGCCACTGGGGGATGAAGATCTCCAGGAAATAAATCTCTCATTACAAGGTGAACTCCAGGTATGTGTGATCAGCAGATGCTGGAGAAGGATCCTCAGCATTCCCATACTTCCTCCTTGGTGATTAGATACAGTTACTGTGAGCTTTTCTCTTTGAAGGTAGTTAATAACACACAGATCTAGACATATGTGGGAGGTGACAAAGTTAATGTGGGTGATAAGAACAGAATGTGCTAATGAAGTATCTTGTTTACCAGAAGGGATGGTAGAAAATAACTGAAAAACAGTGGAAAAACACTGGACTTTGGTGGGAGGAACCTGGAAGGGTATTATGGAAGGATGCTGGGAAAGTACAGGAGTATATATGTGGACACTCAGATGAATAAAGTTTGTCCCAGAAAGGAAAGTGAGTCTGTGAACATTATGCCAGACATACTTATATATTACTCATGGTTTGACCTGGATTTTGCCAGTCATTCCTAAATACAATTACTCTTGGTGTGCTGTGCAAAAGATCTGAGAAGGTTTAGAAGATTATTAAAATGCTCCTCTCAGGCATTACTAAGGATTTTCAACTACTTTAAAAGCAGTCAATAGAATATGTATTTTAAGAGTAACACTAAGTCAAAGGCAGAAGAACTTCTTAACAGTGGTGTTTCAGTCTCTAGGTGTGAATAGATGAGCAATCACTCCAGTCCTCAAAAAGTTGTAAGTACAGACAGGAATGCTTGCAGAGGGATCAAACCTATGTGTTAAAATATCTTCAGAAAGCTGATCTAAAGCTATAGTGTGAGTATAAAGTAATTCACTGCAGAATTTCTTGAGAAGAATAATTTAGTCATGATCTGTATATAAATTAATTTCACTTGCACTTTGCTTTTATAGTATTATTACCAGAAGCTCTATGAAGTTACAGAATGTGTGAGTCAGACATTAAAATAGCTCTTAGGAAGATACACATCAATTTAATAATTTTACTGGAAAATTTGGATTAGTCAGAAATTAAGACTTGGCATAGACAAACTGGCAGAAAAAGTGCAAGTAATGATACTGTTTACCTAAAGTAAGAATTCAGCTTCAGTAATGACGAATATATAACTTTCTACATTTCACAGAGGATTCATCTGACTCACAAGGGCTCACACATACTTCAGGTGAATTTAAGCTGCAAATTTCATACCTGCTTAATGCTTAATAATAATCAGTTCTCCATGGAAAATCTGATCGGGAGATAACTTTTTTTAAGAGGAAAAGAAGTGTTTAAAAGTAAATGTAAAAAACAACCTCCCCCCCAAAAGAGAAGTTATTAATTCCTACTCATGCAGCTTCTGCTGTTTTCCAGTCTGATGGGCCACTGGAGAAACTACTCAAAACACTGGGAATGTTCAGCCACCACTGTGTAACTGAGGAGGAGGAGGTAACAAGAGCTACAACACTCTCTAGAAAGAGCAAACTGATTATGGGATGTTTTAAGGGGAACGACCAAAGGCAGGGAAAGGAGGGACCCACAGGATGAGCAAGCATGAGTAAATGGAGATAAGGGATAAAAAGGAGTCAGTGGCATGTAATCCAGTCAACAGCATGTTTGTTTTATGAGGTCTCCAGCTGTTCATCACAGTCTGTAATTTTTATTATTAAGATCTGCCCCTAATCTTTTTCTCTGCTTTGTGTGTTTGTGGATGGAGAGAGTAGAGAAAGGTTTGCACATCTTGCTGGTGAACTTTGGGTCTGGGCAGCAAGAAAAAAGAAACAGGACCAGGCTAACTGTGGTCATGCTTTTGTGAGTGCTGTTTGTGTCTATGTGGTGCTGGCAAGGGCATAGCTTTCTGCCTGTGCTGGCCAGGATGTGTATATGTGTAGGTCTATGAGTGGGATGTGCACGTGTCCATTGGCATTTCTGGGACACAGCCTTGCTACTGGCTACTGATACACCCACAAGCTGTCCAAGAGGAGAAATACTCCAGATCACTGGGTTCAGGTTCCCTTAACATTGCCTATCCCCCTTATTTGGTCTGAGGACAGGTGGTCCTTCATACTTAGCCATAGTCTTATGAAGAGAAAGTTCCTCAAAGAGGTGCTTCAACGGTAACACAGTGAACCCCGGTAAGAGTCATAGAATCATAGAATTGCTCAGGTTGGAAAAGACCTTCAAGATCATTGAGCCCATCTTTTCCTAGCCCTATTACCCTATTCTTGCAGAATAAGGTGCAGAAAGCAACAAGTGTATCTGAAAGAATGAAATTAAAATATAAGATGCAGAAAAGCTTAATTATATGGACATTGAGATCAATGCTTGCATTATTTTAAATTATATACTACAGCTCTGGGTTTTTAACATTCACAGTTGCAAACACGATTGCAGCTCAGCCAGGAGAACTTGTTCCATGGGGACTAATGAAAAAGTGCCCAGACACACCAGAAAGGTGTGTCAGATATATAGCAGTACCAGATGTTTCCCACTGACTAGGAAGTTTGGCAACTGTTGAAATTTATTTTATCAGTTAGCTGGAAGTCATTTCAGGTCAGGACAGACAAGTTTTATTCAAGGAAAGATTTAACAAATTTTATCGAAAGCCAGCATTTTCCAAAATTAAGCATATAATTAATCAAATATTAATTAATAAATAACCGTAATCAGAAAGGGTTGACAACTGAATTAAGAGAGTCTTGGTATGATAAGGAAAAAAACATGAATGAAAAGCAGAGAAATACTTAGTCTAATGTGTGAACTTGCATGAGTAAGTCCAGTAAATGCTATGTGCTTAGATTTGAGCTGGTAAAGATGTAAAAGCTTTGACTGTTGTCTGGACCAAAGATTGACTTGGATGGGCAGATCATGTCATGGGCACAGCTCAGGACAGGAAAAGGAGAGCTTCAGATCCCTCCTTTCTCAAAGGAACTCAAAGCTCCCAGGGAACTGTATTGAATTTTAATCACCCAGGTCAAGATGCAAAGGTTTAAAGAGTCAGAGCTTACACTCAAGAAATGCATGAGTATAGAATAAACCTGCCCAGACCCACTGATGTGCAGGAGACAAGTATCTGGCCCACTATTTTTATACTGCTATCTGTGTGCACCTAATTCTTTCATTTGCATTTTATCTGCCTTATAATAGGACAAAGTAGCCAATATTGTTCTATTTTTTCACATAAATAATGTCTTTTCAGTGCTTATATGTAGACTTCCTTGAACATTTCCATTTTAGTTGAAGACAGTAACAATACCCTGGCGTGTCTTTTCATCTTAAACCAGCAGTTTAAGCTTAAGTATGCAACACAACTTGTCTATATTTCCCTCTACTTCCAAAAAACAGTGTGTTTGACCATTTAACTTCTATTCCTTATACTGTGTTAGCAATCTTTTTTTATACAAATCCCATCTCTATTCCTTATAGAAGTTTTAAAGTCATTTCACAGCTGAGTGGAAACCTAAACAGAGCTATCTTAGTGTAATGAAGCAGAAAACGATAGCTCCTTAACAAGACTGGTATATAGTGACAAACAGCTCATAAAAACCCCATCTGCCACAAAATATTCTATTTTAGTTGCTTTCAAAACTAAATGCTATGTTTCCTGATTCTTTTCGGAAAGAAAAGAGGATATATAAAGCCTAACCCATCAAATTGTCCTTTGATAAAAAAGAAAGTAAAAATCACACAGCTAAAAAATAATCATCTTATGATAAACTGAGACTAACCATTCCAAACACCACAACAGTGTAATGTCACTTTGGAATGCATTTATAGTACATGTATTTTTATTTTTACTTAAAGCACAAAGAAAATGCTAACCATTTGTACTATACAGAAAAATTCTGATGATTTAACACCTGAGAACTGCATGTAAAAACAACCTGTTGTGAATTTTGTTTTGTAAAAATAGTCCTATTTTTTGTAAAAATAGTCCTAGTGACTGCAGTCATATAGAAGGCAATTACCTGTAACTTGAACTGTATTTATCTTGTTTAAATGATTGGTCACTAATTCTAGATCCTGTAGCTTTTTTGCCACCCTTAGGCAGAATAATGCCACTAACTAAAATTATCCATACTATTTCTGGGAATTCTCCATCAGAAAATATGATAAAGTCTTCCTGTTTTCCAAACAGAATCACTAAATGCTGCAGTTCACTTGGATTTGCTGTAAACTTGCTCTAACAAATATGCTGTGGGCATTGCTCCTTTCTGCAAGGACCAGAACCACTTCTTGGGTCCTGTCTTGCCCAAGGAGGATATGCTTTCATTTCAAAAAGATAGAAAGCCATCACTATTTTTGCAGCAAGATGCACTGCATCCTCAGAGTAGCAATGAAACTTTTTTGTGATGCTAATATACAGACTACTATGCACAGGTATAAACTCCTGAAGAGTGATTGTTCTTAGCTGAACTGAAACTCATATCTCTTCCTCAGCCTTAGGAAAAAAAGAAATAATTGCTTAACCAGGCTCTCCCTATAGTTAGATATAAACTTTGGCCACTGTCTCTTCAGACCCACTGTTTGTAGTGCATCTTAGTGAGTAATGCTTTAATATTATTTTTTTTTCCTGGAAGATAAAAAAATTTATATTTAGCTAAGGAATCAATTTTTGAGCAATGGCATCACCATTTTCAGAGATATAATTTCACACTGGTAAGAAAGTCAATACACAGAGTTCAAAACTAACTTCTAATCCTTTGCTCAAGACTTGGGTAGCTTTTGGCTTAGGAGCTGCCCTAACAAAGACAGTCAAGGAGCTAAGCCATCAATACACATAGCTAAAAAGAGAGGGGAAAAAATCAATGGCATACATTTCAGCTGTTACAGGTGCAGCAAATGATCATAATTTGTTTATAACAGCAGTGCATGCCATGTCTTACCTACAGACAAGAAATATATTAAGAAAAGTTGTCAGATGGCATTCAAAGAATCAAAGTACCTGCTGCAATCTTTTTTCAGCTATAAATGTTACCTCGAAAATCTTGTGGCATTTGATATTCATGGACATTTTCCTACCCACTGAACTGATTTTTTGACAAAGTTGACTGTAGTTTGTTTTGAGGTGTGCAGAAAAGGCATGCCCAGAAGGCTTCTTTTTGACTACCTAACAGCTGTGGAAGTGACATGCTGGCAGGAGCATGGCTGAGGGTGCTTGGAGGTTGTTCAATAGAGTGCCCTAAGGCTAGGAGAAACAGAAAGCACCAGAGGGACAAGACAGAAAGTACTTGATTTCCACAGGCATAAATGTAATCTTCAGTAATGAACTTGCAGTAGCTTCACAGTGATGTAAAAAGACAGAATCTGGTCTGTGCTCATCCTCTTGCTAAATCTGAAACTCTCTCCCTGATAATAAGAATTGGGAAGTGCTGTCAGGACCCCCCTGGGCTGAGCTGAAGCTTCTTTTCTCCTCATCTAGCTCCTCACATCATGCCCTCATCCCTTCAGCAAAAAGTGCAGAATCAGTTTGACTTGGATAAAAAACGAACAAAGTGAAGAGAGAAAATTTGTCTCGCTAAGAGGGCTCAGTGAAAAGTTGCAAGCAATTTTGGAATTTGAAAACAGAGTGGCACTGCTTTTCTGAACCAGGGCATCACTGTCAGTATGTGATCTGACACTGCCAAAGAAGCGGAAGGAGTTAAGACTGAAATTTCTTCCCTTTTCTTGTTACCCCACCATTTCACCACCTTTTGTATAAATTTAAGATGAACCTGGCTGAGAGCAAGAATGGAGTATTGCCTGTACACTTAGGCATCATAGGTAAACTGATTAATTCAGAGTACCATGCAGTATTCTCAGTTTACACTGAGACCCAGCACCTCAGCTTTTATCTCCTTATCATGCAGAGACTTCAAATTCAGTTGTGCTGGGGGCTGTACAAAGGAATGACTGCTCCTCAGTGAATTCAGAAGGGATAATGTGAAACACATTGCTAATAACATTGAGTAACCTATAAAGCCAGCTCCTTGGCTTTTATTAGAAACCTTTTGAGATGAGTTCAAATAGAGTTACCTTTGAGAGGACTGGAAGAGCGGGTGTTGCCTCGCTGCAAAGATCACTGGCCATCAATTTTAATTATTTCCAAGAGCATTTTCAGGGCAGCTGTGACTGCCTAGGCAACTAATTTAACCACAATTTCATCAGATATTTTGGCTTTAAAGAGGATGAACCTGTGTTAGAATAAATAAATGAGTCTCAGATTCAGTCGATGTTTTATTGTTCTAGCACATATTTAGCTTCTTACCTGTCTAAATGAGTAATTAAAGAATTAAAGAGGTGCTAGGAGTTCAAATGTATTTCTTAGATCTGGACCTGACCCCTCTGAGTTTTGATGAGAAACTCAACAATGCTAATTAATTTACATGGGAATTTTTTTTTTTTTTTTTTCTGGATTTGAGCTAGAAGTGGACATCAATGTGAATAACTCAGAAGGCATTTAGCATTCAAAGAGGCATTCCTGTGCCAACAGCACTACATTCTGGTTTCAATCCGAAAAACTTGGTGTTATCATTCTAAAAGGAACCCAATAGCTGTTGAACTAAAGAGTGCGAAGTCTAGAAAATTTAAATAATGTAAGACTAGAACAAGCATTCATCTAAATCCATATCTCATCTTTGATCTTTGCTGTCAGTAGGTGCTTAGAGAAAAAGCAAAATCATTACAAGCATAAAATTTCTCCTCCTTGAGTAAAACTTTCAACACCAGCAAATCTTAACTAGTAGATTCTGCAAAGGTAATATTGTCTTATTTATGATTTAATCTGACTGGATTTTTTTTCTTGCAAAAATGTGTTGTTTTTATTTTTAGCAGAAAATTTCCACTTAGCCATTAAGTATTAATATTTTTCTTTATTGTAGCTTAATCTATGAAATCATCCATTTTTCTTCCCTTTTGGCTTTTTCTGCTTTTTGACAGATGGTAACTATCACCAGTTTCTGAGAGTTTTTCTATTGGAAAGAGGTCAAATCATTTTTTTTTGTTTACTTTCTCTTTCCTTTCTTCATTTTTTCTATCAGATGGCATAATAAAAGACATGCATCCATCAAAACCTCCAGAATTTGAAATGAAAAATAAACCCCCCAAAACTGAAAAATGCCAGCTTGGTTTGAAACAAGTTTTCTAGCTCCATTTGTAACAATAAAAATAATACTTTTTTTTAGCCAGCTATATTAAACTTGAGTATGTGTCCTGGTTTGGGCCAGGATAAAGGTGATTTTTCTGAGTTTCTTGTCGATGGTTGAACTTGCTGGGGTGGACAGCAAGTTTCTCAAATGGAGTATTCCATCCCATGTGCGTCATCCTCGGTATGGAGTTGGGGGATCACGAGGACCGAGCCACACCCTTACCAGCTGATCGGCCTCACCTGAGATCATCAGCAGAAATGCTGGGTACCACCCCCCTTAACAGCTAATTGGTCTCACCTGTGGCACTATAAAAGACCAGCAGAAGCTCCTGGCTGCCTCCCTGGCTGGCTGCTTGTGGCCCTGCTTGCTGCCCTGCCTGGTTGCCTCCCCTGCTTCCCTGCCTGCTTCCCTGCCTGCTGCCCTGCCTGCTGCCCTGCCTGCTGCCCTGCCTGCTGCCCTGCCTGCTGCCCTGCCTGCTGCCCGGTTGCCTGCTGCCCTGCCTGCTGCCCGGTTGCCTGCCTGCCTTCACCCGGCATCTGGGAAGGATCCCATCCAGTCCGTTTGCCCGCCTGCTGCCCTGCCTGCTGCCCAGTTGCTTGCCTGCCTGCCTTCACCCGGCTTGCGTGAGAACTGTTGGGGGAAAAGGGGGAAGGACTCTGATATTCATTCTCCTGTATATTTGTGTATATATATATATATATATATATATATATATAGCATTTTTCTTTTCTTTTTCCCTATTTACCATTATTGTTTCATTAAAGTTGATTGGTTTAGCCTCCAACCCATAAGTCTCTCTCCCTTATTCTCTCTCCTTTCTTATCAAGGAGGAGAGAGAAATTAATAGAGAGCATCTGTCACCTGGTTTAATCGCCGGGCCAGTGTTAAACCGTGACAGTATGATACACAAGGCAGAATGGACGACAGCTGATGAAGATGTTGAGCGTTAAGGATGTGAAGGGAGCAGCTGAATCCAGCAGACCCCATGACATGGGGGTTGTTCCCTCCTGGCCTCTGTAGCCCATCCAGGTACAGACACAGTGCCTAGGGGCTTCTTCATCCCAGTCCCAGGATCACAGCTGCTGCTGTGCCCAGGTGCAGGTCCAGCTGGGGGCATGGACACACACACACCAATGCAAACAGTCATGCAACCTGTCATTGACTTTAGCAGCAAGAACATATAACACCATTAAAGCTCACATAAAACAGAAGTGCAGAGACCCATGTCCCGGTCATCTCCTTTGGATGAGCAGGAATGAAATTTGCTGCTGAAAACCACCTCTGCCCACACACTTCAGATTCACAGCCATACCCACAGTGATGAATAACTTGAGATCATCTCAGTCTCTAATTCTGTGTAATGCCTGGGTCCAGACTCTTGCCCCCCTCTCCCTGTGAAGAAATCCCCCTGCTTGCCAGATATTCCAGTTTGCCTGACACTGTGCAGACACGTGTGTTCATATACTCATCTCACTAGCAATCCCATCATTAAAATAATGAATTCTATCCATAAACCCAGCACTGTCAAGCTCACCACTAAACCAAGTCCATAAACACCCCATCTACATGTCATTTAAATACCTTTAGGGATGGTGACTAGACCACTTCCCTGGGCAGCTTGTTCCAGTGCTTGATCTCTTTAGTAAAGAAATTTTTTCCTGATATCCAATCTAAACCTCCTCTGGCACAACTTGAAGGTATTTCATCTTGTTATATTTTTTGTTAGGTTGGGAGATGAGATGGACTCTCGCCTCTCTGCAGCTTCACATCAGGCTGTCGTAGAGAGCAGTAAGGTCTCCTCTCAACCTCCTCTTCTTCAGGTTAAATGATCCTAGTTTTCTCAGCCACTCTTAATAAGTCTTGTTCTCTGGACCCTTCATGAGCATCACTGCTCTTCTTTGGGCATACTCCAGCACCTCAATGTCCTTGTGGTGAGGGGCCCAAAACTGAACAATGTATTTGAGGTATCTCTCCTGATGCAGGTCTCTGCCTACTCATGCCTAAAAGCTCAAAAGCTCAAAGTCAGTGAATTACATACACATACCTGAATGAATTCCATTGAATTCAATGCAGGAATGCTTGTGTAGTTGACTGGAGAAAACACACAAGTCTCTCATTGATGGGAACCATCCCTGTCCTTCATGCTTATCCCTCTCTTTGATGTCACCAAGACCTATGGGTGTTGCGACCTTTTCTCCAGTTGCTGGCACTTAGACTTCAGCAGTCGCACACAGAATAGAGACTGAATTATTGAGAAAAAAATAATCAAGAATAGGATTTATTCATGCAGGACTGTTATAAAAGTGTGTCAGCTGACTAATAACTGTCTGACTCCTTTTACTTCCCCATCTCCATTTCCCATGTTTGCTCCTCTATGATCTGCACTGATCTTTTCTTTTCCCTGCCTTTGGTGCTTCTCCTGAACATTTCATTGCAAGGTTTACATGTCCACACAAGTACTTGCTGATGCCCCAAATACTCATGATTATCATCTAGACCCCTTATTTCCACTGACAAAGCTCAGTTTGACCCTTTGCAAGTCTGTGCCTGAGAAGTTCCTCCAGTGGCCACAGAGTTCTGGTTTTTGCTACTGTCTCCAATACCACCTGCTCATTACTGCCTGTCTCCATGCTCAGTCTTTTGTTTTTTGTTATTTGTTATTTCTTTTACTCAAATAGTCTGTGATCAGGTAACTTAGCAAAGTGCTTTCAACCCATTAACCCTTTGATTGAAGAACTGAAAAATTTGAATTCTCATGTTGCTTGTGCAGGTTTGAATTAATAGATTCTTCTGAAATAAATGAAAGATACATCAACTGACTAGTACCAAAGGTTTTACTTTTACTTAAACGAGGTGTCTCTTATAATTGATAATATGAGGTAAGGATCTAGCACAGCATCACCATAAGTACTCCTGTACTGTTATCAATTCCTATGTATTTGGCAGTTTTAAAAAAAGAACTATATTCAAACCAGTTATAACAGATGAACAATAAAATGTTGCAGCTATCATGATGCTCATCAAAGACCTGAAGAGCAACATTCAAACAGCATACAATTCAGAATGGATCCACTCTGTTCTGCATATACCTGAGAGAAAAAATGCGACCATGTACATTTTGTGAACACTATCTTCAATCCAAAGAAAAGTGATTAACTTTGTTGGAAATTCTAATATTTTTTCTTTATCCACTGGTTGATAAAGAATAGTATTAAGATGGTGAGAAAATTCCTGATGCAAAAGTCAAGGTTTGTGAAAGACATACTTTAAAATGCATATCTCTATGACTGATGCATTCTCAATTTTTCACTTACTTCCCTATTAGGTTTACAAATCCCATAAAAAAAGTAAAGCTCTCAGATACTGCCAGCTAATCCCCTTTCCCTTACTTGATATAATGGAGTGAGACCTTAAAATTCAGAGGATTATGTACAAATCCTGATCCTGAAGGTATAAATACTGTTCCAGTTGAGTACAGTGGAAGTCTCACATGTGCATCGAAGGGAAGGATACAGCCTTTATCATTTAAAGATTCCTGCCAAAACTCACTTTTTAATAATGATTTCTTTCTCTATTTCAAGGACTTTCAATTTTCCAGGAAACTTGAGCATAAATACAATTTAAATCATTCAGTTGCAAATCTCCTCTCTTTCTATCAGAACATAATAGGATTCAAAATAATTACCAGATTTCTCACTAAACTAATGAACTGAAAAAAAGTACAAGCTGCAGGAGCTTACCTGTCTACACCAGTGCCTTCTATCAATGAACAGGGGCTCAGAGTTAGCTGGATTAAGACAGAGATTACTTCCAAACATGCAGCACTCAATCACTCAAGTAAGTAGAGTGTCCTACTAATGTTTGACAAATCTGACAAGTTCTAAAAGCCATCCATAAATGAACAAAAGCCTATCCCACTTTGCCTCTTCAATGGCTTGTTGAGTTGTGGGCATTGTGAGTGGCCACACACACATATATAGGAATAGGACAGGTGTCCATCATGTACCTTTGGCTGTAGCTAGAGTGTGGATGACCAACTTCCACTTAAACAGGAAAAGCAACACTCCCATACACAATGTAGTATTTGTTAGCTAATGACAATGTAGCTATTATGATGCATTAAGTGGAATTAATGGGTGAAACCTATGTCTTCATAGAATTTCATCCATAACTTTATTTTGCATGGGTCATTAGAATTCACAGTTAAACTCTGTCCTTCAGTGTGTATTTATAATGTTCCCTGGGACCAAGTGAAACATAACTCATAAATTTGCCTGCAAGGAGTAAGACACTGTAATTATCATGATAATTAACCTGGATATCAGATTACTTTGAATAACTGATTTGGATAACTCACATTCTGAGATTTACAGATGGACATGTTTAAGGGCAATTCAGTTCCTGCTGCACAGGTAAGTCACCTTCATTTTGCTCTATATGTAGTTATTTTGCTCATTAAGTAAATGGAATTGATTAAAAGCCTACATGAAATTTTAGAATGATATAATACAAGGTTTTGTTTCTGTCATGCTGTGTGGAACAGGAGGGGAATAGAGAGAGAATCCCAGCAGTGGAGTTAGCACCCATGAACAAAACAGTCTCAACTGCACAGTCTGGGTCATGATTCAGTAATGCAGCTCCATTTTCCACTACATGAGAATCACAATTTCAGATTTCATGATATTCTCAGAAGGATTTTTGTCTTATTGATTATTACAATACCACTAAATAAAGTGCTCCCCATTCCTGAAGACAAGGGGGATGGTGGATGTGGCAAATCATCCACTTAAACACTTTCAAACCTCGGCACAGACCATGTGCACCTGAATTTTCTGTTGGGGGAAGAGTTTTGACATGTGCTGTCCTAAGATGCAGCCTTGTCTGGGAGTGGGCTCATTGACATAGGCAAAACCATTCCAAGGATGTGTAAATAATCCATTAATATGGGAAGCAAGACATCAGCACTCTGATGCTTGGTTTAGCCCTGTTTTATTTACTAGTACAGACATAGCTAATGAATTTACAACAAAAAAATAACAGGGGTCTATAAATGATAGGATAGAAATTTTTGCTAATTCTCACTATCATACAAAAGTTAAGTACATCTGATAAGATACTGAAATTGTTATCTCTTGTCTGACCAATATTTTCATTTATCCCATCTATTTTCCTTTTAACTGTTTTAGATGTCATTTGGCTTTCTACCTTTTCAAGCCTGGATACTGGCAAGAGTACAAAGAAGATTCTCTGGTATTCAAGAAGAAAACTCACTACAGTGTTCATCCTTGTGATTTCTACAAATTGCTTAATCTTTAAAACAAGAACACTTGTATCACAAGCTCTGCGAGTAACTCCCTGTGTCTGTTGCCTTGCTAAAGTGTATTTTGTGGCTGTTTTAGTAAAGGTAAATATAAGAAATGTGAAGTACCTGTGTTATCTTTAATAGTAGAAAAGTTGATCTTACAGGGTGCAACTAAAATTCTGATTATCAAAAGTATTTATTTAGCTCTTCAAAAACAATTTATTAAATAGCTATTCCATCTTTGCTAAGCCAACAATAAAAAATGCCAATTAAAAAATTATTGAGGAAAATAATAAAGAATCTGAGAAAGTGACAATCAGTTCATGAACAATTTAAAGAAGCAAAAAGGATAAATAATCTAATACATAATTTGATTTCAGTGGCAAATGTAATACAGCAGGACAGCTGATATACATTTCACATGTCAAAACTACTTGACTAATGTGCTTCTCTTTATATAAGAAACATTTTTCTACCTGTAAATATTTTGCATTAATTTGTAACAACTGGTCAACCAATATATGTTCTCATTAGTGTTTAATTCTGCATATACATTTATAAATAGAAGACCCCTATCATGCAGGCAAAGAAGTAAAAGTAGTGGCAGGGAATAAAGGGAAAGAAAAATAGGAGATAATGTGGCTAACATTCTAAACTTTAGAGTAATTATAATCAGAGTTAAAGTAATTCCTTAGTATTTCAATTATGTATTCTGTACTTCATATGCTCTAGGGCTTTCTTGCTGACAGAAGTGACCACCAGCACAAAGTTCAGATCAACACCATTCTGCAGAAGGAGACACACTATGGTGCATCCAATGGTGAATACAAGAGAGTAGGAAGAAGATTCATCCAACTAGTTTGGCAAACTTGATATTAAACTGCAGCCCAGCATGTGGTATTTCCAGGTACCAACTTATTCTCACTTGTATGCACTAGAAGAGTGATTCTAAAGTGACAGTTTTATAATCTACAGCTTGGGTTTCTAATTAGGTAGCTGATCTTCCATCTTTCCTACAAAAACCAAAGAAAAATTAGATCCTCTAGAGGGCAACTCTGAGCACATAATTCCTTTTCTGTATTACTTTCCCATCTAGAATTCATACAGGACCCCAGGGATCCAGTCCTTAAATCAGGCACCCTAAGTAGAGTAATGGGAATACATACAAATATCATATTTCTCTCCCCACTCCTCATATGTAACAGCTGAAATTTCTCCTATATTATTTATTTTTTCACTTTATAACTGAGGCAGCAATTTCTGAAGAAAATAAGAAGAATATTTTTCATATTTGGAACTTTGTACTAAAAAATCACTCCTGAAACCTGTGACTGTCTCCTGTGCATATTAGGTCAGGATTTAACACACTTCTCGAGTGCTCAGAAAAACTGTCAGGAGCAAAAACTACAACACATTCCACATTCCACTTCCCTTTCAAAGGCATGTTTGGAAACTAAAGGAAGAAAAAATATTAAAATTTTTCTGCAGGTGAGCAGATCAGCAGATCAGCTGGTGTTTTTTTGGTGGTGGGTTTTTTGGGGGTTTTTTTGTTGTTTTGTTTTGGTGTTTTTTGTTTGTTTTTTTGTTTTTTTCTAAAAAGGGAGGTTGAAGTCATCTTAATAACTGAAACATCTCAGAATCCTGTTTTAACTCTTTTTTCTCCCAGGGAAGACCAAGCCTGGAGTAACTTTTGCCTGGCCAATGCTGACTCTAACCCACCCAAATTTCCCTCTGTATTGACATAAGGGCTTGAACAAAGCTCTTCAGAAGAACCTAACTTGGCTTTCTTGGCTTTCCAGAATTTCAAGGGTTTCTTCAGGAAAAGAAAGTCAACAACCAAAGTTGAGGATATTTTGCTATATGGCAAGATATACCATGAACTCTTTCAGATAATCAAAGCACGTCTCGTACCCATGTGCTTCCCATAACAGCGTCTTCAGTGATTTGCTCACATAAATGTGTTTGCTAGGAAATACAGACTTGAGGACTGAAAATGTTTAGGGATGAATTAATTTTGTATTATGCTAATATTCAAACTGCCAAATGACTATGAATTAGGGGAAACAGTTATCAAGGCAAGTGTTCCTGTGAAGGGCAAGTTAAGTATGAAACCTGCCACTATTTAAAATACCACTGAAATTAACTGTTATACACCTGTGAAACAGATAAGGTAGAGCTTCCAGTAATGATTTTCTAATGATACATCTCCAGATGCTTTATCATCTATAGGGTTTTCTGCCTGGGGGCCTTAAAATCCTAAATAGGTTTATAGGGTCGAGGTACAACTAAATGGACCCATTCCAAATGTATGCTTTCCTCAAGAAATCTAACAGAAAAAAAGCCTCTCTATCAACACCTTTTGGAAAATTATATTTAGAAGTTTGTCTCACAGAGTATGTCCTTGAGACACCCAGGGAATTTCATTTGAACAGTTTGTGCTGCAGGAATGTAAATTCATCTTATTACCACTTGTTGAATATTAGCTGCATATCCTTACAAGCATTTCCTAGCTCAATTACCATGTGGATTACCATGAAATAAGAGTTTTTCTATGACAACAGCATACGCTCTGTGTGTGTGTTATTTTCTCTCTTCCTCCATAGTGTCTTCAGAATAGACTTGGAACTAATTTAGACCTTAAAACAAACTATGCTAATTATGGCAACAATTACAGCAAATTTGCATAATTACAATGCTGACCTGCTATGGCATGCAACCAAAATAGTTAGCAAGGCACTGCAAACCTCCTTGAGAAGTGCTATTCAGGCTTGTTACCAAAGAAAGTGCTTGGTTGCAGTGGAAGACAGGTCAGATGCTGTCAGGGGTATAGCAGGAGGTAAAGAAAATTGAAAGAAGAGGCTGTGGAATCAGCATTCAGAAGAGATGGAGTGAATCTGATTCCTACAGATCTCCTCACCAAGCAGTTTTGTGCATTGTTAACACTGTGCAGGGCTGCAGCTGTGCTTGGCTCTCTGTGAATGAAACATTGCACTGCAGGGAGGAGGTGTCTAGGGGAGGGGCAGGTTTCACAACCTTCCATTGATTAAGACCCTTATTTCATGCCCCTTAGGTCTCCAGAGGAAGTTGTGCTGGGCTCCCCCCTATTGCACTGTAAATTAGTTTGAGATTGCAGCGGGTTTTGTGCATAACCATAGGAAGGGGCCTGGCTGCCAGCTGCCCATTGCACAGTGGCTCAGAAGCACCAGGGTGCCAGACCAGTCCTGGATGGAAGGATTTTTCACCTTGCCAGGAATGTGTAATTCTCATTGCCAGGAATACCATCAGGTCTGCCTGAAACTTCTATTTGTCTGACATCCATCCCAAGGGCATCAAAAAAAGGCTGTTTTCTCCACATTAAGGCTGGTAATCAGAATATCCCATCAACTAATGATTTATTTTCATTTACTGACTGTACTTTGTTAGCGAAAATGTTTTAAAAATCATTTTATTACAGTGTAAATACAGCAGATGGCTTGACAGCTCTGTCTCAGTTCTTGAGATGTGGCTTTGCTGATGCTGATAAAAGGATAGATTCTTTGCCACAAGACTTCATTGCTCCTATCCAGAGAGGTAGGCTGCCTCACACAGAAAAAGAAATTGAAGTTAGAAACACTCAAGCATGCCAGTTTCTGAAGGACTGAAGGACAGTGCTGCTTGCAGCAGTACTTTTGAAATGGAGGGTCACAGATTCCTGAGGTTTTAAAGGACAGCTTCTGAAGGTGAGATGAAAAGTCACCAACAATGACAAGCATGTTGTCAGCAGTCTTGTTTTGCCTTAAAGGCTGTCCTTGGAAGACAATGGGGATCTGGAAAGAACTGGACATCACTGGTTTCCTGTCCAGTCCCAGAGGTTAGACCATCTCTCATCCCATACGTAAACTCAGCATAATCCTCTTCCTTTCCATTCTATTTCCAGATTTTTACAACTACTCCTATATTTAGTAAGAATTTGACAAAATACCTTTTTTTCCCTCAACATACTGCCACAAAGAGGGTACAATCATCTCCTTTACAATCTCCCTCCAACAGATCAATTGGAGATAGGTTCTGGCACCCACAAAGGATATTCTGGTACCCATAGCACTGAGTTTTCGTATCATCAACCTCACAGCATCCTCTATTTTAAATTCTTCCCCAGTGTCCCTCCCAACATCACTGCATGCATGGACACACATGCTTCTGAAATTAAGAAAGCTTAAGCAAATTTGTCACTTTAATTTTCCTTTCTTTATCACAGGTAGTACTGGGTTAACAGGTACCTTTATTTGAAGTTTTCAGATTAAATGCTTTTCTCTTAAATATGATGAGGGGATTAGAATATTCCAGATTCTGCCAGATTTTTCCTTAAGAGCCAGAATCCCAGGCCAAAAAGCCTGCCTCAAATTATTTTTTTTCTGAAGATGAATTTTTCAGTGTTTCAGCTTTTGACAATCTGATGAAAAATTCACACTTTCAGCTTGCCATTCTGAAGCAAGATGAAAATAATTTCATAATTTCAAAATTTCCAGCAAAATGGCTATTCTCTTTTCAGCACAGCTTTAGTTTCAACCTGATCTTCTCACTGCTGATAATAGGTTTCCAACTGTGTTGCTCACTCAAGTTGTAATTCAGTCACAATTTGTAGAATGGAATCTTTATCCAAAGTGTGAAGTGGTGGAAGATGTAAGGGTGCTGAAGAGGTACATGATCCAAAGCCAGAGGGTTGTACATTGCAAGCCATGAGAAAACAATTGGCCTGTTTCACACAAGCAGGCCAACAGTTCCTTGATGTATCCTATAAAAACATATTGGTGAGTCTAAACTGTTTACAAGTTTGTTTTAAATTGAACTTTTAGAGAAACCAGGACTTAAGCCATTACCAAACACATCATTTCATCACACAGAAAGCAACAATACTGCAGAGAGAAACTTTATGGTCTACTGTAGGAAGGCAGAAGCTGAGAGCAAATAATTTAAAAGAAAGATCACCTTTTTACTTGAGTGTTTCTAGAGATGAAAAAAACCAAGAAATGGCACCAAATATATATGACGAGTTGCATGTGCTATAAATGCTATATATCTTCTTTCTGTTGAAGTCAATGGCAAAGATTTCCATGAGTTTTCATAGGGTATGTACCCAGGTTGCCCAGGAAAAGAATCTTTAATCACAGGATTTAATGCCATTTTAAAATATTGAGCATCATTACATATCTAGTCCTTTAGTCTATATGCAAGATCTGGAAACATCACTTTCTATTAGCAGAGTTCAGGTTTTACTGAAAGAATTGCATTTCTGAACATAGTTTCCTTCTGCCTGCAGAAAAATAAAGATCAAAAAAACTCCTAACAACAACTCTCATTGACAGCACATTTAAAATAAATAATATTTTTTTTTCTGCACAAGAATGCCAGTACCATACCTCATTATTTTCTTTATTTTTTCAGGCAAAAATCTCCCAAAAACTTCTGAATTTTTTAAAAACAAGTGATTAATTTTTAAATATCAATATATAATACTTGCTATTCCCAATGGCAGCTGCACAGCATTCCGATGATTAATTGTACATTTATAACATTTACATTCCAAGATGAAAGAAACTGCAGTCCAAAGGACACAAAAGCTAAACTCTTAGTAGGGCTTTAAGATCATAATTACAAGTTCTGTTTTAAAATCCAAGTTTCCCAAAACTTCTCCAACTTACTTTTTTTTTTTTTTTTTCCTCCTTTTTGCTTTCTGCTACAGACTGATATGAATTCCTGGACAAAGTTCAGACCTAATTCTCAAAAGGCTGAATTCCTACAATTCACTGCACTCATTGAGAGCTGTAGACACCTGAAATCACTCATGAACTATCTGTTACAGAGAAAAAAATATATGAATTTAATAAAAGCCTAACTTTGAGATTTCTTACGGGTCCTGGAGAAGAATACGGTGATGTATCCCCACACTTGTTCTAAGACATATAAACCTTAGCAGGTGGAGGATGATGATTTCCTCTTTAGGTATAGTCACTGTTACGTTCCAGAAAACAGACTCTCCTTTTTCCATGGATGTCCTTGGCAACACATCAGCATACCCTTTCACAGCTTATGCATATTGATGTCCAGATATGAAAGCAGAAAAAATGAATTAGATTTTGTTTCTTATGCATAGAAGCAGCTACATCTAAAAAAAAAACCATTAATCCAAAATTAAATGCAACTGAGTAACTAACATTCCTATTCTCTCTTCTTCCAAGGAAATAATGCCAACTATAATAACCTGTGCCTCTGAGATAAATGAATGCATTGAAGCTCTTAAGTACTCTTTGATGGACTAAAATGGACACAATGCAGGACAATATTTGAACAGTAATGATTTGTCCTTTTCTTCTTCAAGTGAAAGCTGATTGCAAAGGCTTCAGGACCATATATTAAATAGCTGAAGGGGTCATGAATCTTAATAGGTTCTAAATCAGAGAGATCTGCAACTTACATGCTGACTGGAATGTGCATGGAATGTATAAATATTAATAGGACTGGCAAGGGCTCAGCAGATGAGCTGTCTAAAATTTCACAGTGGGAAGACTGGAGATTGAGGCTGCTGAGAACAGATCAGCCGAGAAGCTCCTACCTGAAAATGAAGTGTCAGCATGTGTGTAAATAGCCTTTTTCCTGAAGTGATATTTAACATTCTGAGCTGCCCTGGTGTGTAAGCATTGCATGGATCAGTTTCCAATGTCACAAGGTTATTCAACACAATCAACATGCACACTGGGCCAAGTGCCAGTGCTGGGGAAAGGAAGAATATTGTTTGTCACATGGCTGAAGGTGGCTTTGATGATCATTCTATTAAGGCAACTTGCTCATAGCAACTATCATGAAGTGTATTGATGTGACTACATGAGAAGAGAAAAAAAAATTGAGCTACAGCTCAAAAACTTTAAAACTTCAAAAGTAAAAACCCAAAGTAAAATTGTTAGGTTGCCTTTAGCTTTGTCTTATGCATGCATCGTATCCATGTTTTAGTTCTCATGACACAGATGAGAGGCCTTTCTTGGTTTAAAGAAAATATTTCTTTGATATTTCTTTATATTTCCATAAAACACACATTTTATTCTTGTGATTAAAATTACTTCATGGCTGAAGCAATAGTTTATTTTCATTTTTGTACACTGCTGTGAATGAGTCTGAATGAAAATCATGAAAATTGTACATGAGAATGATGGCAGGGTCCATAAAATACATAGGGCAGGATGTGATTCTGAGCCACACTATGATCAACAAGATGAGTCATTTTATTTTATTTGTTTCTATTTTTCATGTCTTACTTTCAAGTGTGGAATATATTGAGTTGGGTGGTTCCCAACTGTTAGTAAACCAAATAAACTTAAACTAAGGCCATTGCTAACCAAAGAATTTCTTTCAGTTCTTCCTCCTGTTTATTCCCTCCCCTTACCTCTTTCTTTCAAAGACCTCCTCAGACCTCTCCATGCTAATAACTGTCATCTCTATAAGCTGCAATGGTAAGAGTTTCTCTCACAACCTTTCTCTTGCCACCCATAATCAACTGCTCCCAATTTCCAGGTGACTTTATAGCACCTGTTCTTGTCCACTCCATGTGCTGTGTGTAATTCCTACATCCTTTTTCCTAGGGACCCTTGTGAGCCTTTGCCCTATAAGGAAGAAGGACACAGTGTTCCCACCACTCCCATAAAATCAAAGTTCTGTATTAAAAGCATCAACAATAACAACTGAAGGATAGGAATTAAAGTAATCAAATGAGAGCACTTGATTTGAGTCTTTTTCCTATTAGAAAACAAAATAGGGAAAGTAGTCTCAAAAATGAATACTGGCAAAATTAGTATCTCCTGACTGAAAAACTCCAATATGTATTTCCAGCTGCCTACTTTTAACCATGTTTTCCTATCAGCTTTCCTGTCTGTCAACTGCCTTACAACTAAAATGAGGGAATTCTAATTACTCTATTCCCAGCATGAAATGGTGGTGAACAGGGCTTATCCATGCCTCAAAGAATAGCACTGGAATAGAATCAGCAAATAGCATTGTTCCTCACTAATGCAGATTACAGACTTGGTAATCCATGTATCTCCAACCAACAGCTTTGCACCAGGGCACGTTGGATTCTTTGAGCAGTTTATACCACTGTCAAACTAAAAGACTGATCACTCAGGAATCTGAAATATTCATATCACCCATCTAGATCATATCACCCATACAGACAAGTGCAGCTGTCTAAATACTTCCTAAAGCAGGGGATTTTCTGTTTGATTAAGCATAATATTTTTAAAATCCACAGAAATTTTTGTTTTTTAAAGGGAAGAGATGACATTTTCATTCTAAAATTTAGGTAAAGAAAACAGGACACATTCTGGATAACAGGTGAACTGCTAGTGATCTCTCCTTTCCTCAGCAGACAGGAAAAACAAAAATTTGACTTTCTGCAGTAAGTTCACATGCTATCAGATGTTGCTTTGTGTTGAGAAAACTTTTCAGAAATTGTCAATTATTTTTTAAAGCCAACAGATACTCCTAGGAGGTATCATTGAAACAGCTTTATGATAAAGAAGAGTAGCCATAAAAAAGAGATCTGGAATAGCCCCTGGCTGCACTGTGAGCCCTACAGCAGACAGTTCTCAAGGGAAAGAAGCTCCTATGGCATCTGCTGTTCTCCTTGCTATTGCTCCTTGACTCTTCAGTCTTCCCTTTTTTCATCAGCTTTTCACATTTATTTCTCATTACCTACAGCTCTCCAATCCCCCACCTTACTGTTCCCTGACTGCTTTTCAATTCATACTCTATTCTGGTGGTTTGTGTTTTTTTCATGCCATCAACTTCTTGTTTGTTTTCACAGGTAAAGAACAAAAGTGGCACCTTCTTTTACTGTTACCAAATTGCCTCTGTCCAACTAGTAAAAACAGCATTTCCATTGTGGTTTATTTCTCTAAGGTCACAAATAAGTAAGGAAAAAATGGAAGCTTATGATTTCAGTCTTAACAATCAGAAATTCAGAAAAAAGTAGTCAGAAACATTGGTGAGTTAGTGAATGAAGTAAGAAGCTCTTTAGACATGAAGAAGGCAAGGGTAAATTGTATGAGAAAAGTGCTAAATTCAAATTTTTCTGAAGAAAACTGAAGCTACAGTAGGAATCTTCACAACAAATAGGGATACTCCACTAATGAAAAAATAAAGAACCACAAAGGGATTCTTGTAAGCACTATGAAAAACAATTTATGCAAGATATGAGATGAGGTATGGTGAGGACATAGAAGAGGGTGACTGTTGTCACCACTTCAGTGCAATAGAATTACATTTCAAAAAAGAAATAAAGGAAAATTCTCACTCTCAAGAAGTCCCAGATGGTGGACATGAGTAGCCAGTCTAGAGATTCTTACTGTTGAATCTAATCCTGATTTCTATGACTATTCCATTCTTTATTCTGTCCCTTTTGCCTCTAAAAGATTTTCATGACCCAGATCTTGCTTTGCAAATACTTTTGCTTTCTTTCTCTCTTATTTTTGAAGTCCTTCCATTCCTGGGGAATATTAACATTACGTTCTACTTTTCCCAGCTACTGAGATAAAGTGTCAAGGGACAAATGAATGCATTTTAAACTTACTGAGAAAGACTTCAGTATGCCTAAGGTTGCTTTATTTGTTTTTTGGGTTTTTTGGTGGGGTTTTTTGTGGGATTTTTTTTTTTTTTTTTTTTTTTTTTTTGTCATAATTCATCCTTAAACTGAAATTTTAAGAATATTGAACTCTCCACATTTGTGACAATAATCATTTTAGTCTCTTATATACATTCTGATAAGGTTATTCTTAAGTGAATTCTTACCTTAATATGTAAGAATTATTTTCCCCTCAAAATATCTTCATTCTTGAAATTTAATAAATTTAACGAAACAAAGATTCATGGATCACCTGATGAAGTAAAATTCAACGAAAGGGCAATTCCATCAACAATTTCCACTGTTAAAGCAAAAAATATTTTTTTGAAACTCCTCTTTCAGCATTATGTGAAAGTACCGTTTAACTTGCTGTTCCTCAGCTTTTAATAATTCCATCAAGACATTGTGGATAATTTGACAGTATTGGTCCAAAGCTTTCCCTTATGCTTGCAAATACATCAAGCACAGTGATAGAAATCATACCCTGACAGCATCTTTGGTGTTAGGAGTTCCAGGTCTGCCTAACAGAGAGGTTAGTGAAGTTTCCATTATTCAAGTTTGAAAGGCAATAAGAAAAGCACTAACATTACAAAGATCATTAATTGTGAACTTAGGTGTCTACTTCAAGTTGGTGCCCAGTATTAATGATGTATTAATCTAATGCATTATTTCCTGTCCAAACTACCATCTTTTCAACATTTTTCTAATTAAAACAAAGAGTACCACTTGAGTACCATATAAATTTCCCCAATATTTATGTGTATTAAAAACAATTTCACAGGGTAATTTCCAGTGGCTGGAAATGGGTTTGATTTTTATATTCCAGACTTGGTTGTGTATCAAAGCAATCATGTTCAGATTAATTTATTTCTACTAATCACTGATTACCAATCAATAGGTTTGAGAATAAGCATGTCTGTGGAACCAACCTGCCAATAAGGAGAAAAACTCTCTTGTTAAAAGTGTCCCACTCTTAGAAAACTCAATAGCTGTAGCTGAAAACTGAAGTAAAATGCAAATTATCACATATAAGCCAAGTCACAACAGAAAGACAAGACTTACTTTTTGTTCCATTGAATAGTAAATAATAACAAGAAATCTCTGTTGCAACAAAGGATGTTTTTATGTTGTAGGAAGGAAGAGAGCTTCAGAATTAAAGATCTATTTTTTAAATTGATCACACAGTTGCTCTGCAGAAATGTACTTTTCTAATCCTCAGGGTTTGAATGAACCTTTTCCCAAACTACCAGAAATCATTAGCCAGGTAAAAATCTTTGGCACCCTCACTTTATTACCTTCAATGACATTTGTTTAAATATAAAAAGATGGATTGCAGTAGCCAAGCAGAAAACTGTGCTTTAACTAAGCCAAATCAAAGAGTTACATTTAATTAGAAATATTTCTATGTATATAAAGTGGATCTAGGTGGTGGATAAATTTACTTTAGAAAACACAATCTCATGTCAGTGCTAAGAAAGAAAAAGAAGTATAGAAGTTTATAATCTATATCCCATTGAGTAATCTGTGATGCTTCACAACTTGAAACAGAGGAGTATTCAGCCTCTTCACAATAAAAATAATCTGAATCAGCATAATAGAACCACTGGGTACATCTGATATATACTTTTAAAAAGAAAGGACAATCTGTTACCTCAGTTATCTTGTTTATAACAGCTAGAGAGAGGCTTTACTGATCTTAAAAAAGGACACAAAGCCTGTAGTGTGAGCCTCACCCTCACAGTTGTTCTCACTGGTAGAGGTACAGGAACTGCAGATGGATATTTATAATTAAAAATGAGAGCACACAGGCACAGGAGAGGCAGGCATCTTCTGCACACCACAGGCATTGCTGGGTGCCCCAAAGTCATTGCACATTGTCCCACTACTTTTGCTTACAGTTTGATTCCATACGAGTGGCTATTTTTTTGTATAGGGTATTATTAACTTAGACACCAAGGAACTGACTGTATTTGTAATAAATACAAATGTGGGAATAAGGTCACTTAGCAGTGGTTGCTGGCAGTGCATGGACTGCACTGTAGACAGCTTGACTAAGCTGTGTTACTTTTCCTAAAGAGAAATCCAAATAGTAAGAAAAATCAAACAAACACCAAGAGTCACGATTTCCAGAAAGAAAGCTGCAAAATTTCTGCCAGCCTTGAATTCAGCAATGTTCTGCACTTGTTGGATGAGCATCAGCTTATTGATGAAAGCATCTGCAAAGCTTGATAAATAAAAAGTATTTATAAGTATTCCCATAACGTATGGGACCATTCAAACTGACTTTGTTTTAAAATATATTTTAGTTTCCATTTAATATGCATTTTCCACCCAGCTAATTTCGCCAGAAGTGCTGCCTTTCAGTCAGTTCCCTTCTTTTGCCAGATACATACTACAGATACACTGTAACATAGGTGACCATATCAGCCTAAAAAGTGAAAAATTTGTATACTCTCTATAGACAAAAGTTGACACTGCTTGGTAAATGCTAAGGAAGGTAATGCTAGAAATTGTTATAATTTACTGTGCTTGAGTTCTGTATCTAAAAGAGCAACATTCTGAATTGCTCTCAAATGGCAGCATCAAATTCATAGTGTTTGGAAGGGCAGTGCTAAAGTTCACTCTGAATTGACTTTCATCATGAAACTTGAGTAACAGGTGAGTTTCTGAGTGTGAGCAAACAGCCTGCAAGTGTAAGTATAGTATGTGTAATAGACTATGGTACATAGACCCCTGGACTAAACCAAACAGGATGAGATAGGAGCTAGAAATTGTGCCCTGATGTAATGCTAAGGCCAAATAATCTCTGCTGAGGTCCGTGGTCAAATAGCACATCATGAGGACACTAATGCTGCTTGGGGGACACAAACTGTCTGCAAGGGTTGTACTCCATGCAGTTCTTTTTGGGTCCCCTGCCTCAGGGATCTTTCACAAAGCATTATGGTTTTCTTTGTGACCACATTTTCAGATGCACAGCAGGTTGAGGTGACTCGAAAAATCCCTTATTTTCATAAAAATGGCTCATCAGGAACTTGTGTTTTGGGTATTTTCTACCATTAGAAGCTTGTTTGTCAAAGAAAGAATAACCACAAACACAGCAAGTTATGTCAGATTCACCTCACCTCTGGTTTAAATATTTCTAGTTCTTGTAAACCCTCAGCCAAACTTATAGAGAGGTAATTGTGATTTTTAGCTACTTTTTTTCTCTTTCAACATCACAACAGATTATCAACAGAGTAATCACATAGTGATTGGTACCTTTCCACAGAAAAAAAATTATAAACAATTATTTTATCAAAGACTAACAATTATCTGGCTTGTAAACTCAATGTTTTCCAACAGTTTTCCAGAAACAGCCCTTTTCCATAGCTTAAGTTGCAGTGAAAGTAAAGGCAGAGAGTTCCCAGGTAAGTCTAGTTTAGCCATTCTTCCATTCTTTCCCTTAGATATTCTAGTTTAGAGTTCATACAGGTTCACATTTAGGGAGATGAAATATTACCATGAAATGTTACTGCAAAATTGTCCAGGAATAACCCTCGGGTTAATTTAACAACAAATGCTCTCTATTAAGCCTTCTCCCTTAAAAGAAAGGGAAAGGGAAGAAAATAAGAAGACTTATGAGCTGAAAACTAAGCTACACAGCTTTAGTGAAAACAATGACAATGAAAAAGAAAATAATGAAAAATACACAGATGTACAAAACCACTATAGCACTCCCTGCAGTAATGCTCAGGTCACCACAGAAGCTGCAGGGGAGACCCTGGAAAAGTCCCAGACTGGGCTCCTGGACTCAGCAGCAGACCTGTGACTTGGTCTAATAGTTTAAAGACAAGTGTATGGCTTGGTCTGCTGTTTGTAGTAATGGAATTTTGCTGAAATTCAAAATTCTAGAAATAAAAGTGCATTTCTTCACACCACGTTGCTTAGATGCATGAATCAAGTAGTGGTTTGGTGAGCTCTTTATTATGCATTGCTGAATGGGATGCTATAAATGCAGGGAGTAAGTAATATTCAGTGATGAAATAAAAAACCTCCTCAGTCTCATGGTAAAGCATGTGTTGAAAATTCAGGTATTAATCATAAACAATCCAGCTTTGAAATAATAAGTATTTTCTATATTAGTTTTATTTTGGCCCTCACTGCAAGCATATAAGTACCATTTCAGTCAAGGAGAAATTTAAAAATCGAGGACTAGGGCCTTGGACTTTGTTGATTGAAATGGACACAGGTGGATTAAGGGCAAAGGAGCTATGCTAATTCATGCAAGCTGAGAATTTGGACCATTATCTTTGAGTCAGGAGTTTATATTGTGGCAAGATGATCAAACAACATGAGACAGAACTTTGATTTGGAGCACAGAGGTGCTGGATTAAATCCAGAAGTTATATATTAAGTGCTTTAAGGTAGTATCCTTACACTGTGTAACAGCAAATGATCACTTTAAAGTGATTTTGTGTTTTGAGGGAAACAGCAAGATGATAACTTCTCTCTCCTTTTCCTTTGAATTTCAACACAGTGATTTTTCTTTCCCCAGAGGAGAGAGTGAGCAGTTGTACCAACTGCATTAATTAAATCACCATGGACTCAGTGTTAATGGCAGAGGGTACAGATAACAAGAGGCAGTGCTCAAAGGGAATGAGGGCCCTCCTTAGCTTCCTCCAGCAAATCAGCCTGTCCACTAGAAACAAAAAGTACAGCAGCATTTTATTCCCTCTCTGCCCTTGCCTACATGATTACAGAAAGCACAGCACAGCTACATGGCTGGGTACACTGACAGATGCTTACACAGAAAAATCAGATCTAGAAGATCAGTGCAAGCTTTTCTATTTCTATAGACTCCATGTTCCCTGTGTTTTTCATATCACATCATTACCTTTAGTCTCTGCAGAACCTGGCTGTCTGCAAATGTTTATTTACAAGTCAAAAAACTTAACTATCTGGGTTCCACCATTATACATTTCAAGGCCTAAATCACTTTCATAGACGTTCATAAGTGCTCTATCTGATTGTGAATATCTGCATCTCAGTAGATGTGAAGCATGGTCCTTTTTAATCAAATAGACCTCACCACTGGTAGGAAATTTTCAGTTTATATTAAAAAACCTTTCAGCTTGTTCACATTCTTTTTCAGTCTGAGAGATTATATGGAGTCCTACAAAGCATTGCTGAGCTGGCTATGCTTCTTTCCACTTACAGAATCAGAGATTTTTTCTCAGCTGGCAATTCTGCAGGACAAAGTTTATGAGCATAAGAAAAATGCATTTTCATATTTATACTTAAATTTATGGCCATGATTAGAGACCTACATACCAAGTACCACAACTGACAGTGATGGACATATGAGTGATCTGGTTTCGTATACATTCCTTCACTCACCTTTTTTCTTCTCCTCCAGCTGGGGACACCTCTGTCCCCCGGGACACTAAATTACTGCTCATTGTCAAGAGCTGGATGTGCACCACTTCTTTGCACTGCTCTCTTCTTTCTAGGCATGCCAAGAACGGAGCCACAAGCTACTCCAGAAGGTCTCCAATCTGTGTAATGGAAGACCAAGACTGATGGATACACCTGCAAAAATGATGCAAGAGATGTGCCTCCTGTGCACATGCACAAGCTTTTTGTAACTCTTATCTCAAACTGATTGTAACACCCTCTGCAGATCTGTAAACTGACTGTAGGATGCTGTTTGTTATCTCCTGTTTCTTGAAGACAGAGCTGGACCATAGACACTCTGAGGAATAACTCACCATGGAAGGTTTCCAGTTCAGGAGAAGTCTAGGGGAAAGGTTTGAAAAAGAAGGAGGAGAGACTGTTCTTTAAACTATGTGAAAATAAAATATCACTATGTCAGTGAGAAATATTCTTCAAACAAGGATGTTCATAAAAAGTATTTACTTTAAATCAGTTTTTCTAAGGATGTTAATGTCAAGCACAAGTTTCTGTCTAAGGATTTGTTATTGGAAATGGCATACCAGTTACACAGAAGCAGCAGTGGCATATTTAATTTCTCTCTTGATCTAGGATCCAATCAATAAAATACTCTTTCGGAGCATACATTTTTGAAATTACTCTTTGAATAGTGTCTGTTTAAAAAGGATTGATTACAACTATTTTGTGCTGAGAATTAAAAAGTCTGAATCTTGTTTTTAGACAGAAATAAGAAATCTAGAGTCCTAGTTTATGCCAAGATACAATTAAAAAACATTAGCAAAAAATAAAACAGTGGTGATATTACTGCAAACTGATGTAGAATTTCTTTCTCTAAGTAAATGAGGCTACAAGATTTAGACAATGACCTAATGGCCACTGGTACTGCAAAAGACAGGCAGCTCATATCCCAGACCCTGACGCTTTTTTTAATTTTTTTTTCCCTATTCATTTCAGGCTTTACATTTTTTTCTCTCTTCTCTCTCATGTCTGATCTGTCTTGGGCATATTATGAGCTGGTTCAGCAAAAACAAACAGAAAGAAAATTGAACCAAAAAGAGCTTGTTTGCTGGGTTAACTTAGATTATGATACTCAAATAAGAAGGCTGTAAAGTAAGGAGAGGTATTAGATAAGAATTTTGATTTCTGCAGGGATTTGGGAAAAAAAATTCAAATATATTTCAAACAAATATTTATTTCATATTTCCTCCTAAATTTGATGTTATCCCCTTTGAGATTTACAATGGCAGAGCATCCACAAGTAGCTGATAGTGGATGTAGATATGTAAAGGTCCCAAACTAGTTATGACTACTTAAAGTAATAGCCAAGAAACTCTCAGTTGACAACCCAAAAAATTTTTGGTGTTTTTGGGAATAAGTAACTCTGATCAAGCTACCTCTGTAGCAGATCATGAATATTGTGAAAGAGAGGGAAAGAGAGGATTAGCACTGTGGGAGAAAACCTTGCATGGAGATCAAGAGGTCATATGACAAGATAAAAAAACAGATGACTTAAACAAGAGTACACTTGGAAATTATGTTTGCAGAAGGAATAATTAGATCAATCAATTTTAAATCAGTATTTAAAAAAACACAAGTAAAAACCAACACTGAGACCTAAAAATTCAAATTATTCTTTCATGACCTTAATGAATCTCTCTTCCTCAATGGAAGACTTAGAGCAGGTTACTATCTCCAGTACTTCACTGGTCTTCTTGCTCAATTTGTCCATTAGAAGTAAAAGACAACTGTTGAATCAAAGGGGTTTTTTTGCTACTGCTGGGAAACTTGAATTTTATTCAAATTTGCACTCAAAAGATGATAGATTTAATGATCTATTTAAATAGCAATTAACTGAGGAAGAAAAAAAAGTCCCCTTCAAATGATTGATTATAGGGGATATCTATTATCATGGAATAAATATCATGGAATAAAGACAGTCTCCTCTCTGCATAGCAACTGAACAAGAATCAGGATTCAATATAGATACATGGACTTGTATAATTTTGTTATGTCTACTACCATTTAGGAAATACTTGAAAAAAACAAACAAAAAAGCCCCAAACAAGCAAAGAAGATAAATACAGACTCAGCAATTTTTTCATTGTAGTAAAGACCGCAACTTAAAATTTCCTTCACCAGCTGAGACATTTTTACAGGATATCCTATTTTATTATCTTTGAGATAATTTAAAGAGAATAATTATTCTGTCCCTCTAGGGAAGAAAACAAAGAGAGCTGAGGAAAACAGGCATTTATAGCCTTTTGCCTTCAAGAAGAAAGCATGATGAATACTAAAGAAAGGTGATGAAGGGAAAGTAAATGCATTGGTGCCAAATTTTATATTATTATTATTATTATTATTATTATTATTATTATTATTATTATTATTATTATTGTTATTATTATTACAGCAATACACACAGATGCAATTTTACCAGCCACTCTCCCATCTGGTGAACTGGTACATCAGTTTCTGATATCTAAAAGCTCTAAGGTGGCTGTGGTCAGGGGCTTATGTTGATAAACTAGATCAGTACTATTGAAAGAAAACAGCGCTACTTCCAGTGATAGGAAAAAGAGTGCTGGGAGAAGAAATAGATGGGGAAGCATAGGAGAAGGATGAAGGGAGAAGATGAGATTTCATCTCACAATTCCACTTTATTTTTGCAAGGCCAGGAGTGCAGTGCGCTGCTAAGCAGGCCTGCTTTTTTCAGGACATCTTTTTCAAAGGAACCCAGGAAAAAGTACCACATTATTTCATACAGCAATTAACTGCAATTTCCAGCATACTGATTTTGCCCTATTACTTTCCTTCTCAATTCTCCTGGTGCTTACCCAACATAGTTGGAATAATAAAATCATAGAATTTTCAGGGTTGTAAGGGACCTTTAAGATCACCTAGTTCCAAGCCCCCTGCCATAGACAGGGACACCTCCCACTAGATCAGATTGCTCAGAGTCCTGTCCAGCCTGACCTTAAAAACTTCCAGGGATGGGGCTTCTGCCACCTCTCTGGGCAACCTGTTCCAGTGTTACCACCCTCATGGTAAAGAACTTCTTCCTAACTTCCAATCTAAATCTACCCTCCTCTACTTTGAATCCATGTCCTATCACTACCTGGCATCCTAAAAAGTCCTTCAACAACTTTCTGTAGCCCCCTTCAGATACTGGAAAACTACAATAAGATCTCCTTGGAGCCTTCTCCTCTCCAGACTGAAAAACCCCAACTCTCTCAGTCTGTCTTCATAGGAGAAGTGCTTCAGCCCTCTGATCATCCTCCTGACCCTTCTCTGGACATGCTCCAGCACATCCATGTCTTTCTTGTAATAGGGGCTCCAGATCTGGATGCAGTACTCCAGGTGGGGTCTCACAGAAGCAGAGTGGAGAGTATTTCCTAACCTCTAAATGGTATAATTGCAATTTTTCATCTGTGCTAATTCACTCCTCTCCCTTTTGTACTTTTTCTACTAATGTTAAAAATACCAAATGCAAACAATGCTACTGCAGTCTGAGTGGAGTTTTCCTCCTTTGGTTAATGGAGATAACATAGGAGATGGAGAAATTATAGTTACTGACAGAACTGTACATAATGCCTCCAAATGGACTCTTCTTTGCAAAACACGTGTGTAAAACATTCAGAAATTGATTATGAATTATCTGGTGATTTTTTTGTAGTTTTTACTAGAACATTATTCATATGTTCATTACATTTCTGGACAGATTTCCTCAGCTCAGTGACAGATTGTTCCTGTTGGCTTTGAAAGCACCCAATGAAAACTCAGTTTTTCTGAACTTAACAAACTACTTTTTTTTTCCCCATCTGCCCTCTGTCATTCTTCCTAACCCAAATAATATCATGCAGTGTTTGCTAGAAGAACCATATCTCCTTGACACATAACCACTTCCAAATCTACTATCATTATTTTTAGTTAAATTATTATTTCATTTAAATAATAATTAATAACAATTTAATTAAAATTAAAGAAGTATTCCTTATACAGAATTGTTATCCTGGCCCATCATTTTCCCTCAAAAAAATACTTTCATCAGAAATGCTAAGAACTTTAGTGCTGATAAAATGAAATACAAGTAGCTTAGATACAGACAGACCACCATGAACCCTTCTGTTCCAAGTTTTACACCCTAAATCAACATGTAAAGATGTTGCTCTCTAGCAGTCCTGCACCATTCTTTGTCACTCAGGGCTCTTCTCCTGAACAAGGGATTTTTTTCAGTACATTTTGGAATCTTAACTGGGGAGGCAGGTATGGTGGAACCCCTCTTTCCTTCACATTAAAATATACCCATATTTTCCCTACAGCTGTATAGAACTTGCTGAGTGTTTGGTGTTTGTTTTTTTTTTTTTTCCTAGCCACACTAGGTTCTCCGTGAAGTGTTTCCTTTTATTATTCTCTTTGGGGTTTTTTGTCTCCAGGCTCTCTTTCTGGGGACAATTCAACCTGCAAACTACTCTTTCAACTACAGTTAATGTTATAAGACACAAATTACCTTGTCAAACACTCAGTGATTAAGATTAAATGCTCTCTGATGGTTATATATGGGAGGTCTTGTCAGGAAAAGTAGACAGAGAAATTTTCTGGCCACAGTTTTCCCTGTGTCCCTGTTTTATTACTGAATGGTCTGATTTTTGTGGATGCATTTTGTTGATACTTCTGTTCTTTTCTGCAAAAGGTTAGCAGCTCTGTAATCAGAAATAAACCAGAAGAATCATATTCTATCTGAAATTATTTTAATTTGAATATCTGAATAATTTTTTTACTGATCACAATATCAATAAAGTCTTTTATTCATGAGGGGAAAAATTCTATAAAAAATCTTTAATAAGGAGTAAGTTGCTTCATCTTATTTAACACAAACTGTAGAGAGAAAACATAACAAGGGACAAATCAAATATATTGCATTTAACATGGAAATTCAACAAGGGAATATATGTTCTTCATTTTAATTTTATAGTCTCATGTTCATGTAGGTCAAGAAAGAAACAGTAAAGTCTTGTGCAAGAAAAGTGCTCTCACAAAGGAAATCATACAAAAAATAACACTTATAAAACAGCTGCTCTCCTAAAATAATCCAGTGTGAAAACAAATCTGCAATATTGTGTTGCAAAAATAGGGGCTGATTAGTCTGCTATGAGGTAACATCAGTAATTTATTCCAAGTTGAGAAGAGGTTCACATGTCATATTGCAGCTGAAAACAGTAAGTAATAAACTGGAGAGTCATGATTCCTTTGGCCTGGTTTCTTTCTATTTCCAGAAGCACGAATTCTACATCAGCTGGATAGAAATATAAGCCACATTTGTATGCATAAAAGTTTGTAACCTGGAAGTTTTCTCTGTGATGGGATGATCCTACCTCCTATAATTTCCATGTAATTTTCTACCTCCATTACATTTCCATGTTATGTTTTCTGTTCTTACCATTTTCTGTATAATAAAACTTATTTAATTAGTTGATTTTTATAGAAAGCCTTTAAAAGACTCAGGATGTTTGATGCATCACTTCACAAACATTTCATCCATAATGTGCAGGACACCAATATTTTAATACCTAAAAAGTCCACAAACTGTTCACCAAGTCAGATTTGCAAATTGCATTGGCACAAAATGTTTGGAAGGAAAGCATATAATAGATTATAAAGGGACTTTTTAATGCAGAACATAGGTCCAAGCAGAAAATAGTTCTTTGAGAGCAGATTTATGATAGAGTGTGTCTTTCCCAGATTTAACTTTGATTTGTAATTTCAAGGATGGTGAAGAATTGCCTCCCAGAATTCAGGCAGAACTGCACAGTTCTCTGCATGAGCATTGCTCACCTGGGAAAACCCTGCTGCCTGCCCTCTCCACCATCAAAACCCAGACAAATCACACAGCATTAAATTCTTGTGTAAAATTTGCACACTGAAATATGTAAATTCTATTTCTGACCTTGAATACAAGATCCTTAACCCAATCCAATACAACCCAAGCCTGCCTGGCCTAACCTAACCTAACCTAACCTAACCTAACCTAACCTAACCTAGCCAAGCCTAACTTCTTGGTTCCTCTGCCACCTGAGGCTTTGGACTTAAATAAAGGTCTTGTTGAAAAGATTCAGTGATGTTTAAACCGGAATGAAGAAATTTTTGATAAAACCAAAGGCAAAGACATCAGAAAGACTAAGACTGGAGTACAGAGTAAATTCCACTTGCAGCGCTGTGGTTGAGAGACAAAAAGCACCTCTAGGAAAGAATATATTAAATGGATGCAACTGGTGTCACTTGAACTCATTTGTCAACACTCTTACAAAATTATTTTAGCAACTTTTATTGACAATTACTCTAAGAGTTTCCTGGAAGGGCCAAACTATTCTCAGGACCAGTCTCAGTTTCACAGTGGGGGCAGATGTGCTGTACTGAAGGATGGTTCTTGAGTATTATTCCCTTCCCTGCAAGACAGTAAAAAAATAAACCTCAGGGCACCTAACAGTCCATACACAACTAGTGTCCAAACCACAATCTCCAGAATGCAAAACTAGGGGATATACATAATTAAGAAAATTGAGAAAATCTTTAGAGGGAAAGAACAAATGCAATGGCTGGTTAGATTTCAAATTAGCTCAATGATGAACACAAAACTATGCTTAAGTAATATTCTTAATATTATTTAAACGTATAAAGACTAGAACGTTTTAATTGGGTTCATAATGAAAAGGCTAACAGCCCTTTAACCACAGTCAGAACTTGCCAAGATATAATATTTTAGTGCAAACATAAGATTCCTTGCTATGCTTAGTGAGTAAATGGAACAGCTAGAAATTTCCAATCCCATTCAGGGACCATTAACTGTAATACCACTGCTAACAAGTAAAAGGGAAAAAAAAACCCAACCCAAAACCATTAATTAGCTTCCAGGCAGCCTAAGAATTCTTTCCCCAAATTTTTATCAGTTAAGCTGGCAGAAACTGTTGTAAAATTATCAGAGAGGTTACTTTATTTCTGAAGCGTGTTAAGAATATTTTCAGTGAGTTTTGTAATTATTAGAGAGTTCTATCTGCAGTATAGCCATGCAGGATTAAAACATTAGTCCAGCATCAGCCTGGAAAGATCCATATGCCAGTCATCTAGTGAGGAGTAATTAGTCCAAATGGACTTGCACAGGCTAAATGCAAGCAGGAAAGGATATATAGGCATATTGCTTGTTTTGGGGGGTTTTTTGTTTGGTTGGTTTTTAGATTTTTTAAGAAAATAATGCAATTTTATAAAATTGGATACATATACTAGTATTTCTTATTTGACAGCAGAGGCAATGTTCAATGTATCTAAATCTCTTATAAACAATTAGATATGAAATTGCTAGAACAAAGACTGACTTGAAATTTCTATTTGTAGATTTCAGAAAGAGGTAGTAACAAAACTCTTTTTTGCACCACTTGAAATTTACTGTTTCTGGGATATGTTACTGTCCCCTTCACATGAATTTAGTTTTTAACTACCTGTCTATTTTGTGCAATCCTTGTATCACTTCTTTCTGCCATCAGTTTTACCATTTCACTGACCTTCCATTCTCCTTAAGTCCTTTCCATTTTGCTCTCATTTCCACATGGCCTTAATATGTTTTCACTTTAATGGATACTAAAGGAAGAATTTTTTAATTTTTTTTTTTAGTGTAGCCTGATTTGGTGTTCTGTAAGACATTTGCTCTTTTGTTCTGGTTAGAAAAGTTCTTTATGTGATACTGTTTACAGGATGTACTTAAAACTACACAAATCGAGTTTCATTTTATGATGCATCATAAATATGAATTATGCAACTGGTGTCTCTCCTTAAAAATTCTAATTTAGCATTAGGAAGTTTGCTGTAAATTGTAATTTACCATCTGCTCACCATATACCTACCACTTTTGGAAAAAATATATGGAACTATTTGCCTTACCTAATGCGGGAAAAAACTCTCATTCAAAGTCCCAGTTACACTTATTAAGAAGTGTAACTTATTACTGTCTTTTGAAAAGACTCATGAGTAATATTTAGGTATCAGTACAATATATACATAAACACTCTAGAAACTGCTCTGACACTTTTATTTATGATATGAAATGAAATATCTCAGTGTTTCCATAGGAAAAAAAAAATTACAAATACTAAATTCTGATTCTAACTAAGGAAGGGATGAAACTAGAAAAAGAAACAAAAAAGCATACATGTTACTGAAGAAAAGGTAACAATAGTAAGTCCTCAGATAGAATCTAGATTAATTAATGAAAACTACCCTTTTTTTAAAATTCTTTGCCTCGGACATCAGAGGGTGTAGCAAAGGACTAATGAGGCTTTAACTCACTGTATCCTTCTTTCTTAGCATAATAGTGAGTTACACATAGCTCCTCATGTAAATTCTTTAATTCAAGTATGTATGTAGAAACTTCAGCAAAAACCAGACTGTGTTAATGCTCGGTTTGGTAAATCTCCAGGGCACACATTGTTCACAGATGACCAGATGCAAAAACAACTGAAATGAAGGAACTGGAAGGAGGCAGAACTGAGACACTCAAGAATGAAATAACAAGTCTACAGCCTTCACTGGGCTGCTACAACCTCCTGGAGCCTTTTCTCACTCAAGTTTGATGTCCACAGGCCTCCATGAGGGCTTTAAAGCCTTGACTTGAACCTCTCATCAGCTACCCATGCTGTTTACCTTTAGAAATGCCCGTGTAATGAGATTGAGTGTGATACAGTTACCATGCTTGGGGAAAACCCCAAATACATATCAGAGTGCATTCAAGCACATAAGAGACTTCACCCTGGACAGCCCAGTCTACAAAAATTATATGAAAAGCGTTAAACAAGTATGGTAAGCAGATTTTTTCCTACAGAGAAAGTTAGGGCAATTCCCAGCCTTGGCCAGCTTATATACAACATGGGTTTGGACTTTGGGTTCTGTGCCTGGGTTTACTGTCAAAGGTGAGCCCCTCAGCACCCATGAAAAATCTGACTCTGGTGGGACTCAGCAAAAGATGATTCATCTGCCTAATGCTCCTTTGAGGGCCCCCAGTTCCCAAGCCAGATGTTGCTGGCAGTGACAATCTTTTAAATTCTTGAGTTTCTTGTTTTGTGTACTCACTCAAAATGTAGAATTAAACTTTCCTCATGGGAGTGTTCAATATGACATTTATTACCTCCTGGGAGAACACCTTATTGATTCACCTTTTGGTTAAAAGCAGGAGAAGGGAGATGACTTCATGTGGTTGGAGACAATATGCTGCAGAGTTTGCTTCATTATTTAATCTCCTTTTAGACATGTTCCTGGTTTGTTACTCTGCCATTTAACTCCTGGTCTTGTCCCCGTCCATTACGATGCTTGGGAAGCCCAAAGAGAATTGCTCTCTCCATTCTTTTCCTCTCCTGTGTTCAATACAAAAAAGACATAGGTCTAGCTTCAAGCAAATGGCAATAGAAATAAACTAAATAGATCAGTAGTTGCAGAAAAATGAGTAGTGGTACAGTGTGAAGTGTGAAATATGCAAATATTGCCAATCTCATAACTTCTTGTAGTTTCTCATTTCTTTATTCTCTTTCAATAGAACTTATTTTGAGAAAGTATTACTTGGAATGACAAAGTGCAGAGGGAGGGGAGGAAAAGGAACAAGCTTAGTGATAGCAGAAGGAGACAACATGTCCCAGTAAAATCTATGAAAGTCTGTCAGACATTGACAACTTCATCACTAGAACTGGCAGGGATTTTTCAAGCAGAAACCAATTTAATCAGGAAATGTCAATTTCTTGAACAAGGAGATTTCTCCATGCATATCTTTCTTTTGCAAGGGTTTGATGGACCCTGGTTTGAACAGCCTTCTAGCAACCTGAGGACATCTGGCTCCAGAGTAAGGGCTGTTCTATCTCTGGGTTTGTTGGGTCAGTTTTTCTGTTTAGACACCCAAATTAAGTAGCAACATTTGACATTTCTCAATGGAGCTTATTTTATTGTTCTCAGCTATATTGCTTCACATCACTGAAAGACAGTGAGGAGGCTTGGAAGAATATTCAGCTTTGCCCAGGTTCTGTGCATTGGTCACCAGGTAAGTCACCCTCCCATCAGGACAGTTTGTGGGGATTCCTCCCAGGCACCACTTCTCAGGTTTATATCACATGACATCACATCAGTCAAACACTGGTGTGTATTTAAGTTTTGGCCCTACTTAAAGAGTTGGCATCCATCATCCCATTTCAGATCAAGTAAACTCTATGGTTTTCCTACCTTCTCTCTTCATTGCTTTGCAGACTGTATTTTACCCACAAAGCCACTGTATCTTACATACATACGTGCATCTATGTACATGCCACAGCTTGGTCATCATACAAGTATTTTTTTCTATTTGAAGAGCAGACTAAATAAAATTATTTTTCCATGACATTTGAATATTCTGCAAAATCCTACTGCCTTGTTAATAAAAATAAATTCCCTTTCATGGGAATATACTTGAGCCCTGGGAGGTTTTAGCATTACCCATATTTACTGGAGAGTGTTTTGTTTTCTGGAAATCTTCAGTACTGGGTATTTCAACCCAGGAATCAAGCTTCATTTTGACTTGGATGAAATATTTCTTCTACCACTAGGGGACAATGTTGCTCTTCATTTAGTAGGTTCAATGGTGGTAGTGGTGAAGCAGTTTACATTATTTTTAGCAAACTTAAGAGAAGTGTTAGAAATGGTTTCTTTAGTACAAAAGAACGCTTTTCCTAACCATCTATAGTAGTATTTTTACAGTGCAAGCTCTCATTTGAAGCAATAAAAATATTTCTATTTTAAAGAACCAAAACAGGTTTTATTAGCATGAAACACTTTATCAGTGCACTGTTAAATATGAAATTATATTAAGTATCCACTCCTATTTTGGCACAAGGAAACCAATTTGCTTTATTTCCCTGTTTTATTTTGTAGGGTTTTTTAAAGAGTTTTTATTTTCCTTTGGGATAAGAAGAGGATTGGTTGAAGAGCTCATTAGTAAAGAAGAATTTAGATCAATTAATAACGCAGTCAGATGTGCACATACACTGCATGAACCATTTCCCTCTGTGCCCTGCTCTGAGGCACTAATTTGTTGTTGAAGCTCTAATATGGATAAAGTTATAGAAATGCATAGTTTCTTGTAAGTGAGAGTCAGGAGATTCTGAAAAGAATATTCAATGATTCTAAAAAAAAAAAATCTAAAATACACAGCAGGAATATAGAAAGCTTTCGCTTTTAATATTAAACATTTTCCAAATATGTTTAATTAACAAGGCAAGCAGCTTTACTGCAATAGAGAAAAATATTATGAAATCTCAACAGATAATATTCACCCGACTATGTATGAACTAAAATGAAAATAAATCTAATGTATTAAGCGTCTTTTTAATTCCACTATCTTCAATTATCCTTTTACTACTACATTTTACATAAAACATATCCACAGTTTACATCTAGCTCAACAGTGTTGAAAAAGAATATTTAGTGTCACTCGGTCACATAATACCAATTTCTCTCATAGTAAATGTTTTGTGTGTCATAATTACTGTCCATTTCATTATCCCACATGTCAATAATACGAGCAGAGCATTTTTGTTACTATCACTTTTTAAAATCATAATTGTCAAATATTCACCTATTTTCCTTGATTACATTGCTGTGTAGTGACATCAATTAGATCTGCAGCAAGTCATTAGGGGTACAGCTTAGTGCTGTTCTTATTTGAAACGCTCCTCATCAGCAGAATTGCCCTTCATTTTCTCTGTATTTTTCCTCAGGAGTGCTGAGCCTTTGAGCAGTCTTCACTTAACTGTAGTGGAGGGGACCTTCAAAGGTCTCAGGGGATGCTCAAAATAGAAAGATCCTCTGATGCTGATACCCAGTCTATAAGCAGCCTGGATTTAAAAGCAACCAGAAACCAGAAGAGCTGGCTTAAGTTCTTAAGACAAAATGATTAATTCTTCAGAAAATTTTAACATAAATATGTTAAAGCTAACAGGAGCTTCTGTTGGTGCTGATGTTTTCTGTTAATGTTGATGTTTTGTTGATGTTTTTTGAAGTTTTTTCTTAAACCAGAATAAATTTTTGGGTCAAAATCAGGCAATGAAACACTGGATAGCCCTCAACCCAGTTAGATGGGCACACTGAAGACAGAAGTACAAGGCCCAGAACTAAAGGAGACATCACAGTGATTAAAGCCAGTCCGTTACATAGTATTTATTGGTACCTCATCTCTGTGCATTTATCATGTCATATCAAAGCCCTTGAGAGCACTTGCTTTGAGGTGTATTTAGTTATTTTAACGTAAGGAGATGAGATTATCCTAGTCATATGGGGGGACAGTGAAGTCAAGATGAAATTGTTTCTGAAACATATTTAGAAACTGCAACAGGGCTTGAAAACAATGCCGATCACCAAAATGACATGTTTCCATATTCATAGATCCAGAAGAAAGTAAAATAATCTTTTTACAAAAAGGTGGCTAATGGTAATTGAGACATTGGCAACCTGCATCCAGGTGCAGAGCCCAATTCTCAGCCTATATGGATCTGCTTGATGCTACAACTTGATGAATTTTGCTCCTTTATATCAAATATCTGTGGCACTCTCTATAATGGGACTTAGGCATAATTTTTATTATTTTTATAAATAAATCTAATTTTTTTAATTTTTACATAACAGAATTTATATACACTCTCTAGCAACAGAATACCTACCCCATAATTCGGAATAACTTTTACTGGTGAGATTGAAAAGACTGGTGACAGTGTAATTGAGGTGGCTGCTTCAAAAGCCTCACAGCTTCCTGGTAGCTGACTTAGCTTTATACCCATAAAATGTTGCTTGCAAGGCCCCTAACACATGAACCTGGCCTTTACTTACAATCAATGTTATTTATATTTATTTTTACCAATTACTACCCTCTAATTTTTTTTATTTTACTTCTGTTGTCCATCTAAAACATTGGGGGTTTAACAAAAATAGCAGAGGACAAAAATACGAGAGACAAGTACTGTGTCCAGTTCTGGGTCCCTCAGTTTAGGAAGGATATCGAGGTTCTGGAGCAGGTCCAAAGGAGGGCAACCAGGCTGGTGAAGGGACTCCAGCACAGATCCTATGAGGAGAGGCTGAGGGAGCTGGGGCTGTTCAGCCTGGAGAAGAGGAGGCTCAGGAGAGACCTCATCACTCTCTACAACTCCCTGAAAGGAGGTTGGAGCCAGGTGGGGGTTGGTCTCTTTTCCCAGGCAGCTCTCAGCAAGACAAGAGGGCACGGTCTCAAGTTGTGCTGGGGGAGGTTTAGGTTGGATATTAGAAAGAATTTCTTTACTGAGAGGGTGATCAGACATTGGAATGGGCTGCCCAGGGAAGTAGTGGATTCTCTGTCCCTGGAGATATTTAAAAAGAGACTGGATGTGACACAGTGCCATGGTCTGGTAACTGCAGCGGTAGTGGATCAAGGGTTGGACTTGATGATCTCTGAGGTCCCTTCCAACCCAGCCAATTCTATGAATCTATGATTCTGCTCCTGTTACTCTACATGCCATTTACCACTGCAAATTATAAAAGCACATTCTGTTTAAAACAGAATTATACTTAGTTCTAAAAAGTTTCATTTGGAAGGAGAAACAGGTCCTCTGCTTAAACACAAATGACAGAATAGTGATTTTAAACACAAAGACAGGACACTGATCAAACAATTCAGGAAGGAATGATTTCACAATCTGGCCAATACCAATCAGAGTCTTTTAAAAGAATGAAGAGGTAGCAGATTTGTAAAAAGCAGCCTGTGGAGAAGCAACTTGTGATTTGGGGCTAAGCTGTGGAGGATGCTTAAAACTATGTTTTCAATCATACTGTTTGGAAACCTGTCATAGAGCACAGAAATCTAATGTGAGCAGGAGTTCACAGGTGGAATTCATGGTGCTACAGACTCAGTGAGAAACCAGGCAACCTTTTGTGTAGCTTTCAGAACAGAAAGAAGCTAATACGTCCTTGTGCCTAGTGATAAGGAAGAATGTCAGTATGTGGGAGCACAGTTCAGTCTCATCTATTCAAGTCACATAAGATGCATTCAGATTAGTCTGAAAAGCAAGACAAAGAAAATTAGCAAGAAACAAGACACAAAGGCACAGTCAATTATATATAGGATATTAGAGTATGAATGATTCTGCCTTATTTGTGATTTCTGCATATAAATGTAAAATTTTGCTGTGCATCTTTAGACTATAATACCAGTTGAAGTTATATCTATTTCTGACTTTTGTTTTTGTCATATCTGTTTTGGCAGTTATGAAAATAAGAGGGGGTGGGGTCTTCATTTTCAAAATTAATCATATTTGACCTCTGGCAAGCTCTGTGTCCAAGCTAACGGTGCTAACTTAGCACCAGCTGACTCTGATTCTTGTGGAAGGGACATGGAAGAACAAATGGTTGGCTATGGTTAGCTCATGATCTTTTCAGCCAAGAGAAGTAAAAGAAGAACATACAGAGGCTGCCAGATAATTTAACAAAATTTTAACAAATTTGTGTGAGCAGAGGTTAGTACTGAAGTTTACACAGTTTCTAAGTGAAAATCCCATAATTTACATGAAAATGTGAATCCAAAATTATCTCTAATAAAGGGCTGTATGTTGAAACCAGAAAATTTAGTTTAGTCAAGGGCTCAAATCCTGGTCTGAAAACTGTGCTCCACCGCTTGCTTAAATTTACCACCTGTGTTCTTTATCTGTTTGAAAAAGCAACAAGTCCTTCAAACTGCTCCTGGAAATGCTTGAAATCACTCCAATTCTGAGCAACTCAGGACTTGACTCTCACCTGATCTGGTCAAATCAGGGGTAAGTCATCTCTAAGTTTATATGTGTTCAATGTACAAACAACTCTGTACGTTGTGCAAACCAGTGGGGAGAATGTTTCATAATAGGACGAATTTTATAATCTCTTCAGTACCAATGGAAAGAAAAAGGCATTTTTGCTGCAGGATTCAAGTGATCTGTTTTCAATGTCTATTTCAGAAGATGAATCACACCCTAGTTGCGCCCAAGTGGCTGTCTGAGCTGTAGACATATAAAATAGATTAGATGAATCTTGCCAAATTAGTTTTTGCTGAAGTCCCCTAAGGATTTTGATCTGATAAATGACCTCTCAGCATGTCTAATACACATCTAAAGAATCAAGGTCCCTAAAACCATTTTTAGGTAGCTGCTTTTCACATAATAACCTCATCAGTGGACTGTTTATGCAGAGAACCAGAAACCAGCTCAAAACCCACCTGAGCTCTGTGTGGCTTAGGCACCTGTGGCTTCTTACAAGAAAGTCTAAATCTTCATGGTATAAGTAGTGGTGACTGATGGAAAGACTCAATTCTCATTTTTAAGGAAAAATCTTGATTTAAAAAAATAATTTGAATTTAATTTAGGCAAAATGAGTAGAAGTCTGTAGCTTGTGGTTTGGGCAATTTTCGTGTTGTGGTACCTTTCATATTTTCTGTAACATGTGGCTCAGCCACTTCACATTTATTCTGCTTTTTGCTGCCAAGAATGTTTCTGTATTTCATACTAAAATAATCGTTGTGTGAAATGTGTGAAATTGCCATGGGAGTAGTTATCAGAGCTCTGGGTATGGGCCAATTTTTGTTCTGTTTCCAGTTTCAGGAAACTTCTGTTCCTATCCTGAGCAATGAAAGGAATTCCTTTGTAAAGGAGTGTAAAGCTGGAGCCCAGCTCTAAGTTCAGACAGTGATGATTACACAAAGCCACCAGGAGACAGGAATTGCATTCTCCTCAGACGTGTATCATGTGCCTATGTCTTTTAATGCTTATGTATTGATCTGGTCTTGATCCCAGCTGATTCTTTTTTTGTTTTCAAACAGATACAACATATATGCAACACAAGGCACACTTATGAAGTCCCTGCACAGCCAAGTGTAACTCATTTTGCAGTGGCTGCAGAACTCCACGCACATTACGACACAAGAGTTTCACTCAAGAAAACACCCTGCTATTTCTCAACAACAGCACCACAACATACTTACCTTTCCACACCTGCTTCTATAAGGTATTCCATTTTCTCTGTATGTTTTCAACAAGCACATCTATGTCATGTTTCAGGTGCACATCCAAACCCAGAACTGTCTTTCTGTTCATGAGGCTCAGGTTATCCTTGAGCCAAGGGAAAATCATCTTGAGAGATGACCTGAAACTGTCCAGGCTCTTAGGCAATGAGTCAGGTTATCTGTCACACATCCCACCTTCTCTTGTGCTCTTTGAGTAAGGTGGGCATCTCTCAGAGGTGGGATCCATCCTACAGGCTTCTGAAAGCCACATGCTGTGAGATCCACTGAGATTTTTTCCAAAGTCTGCCTCAAACTGATACTTGCACTGTGTTCCCAATGACCAGAAAGCACCTTGGTTTCACTTGGCTTCCCTGCTTGGCCATGTGTGATCTTACTAGAAAAAAAGGAAGACAAAAGGCTTCCTCCTATTCCAATGCATACCACAGACCCTGAGTAAAAACAGAGCTGAGCCCAGACTTCTACCCTAAATATCATATTTCTTCATAGCTGTGGAGGTCTGGCTCCTCACTCGCTTTCTCAAGCACTTATTCCCTTTCACACAGGACTAACAATATCAGATGCAGTCATTGCATTAAAATCAGATATGTCAGCCCTTATGCTATGTACCCTCCCCCAGTCTCTGCTTCTTAAAACATTCCTCTTCTTCTTCTTTAGGCAGTCTGGTTATCTATACCCTTTCTAGATGAAAGCCTCACCCACTCCATTTCTAATGTCACCTGCAGCATTTTTCACTTCTAAAAAGGGCCCAGCCTTTTTTATTATTCTTTTTTTTTTTCCTACAGAATCTACTGTTTCCAGATGTCATAAAAGTCTTCCAAGGGAAGTGTTTGTATTTGTACCCATTCCAGGAAGCCCAATGTAAAAAAAATCCCTCACATTCCAATAACAGAGGCAATAGAGAAGTGAGATACAGCTGGTCTTGGACTCTGCCCCAGCAGGGCATCACTTGGCAGGTTTTTACATAAAGGTGAAAATAAAATCAAGAAATCATTTCTTGCCTGACTTTTCCCTCACTTTACCATCTAAAATCCTCTTTTCTTCCACCATAAGAAATTAAGTAGTGCTGAAATATTAAAATAAAATGAGCCATTTGTGCGAATAATTGTGAAGATCATAATCTTCAATTATTCAGAGATATTCAATTTAATAGTTAAATTCAAACCATTTCAACAAGGAGGAGAGCATAAGCCTGGTATTTTTAATTTTGTTGTTTCTCTTTCACTTCCTAAAGCAACTGAATATACTCAAGTCTTAGAATAGCAATGAAAGTGATTACAAGATAAAAAATGTAAGGCTCTATTTAATGCTAAGACTTTTGCTAGAAAGAAGTGGTTTGCATTAATATTAAAACATACGCTAATTAGCATAATAAAATGAACAACAAAACAAACGCTAATAATGGTAATCAACATTTTTGCCTGTGACAAATGCTTTTTTAAGTTACTGAATTTTTAAAATCTACTTTAAAATATTATTTTTTAGAAAATATTTAATTATGAAACTCCAGAGAAATTATTCTGTTTAGGGTGGTGGTGCATTTTAAATGGGAAAGGAGAATTACAAAGAATGTATTAATGGTATTTGGTATTTTGATCTTTGATTTTTTCCCTAAACATGCAAAAAATGCATATGTTTTAAACTTTTGAGGTGGCTAAATGGAGGTATGTAAATTCCTCCCCTTTTCATCTATTGTCCTATGTCTTTAGTTTGTTTGTTTTTTTTCCTTTTTCTCCCTCCCTTTCTTGTTTCTCCAAACACTTTATCTTTATTCTGTTTTGGCATTAAATAAAGGTGAAGGTAAGACCAAAAAAATCACAAATATTTGTTCACTAGAAAAAAAAAAAAAAAAAAAAAGGTTATTTTAAGGAAAAATAATGCTTTTCATTCCAGAATATTTAAAATAATATAAGCATGTATATTTCAGTGAACTCATGTCAAAACTATCCTCTTCTACAGTATTCAAACCATTAGCACTTTCCAGTGCTACCTCACAACTCATATTAAAGTTTCAAATCCCTGAGAACACATGCATTATTTAAATGGTTAATACATTTACTCCCTACTCTTCAGTACAAAGTTCATATGACTTATTGCTGAGTGTGTTTCTTTAAGAATATGTTTGATGTTATTACCGTAATCTCATTTTTTATTGAATACTGGAGTGAATAGCTATATAAAACCTGCATGTTTTGTTGGCATTAAAGCTAAGGCTGCCTTCAGGCACTGTTAACTTATGCATCATCCTTTACTTAATTTTTCTGGGTTTTTTTTAATTTGTAAACTGTCTCTGCACTGGAACACACATTTTTCATGCTTTGCTGGCATTAAGAACCTATCTTTCCTCCTGAGTATATGGCTTATTTTAAAACAGGTGCAGAGGAACAGACTTTATTGAATTGCAGTAATACACTTCGCATCTTTCATAAGCAGGCAAGAATTCCATTTATATGAGGTTTTTGATTTTGTGTATCTCATGCCTAAAATGACATTTGTGCTAGATTAGCAGATTTAAAATGATCAATCTGCTGGTCAACCTTATTAATCTACCTCCTCCTCCTTTTATTTCCTTTCAAGACTTTGCCAACTTAAGAGCTTTGTAGAGAACCAGGACACCATTTAAGTTCATGAACTTTCCCTAAAACTAAACTACTTGATTTCATTGGTAGTCCTTTATCTCAACCAATCTATAAATTGTCTTCTCTCCTTTTTTTTTCAGTCAGATTATAGAAACTGTCCAAAATTTTTCTTTTACTCTCCAGTTCTAATTTGCAAATGAGAAGAACAAGTGAGAGGCTGACCATGGATATCCTGAAAGCCCATCTGGATCTATCTGGGATGAAGATTTAGACTGCATTAGGGGATAGGTATATTTATCTTCTATTTATCTTCTCTACAAGGGATTATATTTTTTTTTCTTATAGAATGCTAGGGTTGGAAGAGACCTTAAAGATCATCTGGTTCCAACCCCGCTTCCACCTTCCAACCTTCTGGTGGAAGGTTGCTCAAGGCCCCATCCAACCTGGCCTTGAATACTTCCAGGGATGGGGCAGCCACAATGTCCTTGGGCAACCTGTGCCAGTGTCTCACCACCCTCACAGGACAGAAATTCTTCCTAATGTCTAACCTAAATCTCCCCTCATTAAGTTTTAAACTATTCCCTCTCGTCCTCTCACTACACACTCATGTAAAAAGCCCTACTTTAACATTTTTTGCTAAGGAAAGCAGTGGATTTGAGTCAAACCTGAGTGCAGCAGGTCCTCAAAAGCAATAGGGATCTCAGTGGCCATTAGTGGCAATATCCCACTGAGCTAACATGGTCATTTCAACATCTTTAAATGAGCTCTAGGGCTGCTACAATTATTACTGCAAGCATGGCCTTAGCAAGCAGATTTATCTTTGCCTCTCTTTTATGCTCACTGAATGGTGAGTGATAGCAACACAGATGTTAGGACCTTAGAACTGGTCTGGTCTCTATAAAAGGATGTGTTTCACCTGAAAAAAATACATCAAAGAAACCACCAGACTCAGTGAGTCATTAATCATAGAATCATAGAAAGTTAGGAGTTGGAAGGGACCTCTGGAGATCATCTAGTCCAACCCCCCTACCAAAACAGGAATAAGGAAGGAAGGAGTGGGGAAGAAATAATCTTTTGTCTTTTTTTAATGTCAGATTTTATTTTATTTTAGTGTAAAAAGTTGAAAGCAGTCATGGTAGCTGATAAGCCAGGTCCTTTATCTTCTCTATAAAAGAGACATACACAGATTTCTGGTAGAAGTTTATGATGTCTCTTCTGATGCCTGTGTTACTGACTGAATATTTGAATGCCAGACTTGCAAAGCATCTTCTAGCAGAAATTTCCTAAGATGCTTGATTCAAAATCATCACATTTGCTTATAATTAGGGACAGAAGGGCAGTGGTGTGGGAGTGAAAGAACCAGGTTTTCATTATTAGAAGTCTAATAACATCTCATTAGACATAAAAAGTGATATTGAAGTCTCTTCCTAAAATAAATTAGTTCTCATTTGCAGATATAAAATGATCAGTTTGCTGGTCACAGCATTTTAATCCTGTGCTTTTTTTTTTCTTTCAAGATTTTATTCTGTTAAAGATCTTGTGCAGAGCCATCTAATTCCACAGACATCACTGAAAATTTAGTTGGCTCTATGGTCTTTTGAGATGTGTCAATACTTTAGTACTGACGCTAAAGTAGTGTACTAGTGAGGCTGTAAGTTTGAACTACAGATTGGAACATTATAATTCAGGCTTACACAAACACAGAAATTAGACAATATTTATTCTTCATTAGTGATGCAGTAGGCTGTCCAAATAGCTTAAGAGGGATAAATAAAAAATAAGGAAAATTATAAATTAAGTTGATTAAGGGAGAAAGGAAAAAACAGGAGTAAAAAATAGGAATTTTTTAATCAAAGACAAAACCTCAAAGGTTACTAATAAAGGGGCAATTTCCCCACATCTAAGTAAATAAATAAATAAATGAGAAACAAGGAAAAAGCATTTACAAGCCAAGAAAGAGTAATCATATAAATCAATTTATCTGAAGAATACATTTTGAAAACAAAAGCTGAAATTACTGGGAACAATTTGTAGGGAATAAGGGAAATAACAAAATCAAGTGCCACGTGGCAGGTATAACATAGAGTTAATAAAATATTAATAAAGGGTTTGGGTGTTTGGAAAAAAAATAAGAAAATACTTCTATCACATACTTACAGTGTAGCATGTTGCTCTACACAGATAACTTCAGAAGGTGTTACACAGTGTCTTCAAGAATTAAATATTTTTTTAATTAGAAGGCCTAGAGGTCTTATATCCAGTAGTCTTAGGAGAGCTGGCTGAGATCTGTTACTTTGTAATAGTCCGGTTTTCTAAAAAATATTTAGCGTATGAGAAAACCCTGAAATATTTTTCACTGATGTTCATGAGGTGACTGCAATGATCTGTGTAATGGTACAGTACTTAATTACAGGAATCTAAGATATGATAGTAAATCTGATATGAGTTGAAGTTAATAAAGAGTTAACTAATAAAAAGGGCTGCCAGCAATGGGGTAGTTTTTGATAGAAAACATAATTTAGCAAATATTTCATTTTCTAATAAGGATGCAAGTTTACTTGCTAAAAGTAATTCCACAACCATAAATTTTGTATGTACTGCATAGGACTCTGATTAATCACTGCTATATAACATCAATAAAGCATGTGTTAACATTGATTTGAACATAGAGGATTGACATATTTACAGAAGTCATTCTTAATGAGGAATTCTTGTTGGAAATAATATTTCCAGTAAGATACCAGAGTGATCAGCAGAGTGTCTAGCTTTTCATAATTTATCATGGTATGGCAGTAAATATATAAATCCCTGCTGAGCAAAGTGAGGGAATATTGCATGGATCTCATGAGCTTCAAATCAGGCCTTTCCACTCACAGCTCCAGCCACATCCTCTCTTTCACTCATGGGGCATTTCTCATCTGCTGTTCCATCTGGACCAATCGTTCTGCACCAGCCTTACCTTACATATTTCATAACCACAAATAACAATATTTTATCTTTAGCCCCAAAGATTCTGTGGATACAATTTATATTTCACTACAAATGTGTACTTTGTTGCACTGATTTTGGATCCTAATAACTTGTAAATAGCATGTTTTTCAACACTTTACAGATCTAAATTTAGTATCCACTAGTTTAACATCACTTGTTTTTAACTCCCATTCAATCTCTAAATACATATCAGCATGACTTTTCCACCTAAACCATTAAGATCCTATTTTCACAATAGTTTTAAATAAAAAATAATTCATTACACCAGGTGGTACTTTTTTTTCCTAAATCCACATTCCTCTTCTTGAATTGCAAGTCAAGGCTGGTGACTACCATTGCAGCACTATGATAAGGATAATCTTATCACAGAAAAATATGAACTTCAAGTTATGATTTCTTGTTGGTGTACCATATATGTAATTTCAATTAAGAGGGACATATGAGTGTATCCACAAAAGAACTGATGTGGTTTTGATTTTCAAGTCCATCTCCAGTCACTCACCTGTGTTTATTGCTCCATTGTTCCCCATTTTGGCTCACTCTACAAATAACTCTTTCCATGTGTAGCTCTCACAGATCATTCCTGCAGCAGCAGGCATGCAGAACAGTTAACTGACTCTTTTTTTGGGATCTCAGGAGCAAATTAATTAGGCACTTCTTAAAGCTTCAAGAAATGGCTGCTATGTTTCCATTCCTTGGACAATTAGAGCAAAGTGGTGTTTTCCATTATGATCTGCAGTAACAGTCCAATATTTGGTTTATCTTCCATTTGGAAAGTTCCTTCTTTATTTAGATGCTACTCATTTCCATGCTGTTGAGCCAGGGAAGATTTGCTAGAAAATCAGTCTAAGCATGACTATAATCTTTTTGCAACTTGCAATGTTTTGCCTCCTATGGGATACTTGCAGTCTTTGGTAGAATTAAGATGTTTTCCTTTTCAGAGAAAAGATGAGAAGATGAATTCCTCATCATTTATATGCAGGTGTAGACTGCACCAATTAAAATTCCAAATTGAAACTGTTTTATAACACATCCATTCACAGTGAAATAAAATATATTTTAATCAGAGATGGATTTATGGGGGAGGGAGCAGAGGAACCCTCCTCTCCTCACTTCCACTGTTTATTGTGAAATGTGCTCCAATTCACAGGAGGGAGAAACACCACACAACAATCCCCACCCCTATCCCACTTGGTGCCTCAGAGTGGCAATAGGAATGCAAAAAGTAATCTTTATTTCAGGTACAGTAATAATTCTGATATATTTACTTACAGTGTGAAAATGCCTTATCACTTCTGACTTTCTGATTTACTAAAATATTAAACCTCATGACAGAGTACCACATAAGGCATATTACAAATAAGTTTCCAGTACTTCCAGGCAGAAGGCAAGATGATGTGTAGTCCTTGCATTGCCTTTGTTTTCTTCTATGTTTTCTCATTTCAGCAATCTAAATCTTGTAGGGTGTAATCTTTAGGGAAATTTGTGGCAACATAATCGATATTATAATTAGTAGGAGAAGACTTTACAAACAAGTAAGAAATTCTAACTGGTGATAAGAACTTTTAAACCAATATAAGTTGCTGATTTTGTTATAATTTTGGAATGACAAATGGCTGGACAGTTAACCATTATTCTAATTAAAGTTTCCACAATTGGAGAGCATCTGATTGCTGGACAGGCTCCGGAAACAAGGAATGCATTTCTTGGACAGTAAGGGCATGCTGATTTCCATGCCTCTATTAAAAAACCCTATTAAAGTAGTTGCAAGGCAATACTGTAAACCTAAAGCATTAGGTAGAAAAAATGCTTTGTAAAGATTTGCTGTAAAAGCATCAAATTTTAAATTTATTTATTCAACAGAATAAGAAAGAAATTTATTTATTCAACAGAAAAGAAGCCATAGAAAAACTGAGCAAGACCTACTTTAGTCAAATATATTACTTTCCACCACTACTTCTGTTGGTGACTAGTCAGGGCCTTGCCCTCTTTCTGTGAAATCAGTAACTACATTTCTATCCTGAGAGCAGTAAAGGGTCACAAAGAATTGCAGCTTTTGTTCTCAGTACCTTTTTGTGACAGAGGAAACACAGACTTGGAAGCTAGTCCAACAGGTAGCTAGACATCTTACCTGCAGGCCAGATTTTAAATCTATTCAAAAACTACAAAAAGTAACAAAAAATTTTATGTCATCTTCCAGTAGATGATATATGCCTTTGTTTTTTGGTCTTTCAGATGACTGAAATAAGCTCCAACAAAATGTTAGAAATTTTTTGTGTTTACACAAATACAGATTAAACCTGAATCTTCCATGTGGGTGGGGAGTGAATGCAGTATAGTTCAGAGGTGAGTTTTCCTGTTTCTTCTATCAGAAAGAAACTCAATAACACTTCTTTTTCATCCGGGTTTGGGACAGAAAACACAAGGAAACTTGAAAAGCTTTGTGATGGAGGCAAGCATTTCTTGATGAGTTCTCCCTATGTGACTGTCTCCAGATGCCCTGGTCTTTATGTACTGTGCTCTTTGCAGAGATATCTCACTGAACTTTAGTGGCCTCTACATTAGCAACATCTTGTAGGGTAGACTAGATGAACTAATGTACATTTTTGCTCATAAATGACAGCAAAATATTCTAAACTTTTTTTTCTTTTTTTTTTTTTTTTTTCTTTTTCTGTTAAATTCTATCATATCTTAAAGTGACACAACACAGCATGCAGGATTACACTTTGACTGGATATCATTCAGGCTCTATGAAGCTGGTATACTACTTCCCTGCCTAGCCATACAGCACACTTTTTCTGTACTCTGCCAGAGCCTCTGGCATGAGAATAATTTTCAGCTCTGCTCCCTCCGTTACCTTTCTGCTCCTTCTGATCACTTCCACACTCTCAGTTTCTTCTAAGCTACAGTCACTCATCAGTTTTAATGCAAGCCAGCCTTCATTTTTGTTCTTCTTTTCTTTTTTGTCTTTAAATATGCCATTGTGTGGTTCTGTTCCTGCTGTGACACCCCTTGTCATCAGCAGCTGCTGCTTCCTCCTGGCTGTCACAGCCTCTTCACACGCCGCATGCCTTGGCTGTGTGGAATTGCAATAATTGCTAAAAATTATCCAGACTACATTTCTACTCTTTAAGTAAAAGTACAGTGTACCATGACTGCCTTAGATGCTGGCATCATCAGGGGTACACAGTGTGCTTACTCCAAGAGAAATTGCATGGAGGGTGGAGCAGAGTGGAGTGGAAATGCTGCCTCCATGCTCTGTGGCAACAATACCCACTAACTGCACTTTTGATACCCTGGGCCAACAACCTGCCACCTTTTGACAAATGCTGTCCTCAAGGTGAACTTCATCCATTATAATCTCATTATAATACAAAGAAAAAACACACCTCCACCTCTGAAGTTACCCACTGCCAAGGTGCAGCCACCCTGTACTGAGCCTGCACTTGCAATTTTATCTAACTTATACCTTTAAGTGAGAAGTGAAGTAGAAAGCTTTGTAACAATCACAATAAAGATAGGCTTGACTGGAGCCACTCAAGCTCCACCTGTCAAGTAAAATAGTATAAAAATAGCCAACGTGGGAAAGGATGTCAGGAAAGATACCATTGTAGGGGAGATACCATTGTAGTGACAAGCCCGAACCCCGGGACTAGTAGATAAGCTGAACCTCTCATCCCCCTCATTCAGATGCCTGTGGTAGGATTATAACACTTGAGTGCCCCTGTCCCTTTCTCTTCCCCTTAATTTTGTACAGTGTCTTTAATAGTATAAATAGTATAAAAACCCCACAGTTTTTGGCCAGGTTGGCACCCCTGGGAAACCTCAATAGAGTGCTCATAGCCTGGGTATTTTGCACGTGCTTCTTTTGCAGACAGTAAACTTATTGCCAGCAATTCAGAAGAACTTGTGTGTTGTTGCTTTAATAAATCACACTCTTCATTAATCTGTTGGTAAGAAACTTCATTTAGAATGACCAAATTCTGGCAAGTGTCCATGATAATTTATTTGCTAGTGTGATGTTAGTATTACACCCAGACCCTTGTTTTCCAGACTACTAAAGGTGAATGGGCTATCACTCAGAAACTAAGCCCAGCCGCCCCCAGCTCCTCTAACATCTGACGGTCAGCAGGATTGCAAGGGCTTTTATTTTCTGCCAAATACCTCTACTCCCCTTTAACACAACAGGTTGCTCTGGCTCTGTCCCCATTCCGCCTCCCCTCACATCCCCTCTGCCACATCCACTCCAATGCAACAGCCTGCACCAAGGTCATCTGTGACCTCTTCTCTCTCTACACCTCCTTTCTACTCTGATCCATCTCAGTCTATTGGCTACATTCAGCAAACCCTATCATTTTCCCTGCCTTAATCCTGCATGGCACATTGGTTTGCTAGCTCCTCTCTAGATGCCCTTCAACTGTATTTTGCAATTGTTTTCTTCCCTCCCTTGCACTTGACACTGAAGGCCCAGGGGACTCCACTGTGATTAATTTTATTTCTCTTTTCTTTCTATGCATTATTCTTGATTGTGGATGATATCATTAAAAAAACAATGAGTCTCTCTATCTTCACCTTTCTAGTGCTTTTGTTGCTGTAAATATATGCATGTATATATTTATGTAACAGCTATAACATTATTCCACTTCCATCTTGAAAAGTGAGCTCTCCCTCTCTTCCCTGTGTTCATTCTTCACTCTCCTTTATATTGCCCATTTACAGATGGGACTTTCAGAACTGATTTCAAGTCTTCATTTTCCCCTTCTAGTTTTCCAGCAGGACTCATGAATGAGATCTCTCTCTCGTCTTCTGATGTTTTCTACCAAAAACCTCCTGGTGTAGTAACCTCTTACTTAAATTGTCACTGTGTTCTTTCACCTTGTACCTTTCTCTGGGATGATGCTGTAACATTTCTGTAGCTGGCTATTTCTGTTTCCTCCACTCCTACTTTCTCCTGTTCCTCATTTCATATTCTCTTTAGGCCTGCTGAGTACCGTGCCACTGCTCTCACTGCTTCCAGTTCTCTAGCTATATATAAAGTAACACAACTGATTGTAGATTTTGTTCTCCATGTGCCCTTTGTTGTGAATCTTGACCTTTCTGAAATGGTTAGTATGCCTGTGCATCCACATCCATTTAATGTGCTTCTGTTATATGTCAGGGCTCCCAAGAAAGACCCTGGGAGACATGAGGACTGATGCAAGCCTTTACAGCTTATTTCTCTTTGCTAGCAGTGAGCTCTGTACAATAGTGGCCAAATTAATATATGCCTAGTATTTATACACATTTCATTTCCCTAGGACAGCATCTTTTTCCTCTGCCTTGTGTTAAATCAAATGTATTGCCGGATCTTGGAAAATAAAGATAAGAAAATAAAATGGTAACCAAATTACAAACACAGATCTGAGGTTTCCTCAAAGTATTCAGTATTTTTTCCCCGTATAATGAGAATATCAGGAAGCTTGATTATTACCCCAGTTAATACAAGAAACTGAAGAATGTATTGCACTTTGTGCTGGGTAAGAGAGCAGCAGATGGAGGCATTGCTTTTCAAGGGGTGGGGGATTTTCCAGTGAACAGTGAGGTAGCACTTCAGCAGCATTGAAGAGAAGAACATCAGAGGAAAGAAAATACTGTCACACTAGAGACAGTGAAAAAAGCTGAGTATGCAAATCACTAAAATTCCATTTCCCAGTCATATGCAGAGGTATGAGATTCCAGGATTTTTTTTTTTTTTTTTTTTTTTTTTTTTTTTTTTTTTTTTTTTGATTCCTCAGGTTTATTATCAAACACAGCACGGTGGTAGCCATGGGAACACTATTAAAGTTGTATCAAGTTTGCCAGGCAAGGATAGGACTTTGTAATCCCACAGGATGCTATTCAAAGCACTTTATAGATTTTTTTGTCCACTTTTCAGTGTTGCCAACATATGCATTGTAGGATAATTGACAGGGCTTATTTTGTTTTTGCATAATCTTGTTAATACAAATTTTAAAGAAAAGCTATAATATAACCAGAATACAATATATTTTAGCAGTTTTATTCCCCTGGCAATTTGTTCCATTTCATTTTTGCATTTACATTCCCTTTCCTCAGTCACCTCTTACAAGTGTAAAATGCCTTACATCTGTAAAATGTTCACAAAGCCAAAGGTGAGACCAAGATAACACATTTTTTGTTTTCACAGCTGAAATTTGCAGCCCAGAACAAAGCATGGCTCTCTTTTTCCTCCAAGGTTAGTGTATGTCATTGTGTGAAGTGGTATGTTCAGCTTGCCCAGGAAATCCTCACACATTTAGATTGTTTCATGCCAAGGATGCTGAGTGCATGTGGGGAAGCAGGGAGAGGAGGAAATCTCTGTGGATGAACCAGGTTCCATCCTTGCTCAATTACAGCTCAGAGCAGTTACACAAATGTTACACAAAACAGATGTAGAGATGTTACACAAAATGCCAGTGTTGTGAGATGTGAGAAGCCAGGACCTCCTCTCATTCATTGCATTCTGACTGCGTGCATATTGTTGAGAGACAGGATTCCTTCCCCAGTTTTGGCTTTGGTGTAAGAATGTGGTATCTTTTAGGGCAATTTGTGTCTGACTCCTTCACTGGTATTCTTATGCCACAAATTCAGAGAGGACAGAAGTGTTTGCTAGAAAAAAAAGGAACGGGTTCATTTCAGTTCTTACCATCAGCTATTGAAATGGGAACACAGAGTGATCCCTGTGTCATTTCACAATTCATTTTCATTTCAATTTTATTTTCAAAGAGAAAAAAATCAGGTCTCAGTACTTGTTTTTATTTCTGATATTCTGACTCATGCAAAACTAATAGTTTTCATTCTAGCCTGTGGTAAATTAGGCCACTATTTCCAGAATATATAACAGCAATTAGAAATTGCTTTGTACTTTGTAGAGTTAGTGCATCAGATGTTGCTGTCTGACAATGTTAAAAAAAATCAGGTGTTTAACTGTCAGCACTGATGTGACCTTGGAAATGTTCTCTGATACTTTTTCTAGATTCAAGAGACAAAGCCATGAAAACACTGGACAGAAAATGCCTGAGTGTATGTGCAGGTTTCCTGTCAACCCATCGGAATACCAAGAAGTGGTAATGCTGAATCCGGGAAAACTTTGTGACTTCTTTTTATCTTCAGGGAAGAGTCTGTCATTAAAGTAGCAGGATCTTCCCTGAAACTTGTTGAGGCTCCATCTGTCTTCCTGTGACACTCCCAGTCCTGAGAAAACACAAAGATATTCTTTTATAGCTCAAGAAAGAATATGCCAGACCAAGTTTTCATTACTTGTTCTGAAAGTGCTCCAGTAAATGACACAACCCAGAGCTGCCAAGAACATCTCCAAGCTTGGGTTTTTCATAACATTGGAAGGAACTGAAAGAATGAGAAACCGAAGTGTCCAGTATGATTTCAGTAGGAAATAGAAGAGGAAAAAAAAAACCCATATAGTGCTATGGAGGAAAAAAGGAAAAAAAAAATTATTAACAAAATTAGAAGGAAAGTCATAACTTTGGCAAGAAGAGGGGAACACTGGGACACAAGTGGCTTCAGGCAGAGGGCTTCAGTAGAAAGGATGGGAAGCATCAATTTGCTATTGAAGGGAACAGACATCCAGGCCCAACTCTGAATGTTCTATAGTAAAAGGAGAGATGGCTACTAAAAAGACACTTGTATAAACAAGATAGCAGTAGCCTGTGGGAAGCTCAGTTATTATGATCTAAGAGATTTTAGAAGGAGCCTGGCCAGGCAGGCTCACAAAATTGGAGGGGAGGGAGGTCCAACACCCTGCTAAGAGCAGGGGCAACTAGAAGCAGTTTGCCCTGGACTGTGTCCATTTGGGGTTTGACATCTCCAGAAGTGGACATTCCACAACCTCTCTGAGCAGCCTGTTACCCACACAATGAAAAAGATTTTCAAATGTTTAAATGAATTTATTTCCCATACATCAGTGTCATGGTTTAACACTGGCCCGGCAATTAAACCGAGTAACAGACGCTCTCTATTAATCTCTCTCTCCTCCCTGATAAGAAAGGAGAGAGAATAAGGGAGAGAGACTTATGGGCTGGAAACTAAACTACACAACTTTAATGAAACAGTAATGATAAATAGGAAAAATTACTAAATATATACATATATACAAGAAAATGGATACCACATTCCTCCCCCTTTCCCCCAATAGCTCTCACGTCACCACCAAGGCTGCAGGGCAGCTCTGGGAAAGTCCAGGCTGGACTCCTGGAGTCAGCAGCAGTTGGGAACTGGAGGCAGGAACACACAGATAAGGGCTGGCACGGATCAGGAGCACAGGCAGACGAACGGACGGGATCCTTCCAGGATGCCGGGTGAAGGAAGGGAAGCAGGAAAGGCAGAAAGGGCAGGCAGCTGGAAGATGGAAATCAGGAAATCTGGCTTGGCCCTCGTGATCCCTCAAATTTATACTGAGGATGACGTATATGGGATGGAATACTCTGTTTGGTCAATTCTGGCATCTATCTTGTCCGTTCCTCCCCAAAGGAGGGATGCAGGTGGGACCTCTTTATGTTTTCCTCAGAGCTGAGCAGTGTCCTTGGCTCTGCACACCAGTCTCTAGCAGTAACTATAAACATCAAGTGTTATCAGTCCTAGAAACACACACTGTCTGAGAAACTTGCTGTTAATTTCAGCAAGTGCAACTACTTACAAGAGACTTAGCTAAAAGCAAAAGTACAAGACAGAAAATCACCTTTATCCTGGCCCAAACCAGGACAATCAGGTTGTGCCCATGGCCTTTTGTGCTTTCTCTGGGAACCACAGAGAAGAATCCAGGGATTCTCTTACTCCTCCAATCCAACATTTATATACATTAATATCATCCCCCTGAAGCCTTCTCTTCTCCAGGCTTAACAGCCCCAGTTCTCACAGCGTCTCCTTGTATGACAGATGTGTTGCGTGGGATGAGTCTCGCCGTGGGAGTCAGTCGAGCTAGTGCTGGCTCTTTCGGTATCAGGAGCTAACTTTGATCCGTCCGGCTCTGGAATTCTGCCCGGAAACCACACCTACCGAACCCGGGCATGCATGCCTGGGCTAGCTCCAGCTGGGCACAGGCAGGGGGGGCACCGTCCGGGCACTTGCTGCCTACATTTCCCCCCTTATTTTTTTTTTTTTTTTTTTTTTTTATGGGGGAAAAGATGACAAATACGCGAAGATCTTAGCTGCGAGGTGCCTTGTTGTTCAGAGCCGGTGGTACTGGTCTGCAGGGAGAGGTTGGTGAAGGCGACGAAGCCGCAGAAGCTGAGGGTTAAAGGCATCATCTGCGAAGCCTGCAGGCTCCTGGAGGTGATCAACAGGATGATGGAGCTGGGCTTTTCCCAGCAGTGTATGGCAGGAGGACCAGAGACAAGGAGCAGGAGTAGAAACATAAAGAGCTTGGGGTTAAGGATTCCCTCGTACAGCCACTTTAGTTTAGGGGCTGCTTTTATCTTCGCAGCCTTCCGTGGGGCCGGGGGCGGCATTGGGGGTAGCTCTCCGCGGCAGCCGGGGGTGCCGCCAGCCGCGGTTTCCGCCCCATCATTTTCCGGTGTTTCGACTTCCTCCAGGGGTGGTGCCGACGGAGTTGCGCTCGGCGCTGTCCCGGGCTCCCCCCCCTCGGAGGGCGGCGCCGGCGGGGCTGCGCTCGGTGCTGTCCCAGGCTCCCCCCCCTCGGGGTGCGGCGCCGACGGAGCTACACTCGGCGCCCTCCCGGGCTCCTCCCCTTCGAAGGGGGGTGCCGAGGGGGTTACTGTGGGCATTTCCTTCAGGGGAAATACCTCGGTTTTTCGTAATGGGGCCGCGGCGGTGGCCATTGCCACTTCTACTTCGGCTTTCAAGCAAGCTAATAGATTGCAAACGGTTCGCCAGGTGTTGTCCACACCAATAATGTCGCCGTTGGCCTCCTTATAGTGGAAACTTGCCAGCACGTTGTACGTCTCCCCCCACAGGTCCCAGGCCGTTTCGGGACTCGGGTAGCGGAGGTTTTCCTGCGTTTCCGCCTGGGTTGTAATCTGATCGGCAACGGCGATGCCGGTAGGTTTGCCCACATAGGAGCCCATCGTCAGATTTACTGATAACGGTGTTGAAGAGAAGAAAAAGTTTCTCTTACCCGAATTTTTCGGGGTATTGGACGGTCTGTAGAGAAGGGTCACTTTCGGACAAAACGCTCGGGGAGACAGTTTAGACCGAAATTAATGCCCGCATTCTCCACCAGATGTTGCGTGGGATGAGTCTCGCCGTGGGAGTCAGTCGAGCTAGTGCTGGCTCTTTCGGTATCAGGAGCTAACTTTGATCCGTCCGGCTCTGGAATTCTGCCCGGAAACCACCCCTCCCGAACCCGGGCATGCGTGCCTGGGCTAGCTCCAGCTGGGCACAGGCAGGGGGGGCACCGTCCGGGCACTTGCTGCCTACACAGATGCTTCAGTCATCCTTATGTCCTTTCACTTGACTTCTTCCTGTATGTCCATGTCTCTCTTATACTGGGGAGCCCTGCACTGGACCCAGCACTCCCAATGTATCTTACCAGTTGTCCTGGTTTGAGAGGAGCAGAATTAGATTCAAAAGGACCAGAATTACCAACAGCTATACTGACCCAAGGTGTTCTGGGACACAGCCCCAAGTGCAGCTGGCTTGCTGATGACAGTCGCAACAGGGGGAGCAGTTGTTGCCTATGGGGAGGAAAGGATGGGTCCAGTGACCCAAATGGGCCTAAATGTGTTCCTGCCCATGATGCTCAGTATAAAATGGTTCCTAAAAGGGTTCTCTTATGGTCTCTCTGGATGGAGTGCTGACTGGGTTGGAATTTGTTTGGCATTGCTCCTGCATCCTCTTTTCTTGCTGGAGAAGAACATTGTTAATCACGACAGATCACCTTCTCCTGCCTCTCTGAGCAGGACTGTCTTGGTTCCTCTAAGGCTGTTGTGGACTGTCACTGAGACCCTGAACTTGGGCACCCCCATCTGCTGCTGAGTCCAGTTTGGGAATCTTATGATCAGGAAGTAACTACCAACTGAGGAGTGTGAGGTTCTATATTTACATTTTGTGTATATTTGTAATTCACCATCATTATTATTCTTACTTCATTAAACCTATTTTAGATTTTTCAGCCTTAAGGTCTTATTGCCATTTTTATCTTCCCCTGGGAGGATAGTGGAAGAATAAAAGAGAACATCTGTTGCTTAGTTATTAGCTAAAACTATGACACCAGTGCTAAGTAGAGGAGCAGCATCACTTCACTCACTTCACTCCACTCACTCTGCTATCATTATTATAGCTCTACTCAACTTTAAAAGTAAAGAGGTTTTTTCCTCCTCCATTGCAATGACACTGACAACTTCAGAGAACTCAGTAAAACTTGTTTTTCTGAAATTTTTAATGGATTTTTTTTGACATTGCAGAACATTTCTTCTAGAGAGGAGGTCATCACGTAGAACTATTTAGGCCCGTATTGTCTAATTAATAAGAATAAATGCAGGCAAGGATTATTGACACCAATAATCAAGCACTGCCTGTAATGAGACAAGAAACATTGTGAACCTATTGGCCAATGCCCCGTGATATCTATAATATTGATCAAACGTTCATTTTCTGAGCATCTGATAAGCAAAAGCACTCCCCGTGATCAAGATAACTGAAAATACATCCTGTGATCTTCATGTTAGGGAGGATTAAGAGGTGAGCTTCCCTGCAAAGGACAGGGAGCCAAATAGCCACAGTGGCAACAAGGCAAGCAAAGCAGTAGCCTCCCCAACACCAGGTCTGGTCCCACCCTGACTGAAGCCTCAGACTGGAGTGAGCCTGCACCAGCCCAGAGACAACCAGACAGGAACACAGCCAGACAGACAGGCACAAGGCTGGGGACAGTGTGTCCACAAGCAGCCAGCACCCACAGGCAGCAAAACATGTGGGCAGAGGGTGCATGGATTGAGGCATGAGTGATGGATGGTTCTTCTGGGTCCTTCTCCCAGCAGAGCTGTTTTAAGGGAAGGCAGCTCCAAGGTGGCACAACTGTGCCAGATCAGAGCAGATCTTGTGCACAGGCAGCCTAAGCCCTGGGATGAGGAGGGCAGAAGCTTCAGAAGAGGATTAAGGAGAAAGATCTTACAGAATGATTACAACCTGATGGTGCATTAGAGGCCTTGACACTTTATCCAGGTTATTTACTTAGCCAACAAATTTCTATTATATGACATTCTGGTCCTCTATTCTCAAATAGAGCACCTGGTTAGATTTCACCCCATCACCAACATAATGGTTTGAATTTCCCATTTAAATGTACTCAGTGGAGTTACTTTTTGTCAGCTGATCCTTTCTCAGAAAAAGCTCTCATTAACACCAGTGGAAGATTTCTTTTGTAGCCCACAGCACCAGTGGGTGCTACATGATGAAGTGTTTCACTCATGCTAGTGAATCCTTCTATTTAGTAAAACACTTACATCCCCTGTATTGATTCAAGTTATCCATCTACCTGCTGCATTTCTTTGTCTCTAATGGGAGTCTGATTTAGAGTTGATTTCTTCTCTATAACAAATGTGTATGGTGTATTACAGGTTCAACTATGACATTTATCCCTGACAGCAGAGCTGGCATTTGATTCTCATGCAACCAGATCTTTCTGCTCTGCAACAGAATACATGGAAGGGAGTTTTTGAGCTCACTTTTCCACCATTTTGAAAGACAAAGTCAAATGTAAATCTAATTCCTTCTTTGTCAGTCAGGAAGCTTATTAATCACTTTAATTATAATCATGCATGGCAGACGCATGGAAATATAAAATATTTAGGCTTGGCCATTATTTTATGTTTGGCACATATTTGAAACACATTTTTCTCTTTTAGTTTTCTCTTAAAACAGGCTAACTGTCTGGTGTAGATGTGGAGTTTGTTTGTATAAAGCTATATTTCTAAGACTTAATGGATATTTTAGAAAATACAGGTTTTGCTCAGTGGTGAACATTTAACTTCCATACAGATTTTATATTTGAATTGGAAATATGGAACTACAAGATAATATTATTCATGATGAAATGGTCATCTGCCTTCATGGGATCTTTATCTCAGAAAAACTCATTAGAGATCACTAGAGAAACATTTAATGTATCTAAATAATAAAAAAGAGCATAATATTTTGAGAATGTCTGGCAAAGCCCAGCAGCTGCAATACTTAAAAGCAATGATAGCTTATTTAAAATGGTATTTGAGGAGGCACCTCCCTGCCACTGGCAAAGAGTTAATATGGCAACAGAAAGACAACAGCTGACAACGAGCATAAAGAAGAAATCTTTCTAATGTACATATTTATATTTTCTGATTCCTGCCTTTTCAGGTTAATAGTAATTTTTACTGAATATTCATTTACAAAACATCATTTTAAAATTAACCAAATTGTCATTATAGCAAGAAAGACATTAGGTGACAGTAATATGTGTACCACTGAAAATGTCTATGATTTTGTCCTCACAGGAATCCATTTTGAAGTGCAGTCCTAAATATACTGACAGAATAAACAATGACAGAAAATAAGATCTGTTTTTCATCACTTTTTTCACCAGCATTTTAGCTGAAATTTGATCTTATTATATCCATGTGACGAATAAGCTGATGTTCAGTAAGAAGCAAATCTTTTTAAAGGGATAAGGAAAAATTTTTGCCAAAACCACTAGTGAATGTAAGAAATCACATTATACTGAGATATACCACAACAGTTCTGAACGTGAATATTCTGCGTGTTCCCCTTTTTCATTTACACTGTCTCTGCAGTTTATTTCAAGGTGGAGATATCTGAAAGCCAGTACCCGCATGCAAGTTGACCTCATGGTAGGTGGTCACATAAGCTCCCACTGTAGTCAGTGGAGATCTAGGTCTCTGAACACAGATGCCACCTCAAGGTGGCTATATGGTGACATATGAGATACTCTCACATGTCCCTCACACTGCACAGGGGTGGCAAATCTGTGGGAGATCTTGGCTTATTTGTGCAAGGCCAGGTGGGCACATCCCAGCTCCTCAGGGATGGCACCAGGCAGCACAGTGTGGGCGACTCCACTGAGCTCCCTGTCACCACAGCCTGTGGTGGGAGTTTAGACACCTAACTCACAGATGGGCACCTCCAGCTACATATTTTTAATCCAGAGCCAAATGCTGTCCACGATGCCAGAGAAAAGCTGCATGCATAAATTTCCACAACGGAAGCACGTGCATATTTTCTGCCTCTTCCATGCTATGTGTCATGACACATACAGACATCACATTTGTGCATGCTGCAAAAACTGAACAGCACAACATCAGAGGAAACTAATTCTGGTTCCATATGATGGAAGGTTGTCTTCTGTGTGGTGAAGCTACATTTCCACAGTGCCAGATAAAACTGAAAATCTGTGACTCTAAAACCCTAAAAGCCTGCATTTTCTACTGACAATGAACACACACAAGACACTGTATTAAATTTTACCAGACTCTGAAAGCACTTAAATAAGAAATTCTTGAAAATACTTATGGGAAAAAAAATGTGCGTGTAGTCTAAGTGCATAATCCATCTTCATATCAAGGGTAGATGTTTGCAAATCATACTCAAAAAATGTCACAAACACAACAAATGGCACATTTTGCAGAGCTTTATTACATTCTGTGAAACTGTCAGCATTTCTAAGAATTTGGCCATATCCTGATTTGTGACTGTACTACGTCTACGGTTTGCAAAGTCCAGGAATGTTTAACTACACATATTCATCTCCAGAATTTAAACAGATGGCATGCAGCTAAAACCTACATAGTCAGAGCAATCTCCACCTTCAGACCAAAATTTCTGAGGGGCTGATGGGTTCAGAAATCCCTCACACATTGGTACCGATTGTTACTTTTCAGGTGTGTTAACACAAACACATTTAGATTGATTTGTGTTATTGCTAAGGTTATGCATTTTAATATGTTCATATAACAGCATAAATGCATGAAATATACATATTACACATAGTTCAAAGATACATAAGTATTTCTAAAATTGTCAGAGCAATCTAGTAACACCACAGATTGCCCTAATAGTTTTGTGGGGGAGGTAAGCTTCCTGAGATTTCATGGTCAGCTAAAAATTTGGCACTAAACTGCTGTAAATGCTATGCATTCAGAGTTCTCTGCCCAAGCAAGAGCTGAAAGGTTCCTGCTTTTTTTCCCTCAGTCCCACCTGACAGGGTGGCAAATTTGGCAGTGGTAAATTTCAAGTGGTAAACTCTTCTCTGAGAATCTCAGCTGGCTGAAAATCCCAGTTCAGAGAAACAAACATGCCACCCTACCCAAAGCAGAATCAAAGTGACCTTGATTTTAAACTGTTTACATTTATATTTGTTTAATTAAATAAATTATTTCTGGTATTTTGCTACCATGCACTCTTTCAGAACATTGAGTTCTCCTGGGACAAGTAACAGTATCAGCTCTGACAGTCAATCTGACATCCAGTTTTTGCCCTCTTTCGCCTGCTTTGAGATTTAATTTAATTGAGTTGACCTCTTTCTTTTTGATTTACCATATAATTTGGATAATGAGGAAAAAGGAAAGCAGAGATTGAGGTATTCGACAAGGTAAAAGAGCAGCAAATTGTGTTTTACACTTTTTGGCAAGTTCTAGATCAGCTGCCTTTTAATTGCCCTGGCAAAGGTAAAGACTGATTTGTGTTCTATAGTTGTGTAGATAACATCTGACAGGAAACATTTTTGCCAGTACTCAGCAGTTGAGATGGCCTAGCAGATGAGGAAATGTGATTTTTTTTTTTTCTTCAAATGGGAAGATAGCAACTTTCTGCAGTTCAGTGTGTCATTAGCTTGCTGTCACGTATTTCTGTGGCACATAGCAGTGAAGGTAAATCTGTCAAGGTGAGCTTTGTAAAACCTCTCCCAGTGCTGTCCCAGTGGTGATGGTCAAAAGAAACTGACGTGAAAAAAAATAACCCTGCTATTTGACCTGAAAGAATAAATCTGTGACCAAACTTAAGGTGCCCTGTCTTGAGTCTCAGTTTTCTGAACCGTTTTCATCAGGCTGCTGAGCTGCTGTACTGGCTCCATGAGTTTGCTTTCCTCTGCTGAAAACCTCTTGGCATCCAGGCAAGGGTGACTCAACAGCACTAGCAGTCAAAGTGCATGCTAAGTGGCCTTTGTGCTACGACTTGAAGATTTGTACCCTGACTAAACACAGAGCACATTTCTTTGTTTTCTTTCCAGGAATCCTACAGTGATTCATTCCTAATAAACAAAAGACAGATTTACTGGCCCTGTTTCTGAGCCTAAAGATCATCTTCTTCTCAATGTGGCTCCTATAGCTTCTTCATAAATATAAGACACACTTCAAAACCTTGTTTTTCTTCCCTGCTTTGACTTCTTTCTTTGTGTGGTAGGGAACTAAAGTCTAATTTCACTCAGATAAAACTGAGCTGGCACTCAAAGGCCATTAGTGTTTTATGGAGGATGCTCTTTCTAAAGAAAAACTAATTCAGAATTTGAAAAATGAGAATAAGGATACTGCTGGCATGTAAATGTTGCTCTCTGCACTTCAAATTTTGGGGAAATCTGTCTTTACTACTGCAGTGTGCAATGTCTGGCACTGAAATGTGTTCTGTTAACATGAGAACAAATACAGAAATAAGTAAATAAATGGTCTGAATTTCTAGTTCTTCATTCAGTCTTCTTACCCTGAACATACAGATAAAGGCAACCCATACAGATAAATAAAAAACAGTCATAGTTACCAGCTCTCCATTTGCTTTTCTTTATTTTCTTAATTTTCATTTGGTGAATTTTAAGGTTAGGGAAGAGAAAAAGTTTTCAACCTTCTTGGAGTGCCTGAGGCGATTATGAGCTCAGGACATGCAGTGCATATTATGTACTTTGCTTTTCAAGATGAGATTCCACCTTCAGAGTTGCATTCAGCATAGCTCTGAGTTATATTGATTCAACTAGAAAGTCACCTTAAAAGCATTAGTACTGCACTGACCACCTCAAGCAGTCTGAAATATTCCAGAACACCAAAAAAATCTCAGTTTCATTACTGAACACCTGCATGTGGCTATAGAAATGCAATTTCTGTACCCCAGTTTTAGCACTTGCACAGCTCCTGAAAACCACTATAATCCAGTTAACCAGACAATGTAAGCATTTTTAAAATTAGTGAGATTTGCCGAGGCAGTTGATACAACCTTATCCATTAATTTATTCTTAATAGCTCATAGTGACCCATTCTGATATGAACCATCTAATTTTAAAAAGTGTTTTAGAAGTGGAGGAAGCAACTTAATGTGGCAGAAGAGTTTAATTCAGCCCTTGGTAAAGAATTTCTTCATAGTTAATAGAAAAGAAAAGCACTTCTGTCTTCCCATAGTATACAAACCATATTCTTTCGTTTTATTTTATATGTGCTGGAATAAAAAAATGCATTAACTGGTGTGGACATGTTCCTGCTCTGTTCCATTATACATCAAATTCATCCTGCATTTCCTAAGCAGATTTAGTAACAGTGAAAATATAGCTTTTATTCAAGGAAATGGTAGGGTTTTTACCAGTATAATAAATTTGCTGCCTAAAAATGCAGTTGGGATTGTTTCAAAATTATTTATAAGCTCACATTATTTAGATCACTTCAGATCTCCTAACTAAGAAGTAAAAGAGACACTGACTAAAAAAACCCAGAGGCCATGCCTCTCAGAAAAAATATAAACTGTGGTCAGTGCAGGGTTTTTGGAAGTAAAAATAGTGCCTTTTTGCTTTTCTTTTTCATGCAAATTTGAAGAACAATATATTTCAGCTAAATGTAAGTGACACTATGACTCAGTAAAAAGGATATATCCCTGAACTTTATAGTGCTACCATATATAGCTATGTAGACAATAATTTACTATTGGCTTCTGTGATATTCTAGCTGTAAAAGAATCTGTTTCAACCTACATAACAACACTAGAAGGTAATGCTAGCACAATGAATTTCTGTAAGCCCTATAATTCATCATCCTTTAAAATAAACCACCTGGCATTCATCCTAGAAAAGGACAATTTTCCTTAAAAAATAAACTCCTGTTTCAAGATCTATGTTTATTTAGATAAATAGATGCCGTGGGAAATGAAGACCACCACTGGTTATTATGGGACAGTCTGATTCTTTTTGTTATCATCTCTGGCTGATCCTATATGAGGAAATGAAACAGGGTCAAGGCATAGATCAAGAATGAGGCTGTCACTACCCACAGCTGTTTGTATGATATCTGGCAAGGCTTTGGTCTGGGACAAAACCCACCAGCACCACAGCTGAAGAGTCAGCTTCAAATAGGGGTTGCTCCCAAGCAGAGGTATGAATGAGGCTCATTTTGAGGCAGGAGGTAAGTTTAATCAAATGAACATGATCTGAGCGGTGCCACATGTCACCAGGGCCAGAGAATGGTCCCCTTGATGGTTTGGGGTACTGGTATAAACATAAACATATTGCTTTCCCTACAAGTTGTAACAGCACAAAATTAAGTGGAGTTTTCTTCACCCTGTTCTCAAGCACTGGTGAAAATCTCAAGTTCACTGATATATTCAATATCTTGTCAAGCTCTAGGAGGAATATATCAGCAGTATATTTCTCAGTCTAAAAAGTTTCTTTCACATCGTGTGGTCTGGCACAGTTTGTTAATGTACAGAAAGAAGAATTTCATTGTAACAGAATGTCACGATCCGAGTTATTATTTATATTTTGTTTGCGAGGAAATTTCAGCCACTACTCATAGACGACGCGTGAGTTTACAAAAATAACCAGGCTTTATGATTTAAACAAGTTCAAAGGATTTATTTAGGAATTATACAATTAGTTACTTTGGGGAGAAGAGTCGTTAAGAAGAGAAAAGAAAGAGGGTAATTAAGATGTTAGTACCGCCCGCCGGCCTTGGCCTCTGGCTGTGGTCGGGTGCGTAGGGTCTGTCGCTCCTGCCGCCTCTGTCCCGCAGCTGAAGCCGAAGTGCCGAGAGAGGGGGGGGTCCAGAAGAAAGCCGCCTCGCCGCTTTCCGCTTGGGCCTTCAGAGCTGCTTCCCGCCTTTTTGCGCCGAGCTGGCTGGAGTTTGTAGTCACAGGAGGTGGCTTACACGTGTCCTTCTGAGCTGTTGGCTCCACCGAGCTACTGGCTGCTCTGAGCTGCTGCGTCTTCGGTTCTTCTGGGGCGATTTTTATACAGGAAAAGAAAAGGGGTCCCTTTTTTGCATAAGGCCCTGATACATACAGATTTCCCGGCTTCCCGGAGATGAGTCATCCTTATCTTTTAGTCTTTTTGGGTGTCCTGCTACCTTCATTGTTTCCATCATGCACCAGGAGACGACCTGATAAGTATTCTTATCTTTTAGGTGTATGTCAGGCATATGGTGAGGTTAATTGACAAAATGTTGCAACATAGCAGGGAGAAAGAAAAAAAAAGATTGATTCAAGAGACAAATTTTTGTATTTTTAAAGTGTTTACATCACAGAAGAAGGAAAAATATACCTCAAAGAGGGGTTTTTTTTGAAGCTCCTGTCAAACACTGAAGCTTCATGTTCACACAAAAAGATGCTGTTAACCTGGAAAAGAAAGTCCCACTGGGGCTCCTTAATTGCGTAAGGAAGTCAGAAGGATTTTACTACAGTATCTCAAAATGCAACTGAGACTAAAGTTGCACTTAAGTGCAACTCACCCCCACATCTCTTACAAAAAACATCCTGGGTCACAGTAAAAATATGCAGTAAGAAATACTGAGTCAAATGCTTTTTTTAAGAAGGTGTCACTCCATGCGAAGTTGACCCACTCAAAAACATTTCATCACAATTTCTGAACAAAAAGTGGAAGTCAAATTACATATCCATAATCAAAACATTACACAAATTGGAAGCATTAAATTTTATCTATCCCTGGATCCAAAACAGCATTAAGAAGCAGTTTCTTTAAGACATTTCTCTGTTTCTGAGTATGGATTAAAGTCAGTGTATGCAACATGAGATCTTCTTCTCCAACATAGAAATTAATCCACAGAAAGACTGGGCTTCTATACTAGGATTCTAGAGTACTCTGTAACTGTTATTTTCCATCATAGACATAAGTACTGTGTATCAGATTAAATGGTGGTCTTATAAATGTATTGTCAAAGTTTTATTTTGTTTTTACATTTCAAGAAAATAACAGAAAAGCATCATTTTCAGAATAAATGAACATCCTTTCTAGTGCCTAATTTGAAAGTCCATTGAAGTCAGTAAAGAGACTCCCTTGGACTTCGATGAACTTTAGATCAAACCTTAGATGAATCACAGTAGGACAGCATCTAAATTCATTTTATAGGTATTTGCTAAGCAATGACCTTCTTCTGATTTTTTTCCCCAAGCATGTTATTCTGTGATCAGACTGCATTCATATCAGTGGGAGTTCTGTATATAAATCTGGCAGGGAGTGAGCTCTCCCTCTACTTTGTGATGTTGTTTTTCATCAAACAAGTTTTCAGCTCTTTTCTCTGTCTCAAATCACAAGTCCCATCCTACAGCTCAGATTTTCAGTAGCTTTATACCCTGAACTGATCTGCATCTTCCTCCTCTCCCACTCCTGGCTTGGTGTCTCAATATCACCTGCATTCATGAAAAGATTGTGCTTTTGCTGGCCCAGGTGCATTGAAGCACAGATCGATCTTAAGAGACTGGAAATTATAACTTTGTCAGCCTGCCTTGCCTTCACTTTCCTTTTGGCAGCCTCACTCTGAAGCAGGCTTAGACTGTCCCAAACTGTTGTGTGATTAGCATTTGTTTGTAAATTGGTATCCCACTGAAGTTGAGGTTGTCATATTAGGTGGTTGTTTCTATTTTGGGAAGCTACTAGCCACCTTTTCTAGCCACCTTTTTCTTTGCACCTTTTCTTTATGCATGCAGAGCCTTTCCTGGGATCCCTGGCTAAGGCTGGAACTACAGCACACTACATATATTTAAAAAAAATATATCCTTGTTCTACCAGCTGACTGGGAGTAATACAAAGGAGGTGGTAATGTCTCCTTCCTGCAGAACACAGAATTAAAGTACAAAGACACTGGGAGAGAATATAAAGTGGTCTCTCCAGTGCTGGAAACAAGATCTGGTAACCCATTTGAAGGACCAAGCAGATGTAGGAAGAGATACTACCTCTAAATATGGGACATATATGAACTTCATCTGATAACACATCATCCTCTTTGATCCTTTTGATTCAGGCATTGGAATGGGCTGCCCCGGGAAGCAGTGGATTCTCCATCCCTGGAGATATTTAAAAAGAGACTGGATGTGGCACTCAGTGCCATGGTCTGGTAACTGCAGCGGTAGTGGATCAAGGGTTGGACTTGATGATCTCTGAGGTCCCTTCCAACCCAGCCAATTCTATGATTCTATGGTTCTATACCACAATAATAAAGACCCCTGGACATGCTAAAGCCCCAGGGTAGATTTGGTCTGAGAAGGCAACTCTTCAGCTGCTCATGGCTAGAGGTATTCAACATCTCAGCAGGATCTGTGTCTGAAGCCAGCTCTTCTATAAGCTAGGTCTGTAGGTTCTGTGGGGTGGTGGTAAATGCTTCTGTGGGTTGATGAGCCAGAAGTACACATGGCTTTGGATGTGCACAGAGCAGTATCTGGGACACTGGGATGAGAGGGACTGTTCTGAGAGGATGTGTATTTCAGCGTGAGTGAGGAGAGAAAGGCTCTGTCACAGAAGGGCTGGTTGTAAGCAGAGAATATTTTTGTAAGATTGTGACAACATATACTTAAGGCAGCAAATAAGTCAGCAGATCCCAAAATAAATAAGATTCACATTTTACATTTGTACCAACACTCTGCTGCATTTTTTTTCTTATCCTCCCTTTCAGACCTCATCTCTCACCTGCCTCAGTTCTCAGAATGACTGTATCTTCATCACACTTATTGATCTGGATTGCTCAAAGAAGCAAGCTTGTTTTCATAACACTGAAAGCAGCACAGATACCATTTCAGTGTTTGGGCTACTGAATAATTGAAAGTGTAGACTTCCAATTAGGTGAATGAACTGCTATCTTCCAGTCTCTATACATTTGTATTTTAAAAAACTACAGATTCACAGAAAACAAATGCTTTTTTCTGCCTTAAAATAATGGCTTTATTTCTGTTGCTCAGAAGATGAAGATCTTAGTCAACATCTGCATAAATTACAAAATCTTACATGACCAATATTTTAAGAGGTTTTTTTTATTTTGCCTGCTTCAAAACAAAAGTTCATTAGAATGTCAGGAAGATGCAAAGTAAACCCAAAGACCATGACAAGTCTTATCACAATGGGAGTAAATTTTCTATGGCTTTCTTCCTGTTGTTTCCAAATGCCTTTTTTTCTTTTAAGAGACTTTTTAAACCATGTTCTTCTGTTTCTGCTTTGCTTACGCAAGTTTTTTTCTTTTTCTTTTTTAGTTTTAACTTAAGAGATCAAGAAGGTAAAAACATAACATGCATAAATACACATACATAAAGGTATGCATACATACATTCATATATACGTAACAATATATTCTGTGTTTCTGAAACACATCAAAAAGGCAGAACTTTTTCTTTTCTGAAATCATTCTGCACGACAATTTTATTTTTTTATAACTAAAAAGATCAAGAATATGATAATATACTATTGAATACAAGTAAAAACTTCTCACATTTAGCATTATTGGACAGTGATGATTTCTCAGTATACTGAGAATGTGCAGTTTAACTTACAGCCCCAGAAAGAGAAAATAAACTCAAGTGGTATGAGGACAGGATTATCACAGCATGTCAAAAGCCTTTGAGCTTCTCATTCAAGACAGCTTTTGCATAGTATATGATCCCAGCGAAAAATTTGTTCTTAGCAGGAGATAGCTACTGAACAGGAGGGGAGAAAACTCAGAAGGTCAATTTATAAAAAGAATAAATATATATATATACATATATATATATATATATATATAAACACACATATATACCCATATACATATAAATAAGTACTGATGAGTACTGATGAGTAGTTACTTAGAGGTTACATAAGTTTTGGGAACTATATTGAATGGTACCAGCTGTCTGTCCAGACAGAAATGACCAGAGCAGTGTTTGGACTGGTACATCACCTGATGCTTTTTATAGTCCCGTGGTGGGCAAACCCATGAGAATGAAAATATTCTTCTGGGAGATCGGTCCCTAAACTGTCTCCTGGGGAACTGATATATTCTGCCTCCCATGCACTGCAAGACCTATTGCAGTCCCCTGTATCCTTCAAAATCCCAGGGACATCAGTAAGGTAGGCAGAGCTTTCTGTGCACAGAGAACATGTCATTTGTTTCCTTGCATAACAGAGCATGTCAGGATTTCTGAAGACATCCTAGACAAAGGGTAAGATTCCAGCCCTTACCCTTGGTATTAGGGTCTTCATTTAGCTCCTCTGTGTCAATTGATTCTGCACCCAAAAGTTCTCTAATCAAGAGAGCACCATTCTGGGCATTTTAATCTTCCAAAAGCAGTCTGTTTGTGGTTTGACCAAATCCCAGAATCAAAAGAGGTTATGGTTGAGCCATCTCATCTAAAAAAAGTTGTCACAGTAAATCTGAAAGTCAAGTAGTAGAACAAGGCTGACAAGATTCCTGGCAACAAATTGATTTTATGACCCTTGGGGAGAAACAGATTGAGACGTCAGCAGGATACAAAGGACCTCACAGGGAAAACCATTGGAGTCTGTAGGAGGTGTCTGCCGCTCCAACTTATCTCAGAGCTCATCATCATGTGTGACTGCCATAGATAATGATAATGACAGAGAACTCATTTGTGGAATGGTTATCTTGATCACAACTTGGACAGAATGTAAAGCTTCATGTGAGTGGCAATATTGTGAAATACAAGGAAAAGTCACTTCCATTACTTCAGTAAAGGCTTGGGATACCTCAGCAGGCAAACCATGGAAAGAAGAGCAGAAAAAAAATTAAGGCTGATGGATGTCACTTAACCTTGAGCTCTGATTGTGCTTGAATAAAAGAAAGCAACTTCTTTAAACTGATATATGATTAAAAGTACACTGCTTTCCAAACACAACTAAAGAGCATTCTGAGCTCTAGTAGAAATGTCACCTGGAAGTTAGCCCAGGATAAAGTAGGCAGCTCTCTGGGAGTCTCTGAGGAAGAAAAAGAAAATCTGTCTCTTGCATATGACATTTAGCCCTATCATTTAGCACTATTTCAAAACAGGATAATCACTGTTGTTTGATGTGCTCCCCATAGCTTCATCATCGGCCTTACCTCGAGATACTCTGCTCTCAGTGAAAGCTTCTAAGGCTTTTTCACTGCCTTGCCAGGCACTGAATGTCATGTTTATATCCCTTACAAGATTTTTTTTTCCTCCTCTTTGTTCCCAGCTTGCTACCAAAATGTAATGAAAATATCTAGATTCATTTACACCCACTTTTGTCACCCGCTGCTGGTGCCCCCACTCTGCCCACGCCGTAACACATTGCTCAGATGTAATTGCAGCCCCAGGCTCTGAGTAAGGCAATGAAGGTGAGCCCAGGGGATTCACAAGGCTGTTCTACAAACCTAAAGCAAGTGTCTCTCTTAAACATTACTTCAACTTTTTCTTTACAACAAACTGCATCTGATACCCTCTCATTGCGGTGCACAAGTTTGAACTAGATCCGCAGAGATTTTTCCTAGCTCTATCCTACACGTATTTTTTTCTTCCAGATAAATCACATTTTATGTTCTCCTGATAGTTAACAAAGCACCAGGAAACAAACTTCACTTCCAAAAGAATATTACATTGGAAGCAAAGACATTGAAACAAGGGTTCAGCACAGCAACTAAGACTTTTAGATCTGCCTACAGACTAAGTCCTCTAAGCAATAAAGAATTTTAAAGATAAACTTAAGTGGAGTTAGGGTTTGAGAATCAAAACTGCCACCCAAAATAACCCCAGAACAGCCCCAAGTCAAGTGAAGGCTCCCTGTCTGATCTTACCCTTTCTCTAGGCAACTGCAGTCCTTCCTCTGAACAGAGTTCAGTTGCTCTGCACAGCAAAGTGGGCAGCTCCTCCTTGAGCCCCACCAGGAGTCCAAAAGCACTGGAGATGCATCTGATCTAAAAGGTAAGCTCAGCACAAACTAAAACAGCAGCAGTGGTTTTCTTTTTAAAATAACTGCTGCATCAGTAATTAAGAGGTAACAGCATTTATGCCAATAGGAGTGATGAGAAGCTTGCTCAGAAAGTGAAAGCCTTTGGTTCCCTGAGCTCCATGTCCTGTGAAAGGCTGGCTCCTGTTTGCCCTGCTGCAGCAGGCTGTCCTGGGGAGAGCAACATGTTCCCCACTGTCAGCAGAAGCTGTGCCTCCTCACAGACAGGGAAATCTGGAGTAAAGAGTAAGTAAACAGATGTGGAGGCAGCAGGGAGCCCCCTTAACTTCTCCAGTTGAGTGCACAGTTGGAAGGCACAGAGCTCACCTCTGTCCCCTCAGGACTGTCTCTGCATGCTTAATGAAATACTTTCTCTCATGTGCTTGCTACTATAACACAAATAACACTGTACAGTCCAATGTCTGCTTTCAAAGTTATGTTTTTCAGAGGCCATTAAACTAACTTCTCTTTACTCCACCAGCATTAGATTGCTATAGGGGCACTGCCAGTGTAGAGAAAAAAAGCAATGGTTCCCTTCCCTGTGGTGTGGCAAACCTGTAGCTACCTTCTACAGATTGTTTATAGATGTCAGTTCCCAAACTAAATTTAGGATGTTACTGGAGTAAATTCAGGTATCAGATTAGGAGCAAATTCTTGACATATTAGGTTTATGATCTAGTAATATATTTCTGCTAGCATCTGATGAGAAAAAAAAAAAAAAAAAAAAAAAAGCAAGCAGATTAATAAGGGAAAAGGAGCACTAAAGTAATTTGGGAAAACCTTTATGCCTAGAAAACATTGCTTAAAACAAGCTTATAGTAATGGCCCCAGAAAACAGCACATATAGATTATTATATCAGTAGAAGGTCTGACACCAACCACCAAATGATCCAAGTGATCATCATTCAGATGTGAACGAGGAGCTTTCAGAGAAACTCATTCTAACTTATGAGCATTCAGGCCACACACTTCCACCACCTGCAGTTCCATATTTCAGTTAATAATTTTCAGACTGAAAGAAAGAGAGTAAGTCACAGAAATAGAGGATAATTTTTTTTCTCCTCAAAATGGAAAATTTAACTTAAGAGAGAAGTAGAGCTTCGTATCAGAGCCCAGAAGTGTGCGAGCTGTGCTCTGTAATTGGGTTGCATAGGAATAAATTACCTGGAGTAAAACAGGATCCAGACCTCTGTATCTGAGTTGGGAATGACAAAGGGGTATCAGACATTTCATGCCATTAATGAAAACAGTGTCCTCAAAGAGGTAAAATCAGCAGATACTGGGCTATATTTCAACTTCTTGAGAATATTGGAAGTAGATTGTCAGTGTTCTTGGGAATAAGGACTTCTTGATTCTTTCTCAACACTGGTATTTACTGGAATATAGTCATACTGCTAGTTCTCAGTGGGTATCTGTGTCCACCTTCTGGCAGGGGAGGGCTCTGTGAGAAGAGACCAGGGGCTACCTCAGTGTTAGAGAATTCCCCCTTCCTCTTCTTTTATCTTCTTTTTGTTCTATGAAGACTAGGATACACTTGAGCCCACTGTCTATGTCATTGATGATGATACTAAAGAGTAGGGGTCCCAGTACAGACCCCTGAGGGACAGCACTCATCACTCATGTGCCTCTGGACATTGAGACATTGTCCACTACTCTCTAGACATGTACTTTTATTTTCTGCTCTAATGATTCTTCTTATTTAAACACACGAACAGAGAAAATCTTTAAATTTCAGTGTTCTAATCCTAAAAATATCATTTTCAGTGTCTCGTGTTTAGTGTAGCAAAAGAAACCTAAACACCTGAAACAAAATTTGCCATAATGAAACGTTATGACGTTTAATAAACCTTGTTGAAAAAAAAATCAGTTATCGCTGTGTTTGGTGGGTTGATTTATCTTTGATTTTATTTTAATCATGGTTTCCTTTTGCAGTACAGTATATTAGTGTTTGCATTAAAAACTTTTTATAATAACTACTTTAACATTCTTCCATAGTGTGTTTTTGTTCTTCCTATTCTGAATAATTTGTATTAAATGCATGATCTACCAATATTTTGACTACTTCACAATGAACTGCAGGATGATAATTTGATTCTTAATTTAAATAGGCATCTGTGTAAGTATGTTTCCTTTGAACTGTGAAAGACAATTCACCATAATCTTTCTTAATAATATTTTCCATCAAGAAATAGAAGTATACCATTATTATCTCTTTTTAGATCAGTTCCATTTTAGTAGATATAATTGTTACTGTTTTTTTTTCCCTCTGGACTGCTTTACTTTATCTCATTTTATAACTAGGAATATGTTATTTGCATGCTATTACTGATTTTTCTACACTCAGCTCTTCCTTTAAAATTCTATATTAATGTACATTTAAAGCTGACCATTGCTAAAAAGGATTATTTTCTTCTGTGTTATAAACTTGGAAGAGGACTGGAATGGTTGTTTAAGAATAAAAAGCTCTTAACATAATACAGGAATTAGGACACAAAGCAATCCCCAAGATGCCTACTTTGCCTGTTTTATTTCTTGAACAAGTTTTATGCACTGATGAGAGCAGAAGTATGGAGCTTCTATGCACAGTTGTATTTCCTATATGGAGTGAAAAACAATCTTGTATTTTGTGATCAAGCTGTGTGGTTGGAGAATATGTCTCACCTTAATAGTGAGCTGAATAAGGACTACAAATAATACCTGTTATAAAGCACAAAGAGTTCCTAGTTTTGTGAGATAACAGGCAATGGTTATCTTCAATAATCACTATCCTGTAAAACGAGATTTTGGGGAAGATTTCTTAGCTAATGGTGGGCAGAAATTGGTGTCCTTGTAAGGATAGGTGAAGTCTATGCTGGAGGAATGGAGGGAGTTGTAAAGCCACACGTGCTCTGTAGCACAGGTCCTGAGCAATGATTCCAGGATGAGGTTATCTCAGCAGAGGTGAATTTTCCTATGCTCCACAACAGAACAGTAAAGCTTTCTTATTTTGTTTTCACATTTTACGTAAGGCCAACCTCAAATCTTTGAAACGTTTTAGAGACTCTGAAACATTTATTTTTAAGGCACTTACCTGGACTTCAGAAAAAAAAAATAATTCCAGAAATTATATTTCAATGTCAGTGTCCCCAGCTCAGTCCCCCAAACATCCCAGGAGAATAACTCAGTCACTAGAACATCAAGTCAGCTTCACTGTAGCTTAGTAAGTGTGTATTTACAGAAAATGAAATGGTTCCAATAAAAGATATGAAGAAAACCTCTTTAAGATCTCAGGATGTGGAAAGCTACACTTCAAACCTCTGGAATGAGCTAAGCACAGTGGGGCTCTTGAATTATAGCTGCCAGTATCCCCAGCATATGTCAAAACCATTTGGTTGTCGAGTAGCTGCATGGATGGTTTCATAATCTTGGCTTTCCATCTTGGTCTTGATATAGGACCACCCTGCCTGAGTGTTCAAATCACTGTAGCAATCTCCTACCTGCAGTCATAAATGTCAATAAACCATATCCATCCCATCATGCACAGATGAATGGCTTCTTGTTCTTATGGCATTCATGGCTGGATAACTAAGAAGTTCAGATATGTAGATGCCACATTTTAGGTAAACATACTTTATACATAAATTTAAAGAAACTTAAGTCATACTTCTCTAGCTCTCCTAATACATCAGTATAAAAAAACCTTACCACCTGTCTCTTAAACATCACCAGAGCAAGCAGAAAAAGATCTGAAAAATTCAACGAGCAGCTGGGGAAAGTCCACTGAAAATTCCTGAGAGCAGAATCAGGAAAGAACACAAGCAAAGTCAGAATAAACTAGCAATGCAAGCATATTCTCAGAAAACCAGGCTGTAGAGAATTACTATCATGAAAGCCCCTATATAACAGGAAGAGATGAAGCATGATTTGGTATTTCTGAAGGGTAAAATATCTGTCATATAGTTGGCTATAAGTGTTAAAACAAAACCTCTCCTAGAATCAAGTAAGCCCAAATAACATGCCATACGAGATCATTTCTCATTACAGCCTGTTAAATATGGAAAAGTACCAGAATGTGGGAACTGAAAACCTTTTACAGAAGTACACCTAAAAGGCAGGCAGATTAACAGTAAGACCTCAGCCACCTGTTACTAATTATTTTAGGTTCAGGTTTTTAAGTAAACACAGATGCAGCAAACCTAATCACTCGAGAAAAAGAACTGCTCAAGAAGGATGCAGAAAAAAAATCCTCATTCATTGCAGTTACCTTGTAACACCCAACCTGAGAGATAATCACTTTTGAATGGAACAATTAATGAGGTCTCTTCACACCAAGGGAAATTACACTATAATGAGGTTTCATGTATTAGAATTGCAGTGGAATTTATTAAAAAATAAATAAAAGCTTTATCCAAGGTGAAAGGTAGTACAGAGGACAGTTAGGAATGCTGTGTTTTGAAGGGCATTCTCGCCACAAATTGTTAGCAGATAGGCAATGCAAATGGAATACTTATGTGGGGAAAATGCATGACAAGTGAAAAAGGAGAAAAGAAACAACTCAGGTTTTAAACACCGAAACTACAGCTTAATAAACCCTAATATACTTTAAAACTCTTAAGTGATGTACCAGGCTTACACACCAGCTTTGCCCCTGTGCATCACTGAGCTGTGCCATGTTTCAGAAACTTTCACTCTGACTAAAATTTTAAGCAAGCCAACTGTGGACACTTTTCCAAGACTTCTCATCAAATAAGCCAGGAATATTAACAACGTGTAGATTGACAACCATGTGCCATCTCCTTTTCCTGTGCAACATGAGGTACCTTCAGGAAGGAGAAGGAAGTTTTGCTCGAACTTCTATCGCTGCTCCAGAGCAACACCCGGCAGCTGCTCTGCACAACTTACATCAATATGTGTACCAGGTCTTTGTGGAGGGTAAGAAGTCACCAAGAAAGAATAAAGTGCAAAGATGATCAATGAAAATGCAAGTTTAAGCAAATCCAAACCCGTACAAATGGTATTTCAGTACAAATCGGAATAGTTGAATCCCATAATAATGCACTCAGGGAAATAAACCAAGATAAACAGTCAATGAAATAGATTTGAAATTCTAAGCATCTGAATGCATTGTGGATGAAATCCCCTCCTGTGCAGAGCAACAGTGAAAAGCTCATGCACTAGAAAGCAGGGCACAAGCAACATTTAGTTGGTGCTGCAGGGGAGTGAATTTTAGTCAGAATGGTTTAGACTTTGGGAACACAGCCAAGACCACCAGTGCATATCTTGTTCAAGTAGCCATATTACTTCACTACTACTGTTCAGCCCCAGCTACATAGGACATGATGGATGCACAGCCTATTCGTTTTGACTTTAAAAATTATGTATTGCAACAGCTTCAAAATGTCGTGTAGGTAATTCCATCATGAGCAGATAAAAAAGCAGTCATAGACAGTACAGATCAAAGTTTGATTGCTATTTATATTTACATAAAAATCAAGGACTTTCTATTTCACTCATCTTAAAAGAATAGCTTCAGTAATTAGCATAAAATAATATTTAAATCTAGATAAAGGTAATTCTTTGCACTCATATGAGTCTTAACCACCTTTGCAAATCAGTTGGGAAATGTAAAAAAACACTTAAAAGTAGAAGGAACACTTTGAAATTCAACTGTTGTTAGGGTGATGTCTTATCACAGCCCCAGCACTGATGTTCCCCTAGGTTTGAGCAAGGCTGGGGGGAGAGGGGAAGTGAAACCAGCTGAATAGAAATCACAGGGGAAATTATCATAGTTAAACAATAGCCAAAATCCCTAATTAAAATGTATCCACAGACACTAGAGCTCATACTTACACTTCATTAAAGAGGGACATGGGATATTTAGTAAGCAAAAGTTTCTTAGTTGTTTATTTTGTATGAATACAAGAATCTGCAAAAGGGAATTTATGGGTATATAAATAGGTTATGGAGCATACACACAATCCTTTACCTATTTCTCAGGAATTTTAGAGTAAAAACAGATGAAAAGTGGATAGAGTATTAAAGCAAGGAGACTTAAAATTAACTAGTGTGGTAGCTCTGATGTTATGCCAGGTGTATTTAAACGTTCATCAACTCACAAAAAGATTAAGCACTTTATTATCAGGGAAAACTGGAGGCAGGTTTGAAAGTTTTGAGGTACTTAGAAACCTAGGTATAAATCTGACAAATATTTCTTGTAAAGAGAATCATCTATCAGAATGGACTAGGACTGCCTACTTAAATAAAAGGTCCACATTTTCCATATTTTCCTTCAACAGAATTTTATTATGAAGTCCCATGTTTCATGTCTTGTTCTTGGTACCTTCAACCGCTGACAGAAAGGAAGATGAAATTTTGGTGGTAGGAAAAATCCCCTCCCTGAAAGAAAAAAAAATTGTAAACCAAAAACATTAGGCAGATTATTAAACCAAAGAATGGTATAACTTTACATGGTATAATTTTATCAGCTTCATTTCAGCTCCCACTAGGATGCAAAAAGTTCTATAGGTCAAATAAATAATTTTTCATACTACACGGCAGAAGAGGAAGGGAATTATAATTTCTCTCTCCAGACTTTCTACTGAACTTTTCAATCACTTCAGCTATTGCTCTTATTTATGGATGAAACAAAAAGCATTGGAACCTCTTTAAAACAAAAAACGTCAAAAATTAACAATACACATTGAGTAAATGTTCTCAAAGAGAAAAATGCTCATAGTGGCATTATATGCTGAAGTTGTTTCAATTGCCTAATGTTTTGGGTCTGTTTTTTGGGTTTTTTTCCCTGCTGATTTTCTAAATCTGACATTCTTCTAAATATCAGATGCTTATTTGATTGATGTCTTCAGAGACACAGAGTCTTTGTAGAGATCCAGAGTAACAAAGGAAACAGGTTCAATGGCAGCCAAGAGCAGGTATTTAGTCAGGTTATGTTCTGAGTTGTGTTAGACTGAATTAAAATTCTCTTTTACATAACAATTGCACTTAGAGGTCTTTTCTGTTAGCAATAATACTAAACCCCATGCAAAGTGTTATTGAATAAATAATACTGAAACTTTAAAAGATTGGTAGATGGGAAAATAGAAGCTGTATAAACTTAATTTACAAACTAGGAGACTAAAAGTAGGTGGCTTTACAGACACACAGAAAAAAACACAAACAAAAAACCCCAAACAAATGAAAAAAAAGCCCAACAACAACAAAAAAACAAAAACAAACAAACCCAAACCACAACTGTGTTACTATGTCAGAACTGGGTTCTGGACTCACATCTTCTGAGGCATTTTCATCTCATTTGACTACTTGCAGGATTAATATTTTAATGCAATTTACAGGTAGGAACTCAGGCTCTGCACATTGCTTATTATGACAGACTTTATTTTCACTTGAGTGTGGGGAAAAAACAACAGTCATGAATATTGCATGCTTACTCTAATGAAAACACCCTGAACAGAAAGACAGGTGGTTTTGTTCCCTTTATTTGGCTTTTTTTTTTTTTTTTCCTTAGAAAGTAGATACAATTATTTGCTGGGACATTTTAGAAGTGATTTGAATTACTTTAAATAGGGAAAAAATATTTAAGGTTTAGAAAAGCCCTTTAGAAAAAACCTTTAGAAAAGCCTTGAGAGCTGAGTGTCAGCAACATCAGACAAAGAGAAATTAAGCACCTGCAACAGGTACAGATCTAAGGTAGGGAAGTACATCAGGCTGCAGAACCTGACATCAAATACTCCCAATTTTCCTTCTACCCTTTGGGGTCGTTTCTCTGATAAATAATTCACAGACTGCAGTGCAAAGTAGTTTGCATACTGACAAGATTAAAAAGAATGCTTTGTCTGGGTTAAATTTACTATCTGAAACCTTCCTTTTAAATGTCAAGTAGGTAATTAATTTAGGATGGTTTGCCAAGCAGAATCTCTGACCCTGTCAGAATAATTTCATTTCTTGGGGGTGAAAGGGATATTACATTTATCTTTGTGGAATCTCTGGTTTGTTTTCTCCTTCCCTTCTTCTCTCTTTTTGCCATTTATTATCTTTTCCATAACATTCCACTGAAGCAAAAATTAGCACCACAATCTTTTCCTCGTTAATTTGCGACGATAAAGCAAACACTGGCTGCAAATTGCCAATGAATAGGGAATAGAGTACAAGTCAGACCTCTTGACTTGAACAGAAGATGAGCATTTTCCACAGAGAGAGCTCTCCCCTGCCTGAGCATTCAGACAAGCATTTTGAGTACCAGTGGGAAATGCATAAATTCAACAGCATGAAGATTCACTTTTGGCATAGCAAAACATTCCATCCCACATATGCACAGTAGTGTGCTTTCTGAGGAACAAATGCCTAAATGCATGACAACCAGCAGGATTTTTTACATCTGCTCTTCAAGCCAGGTTTACTGGTGTAAAATTTTATTAGAAATTGTGTCACCTCAGCTAATCCCTGCAGACAGAGTGGAAGACATTAAACAATTCAGTAACACTGTTTGGAGGCTTAATTCTAAGTGTTTATGGTTAAGTGGGGCAAAGGGAGATTGAAAAACAGAAAGATGCCAAAAAAGAAAATATAATTAACTTTTCTGAATGCATACTGAACTTTCTCTTAAAAACAGATTGTGACATTGTATACTAATTGATTAAAACAAATGTCATTACAACTAACTAATCAAGAGGCAGAGGCCACATCAAGCTTGGTTACATCTCAAATCCAAGGCAAATGCAAATCAAAAATTTACAACTTGCAAATAAAAATCCCAATATGTACAGCTAAATTTTTATGCAAGTTCAAGTTAAAGATATGCTGAAGTACTTGAGATGGTTTGAACTGCTTAAGCTTTCCTCCATGCCACCCAAACATTCAAACTTTACTATCTTTGATGTGGGCTTTCCAACATCTATTTTTCTGTTCTAGATATTCTCTGTATCCAACTAAGTCATAAATCAGCCTATTTATAAATATTTTTTGTTTCAGGAATCAGCACAGAAAAGTGAAAATAAAGCAGGAATCTTCTGCATCAGGCTTTGAACTGGACAGCAAGAATACGAAACTGTCAATGTTGGAAGCTGATAATTTTCAGTGGCACCTGAGAAGGGATATTGTAACCCCTCAAATATTGTTGTTCTCTCAGTGTTAAGTGATGCCTTGCATACTTCATAATTTTCTTTTGGCTCTGTAGGGCCAGTCAGATTCTTACTCAATAATCAGAGATGACATCAAGCAGATGAAGGTAAAACCTGTTTGATTTTTCAAACATTCCTAATCCTCAATAACCGGATTGCAGAAAGCTTTTTGAAAATCCATGCTGCAAGTATGTTAGGATATTACATCTTTCACTGGCCAACATTTCTGCCAGTCTTAGCCTCCTCCTGGAAAGCTCTGTTTAGTCATTAGCTTTCAGGAAGTAACTCAACCAAGTTTCCATTAGGCCAGATTTCATTCCTGTAGTTGAAAATGCAGTCATTTCCTTCCTGGCCAGACATTATCCATATGGGCAAAGAAAGGATGGAGATTAGCTCAAGGCCAGAACATGATATGCTGATGAGAGATTTTATTTGATTTCAGACGAATGAAGATAAAAGTATCTGGAACACCTTTCTCAGCCTAATTCAGCTGAGTCTCCCTCATGACTATAAACTGTACGTGTAAAGCATGGTCTAAAGATGGGAGAAGAATAAATGTCATAGTGTTAACTCCCCAGCAGTGAGAATACTTACTGTTCTACTGAGATCAGCAGAGCTCTGCCCAGCATTTCAATCTCTCTTTGTCCTTATTCAGTATAAAGTGATTTCTTCTTGTCCAGTGCTGTTATACAGTCAGGTTGGCATAAAATAACTCTCAGAGCCATCTCCATTTCAGTATCTGAGATTTTTGAGTCAAAAAAAGCCATGCATTTTTCACAACACTTTCAAATTAAATATGTGTCTTACTATAGAATAAGATGTGATTTCTCTTGATAAACCTTACTAAAGGAAATACTTTGAGACTGCCAAGTCAGAAACATCTGAATTACCTGTGACTGTTTGATGTCAAATATGCTATGTTTGGGCCTTATATAAGGAAGATAAAAAAGCACAAATCTAGCTTCAATCCCTGAATTATAGTTCCAGCATCGGCAGAAATCCTTGTGTATTCAAAGGTCCTATTTTAAGATCATTTTTCAAATAACCTGATAGCTAGGAGTGCCTCTCCAAAGATCTTCAGTCTGAATCTGATGTTCCACTATAAAAAGCAATAATTTTGTTTCTGTTAATTAGAATTCTAAAATTGGATGAACAGAAGATCACCTTATTCAGTGGCATTCATGAAAGTATTTGCCCATTTTTGAGACTGTGAGATTATGTCCCTGTTCCATAAATAATTATACTCCAGGCTACACATACATTGCTTTGCAGATAACCAAAGCTGTTTTAATCTCTATTGCAATGACACAAATATCTTGCTGTAAGAAGCTACATTTGGAAATTAGAGTTTGTAAACATAAATATATGATAGGAACTGACTGAACCAGCATGATTTACAGTTTACAGGAGTCATAAATAAATGATAGATGAAGAAAATTTTTTTTTGTTGAGTGAGTGGCCATATTAACAGTTTAAACTCATTCAGGAGCAACTGTTTATTACTAGTCTAGAAGACAAATGCAGTTAATCAAAAAACAAACTGCATATATTGGTCTATTAGTATATTTTTGAATAGCATGAGCATACATAGCCCATTCTGTAATTACTGTTTACAGAACATTGAGCATTCTCTTGTAAAAGCAGCTCAATTATTTGTTATATCAAAACACCTAGGATAAAATAAAACAGTTTTCCCCATGAGTGAAAAGGTAGGTACCCTATGAATTTTAATATATTTTCAAATATTCTGACAACAAATTGTGAACAGAACTTCAACATTGTTAATAAAAAACAGCTCCTGGGGGTCAGGAAACTGAGAAATTATATTCAATGTCTGTAAGGATGTAACACTTTTACAAATATAATTTCAAATTATTTCACTTCTTCATTTTAGTATGCCTTTTTTAATTTTCAGACTCCTAGGCTCCTCTGAAAGTAATCTTGGAAATTCCTGGAAATGACTTTCCAGTGACTTTGTTACGAACCATAGATGTTGAGGAATGTCTTCTCCAGCTAAACCCATGGGGTTATCACTGGCTTTGGTGTGTTACCCCTTCTGCACTGAGTGAAAGCACATTTGCCTCTAAAAACCACTGCAAGCCTTCTCTCAAAGGCTGTGGATACTGGTTCAAGGAATTTTTTCTCCGTACTTCAAGTGCTCAGTTTTCAGGAAGGCTTCCATGGATATTAGGGAGAGTCAGCTCAAACATAAAGAACAATTGCACAGCTGTTAGTCAGCTGAAATATCCCATTTATTAAAGTAATACACATTTTTTTGGAGTTGAGATTACAGACCATAAGTTTAACTGTTCTATTCCTGGTCTTTTTGCTGAAGCAAGGTGAGGGTTTACTGGTTTTCATTACAGTGTTTTAAGTGGTGCAGCTGCTCTTCCACTATGAACTAGGCTGAAATAATTAAATTCTCTCACTGAGAGCAATGAATGAGAGAAAATTAGCAACAGTGACCTTGTACTGCAGCTGAAATGTGTCACTGAATTTGGAGCAAAAATCTGTTAAAAAATACAAGTGATAAACTTCTGTTTAGCCTTCTTAAGCCTCAACCACATAGTAAATAAACAATGCAATACTCATTCTTGGTCAGTGAAATTTGCAGGAAACCAACAATCCTGGAAAAAGCCTTTTCTGCATCTTAAAAACAATAATAGCAGATTTAAAGTGAGAGGGATAGAGATGGTAACTACAAACAAGCTTTTGGATATATAAAGACCAAACCATTTGCTGAGGTACTTTTTTAGCACTTGTAATTTCCAGAACAGACCTTCAGAAGGCATTTCACTGGATCGTTACCAAATTCTGTCAGCTTCTGCAATGATGGAAACCTTCAGTATTGTGAATATGATTAGGTCCAGAGTAATCTGAGGAAACCATCAGAAAGCACTCAGCATTCTCCACACCTTTGCAATGCTGCAGGTAGAGAGAAGGTACATTCTGACAGCTGATTTCACAGAGTTTTACCCAAAGCCAGATATATCTCCCCTACTAGGGATATCAAATCCTTGACCTTTGCTTCTTTTGCCTCCTTAACTTTTGATTTAAAAGATTTGAAACAGTACAAAAAATACAATCTTCCAAATACCTTGACGAATACATTGGAAAAATCATACAGAGGGAAAAAAGCATTCTGCTTAGCACATAAATAGACAATTTACTGTAAAGCATATTATTTGGAAATATCCAGCCCATCACAATTTGATTTCTTTATGGAAAGAGAGGTTCTTACTTAGGACAAGGTTTCAGCTTCCACAAGAATGCAGTTTCTTCCATCTTTTATTACTACTGTATTATTATTATTATTGTCATCATTGTCATTTTCTCTCCTCTACCAGGCCTTCAAATATTCCAGTCATAAGAACTTTAATATTTAAACAGCAGATGGTGATAACTGACTGTACCCAAGACTGCAAGATAAAGATAACAAGCTTTCAGTTGTGTCAATAGTATGTGCACTACTCTTCAAAATCACAGAAAAATGGCATATATGTGGTTTTTCTGAGCTGTTCACTTTGGAAAGGGAATTAGGATTTAGTCTCTTTACGAGTCTTAAACTGTAGAGTACTCAGGGTGTGCTGTGAGTTGATTCCTAAGACAGAGAATTAAAGATCTGCAGTTTAAAAAGCTTAAAAAGTTTTGATTTGGGTGCCATAGCTTAAACTCCAACCATAGAGAACACTGCTCTTGTGTGATGCAATCAGTATTTTCCACTGTATTTTCTACTGCCAGTCAATTACATTTATGTAGATGGGGGCAGATCACAAGCAGCTGATAGGACCTGCAAAATGAGGGTTGCATCAGTTTCCCCACTATCCATCATGTAACTTAAACTGCTTAGTCATAAGAAAAGCACTTTACATGTATGTGTATGTAAATGTACTAATAGAAGTCCTAAAAGTCCTGAAATGATAGAGCACAATTCTGGGAAAGGAACCTGGTGGAACACTGTGAGATTTAACAGATTATTAAGGAATGGGAATGCAGAAACAAGGCTGAAGCCTTAAGCATTCTATTAATCCACCCTGCACCCTCTGTCATCACCTCTCCTGCTGAGTCTGCTCAACATGTTGGGCTGAAGCAGCTGAAGAATGACTTAGCAAAACTGCTGTGAAGAAAGACCTGCTTTGCTAGAAAGAAGACCTAGAGAAGAAAGTTGGTGCTGATACTTAGTACCTTAGATTTAGCTTTTCTGGGAGAAACTTGAAAAACACAAGTTATGGATAGCACTGGAAGGACTGAGTGCCTTCTACTTCAGTCTTGGTAGGTATTGCTGACTAAAGTTAGAATTGAAAAAAAATAATAAATCGTTATATAAAAAAAGAGGTTTTGATAAAAATTTTCACATCCAATTGTCATACTCATACCCTTGACTAAACACATGGAAAGTGTTTTCATTCACACTCTCAGATTATTAGCATCATCATTTCTTGTCATCTGCAAGGTGCAACCTAAGAAGTGTTTTAGTTTGTTAAATGTTTGACTCCATCTCCTTTTTGTTCCTTTTCTAATGAGGGTGTCACACTCCCCTCCATCACAGAAAACAAATTTTTACAAGAACCAAGTCTGACAACTAAAAATGAACAAGAAAACAACCAGCAGCAGTAATGTCCTTGGCCTAACACCTCCACTTTTTTATTTTTCAGTTTCTGAGGTAGCTCTCCAGGTAAATAAACAAAATTTCAGGAGAAAACTGGACTTAAGATGGGAGAACTGAAAGGAGAAATATATTAAACCGGTAATCCAGCTAATCTGTCTATTTTTCATCATCTCCACATGCTGAAGAGCTGGCTGATGTCATTGTGAGGCCATTCTTGATTATCCAAGGGAATAGTGATCAGGGGAGGGTGTTAAGGACCAGAAGAAATCAAACATCATTCCTATCTTTAAAAAAAGCAGGGAGAAGGACCTCAGGAGGAACTACAGGCTGGTCAGCCTTTTTTTTCAGGACCTATGGAGGTTATGGAACAAATAACGCTGGAACCAATTTTCAAACACTTGATGCACAAGAAGGTATTTGCAAGTGGTCAGCATGAATTTAGGAAGGAGAAATCATGTCTTATCAACCTGACAGCCTCCCACAATGACTTGCTTGATGGATGAGGGGAGAGCAATGCGTGGTGTTTGTCTTAACTTTAGCGACACTTTTGACAATGTCTTGGGACATTCACATAAATGAGGTGATAAGGTACAGACTAGAAAAGCAGGCACTGAAGCTTTTGAAAAACTGGCTGAATTTCCAGGCTAAGAGGGTCTCGATTTTCAGCAGAGGTCAGTGTATTGGTTTTGGCTGGAATAGAGTACCCCCAGAGTTGATACTGGGGCCAATATTGTTCAGCACCTATATTAATGACCTGGATGGTAAGAGAACACCCTCAACAAGTTTACAGATGACACAGATCTGGAAGGATAGGCTGATGCACGAAATTGCAACATGTTTGCAGAGAGACAAACAAGGCCAACAGCATCCTCATCTATCTTAGGAAAAATGTTGAAGAGTGTTGAAGGAAGTGATCCTGCTCCTCTAGTCAGCACTGGTAAGGCACATCTGGAGAGTGGCGTTTAGTTCTGGGCTTCCCAGTATGAGAGAGATGGGGACTTACAGTAGTGAGTCCAGAGAAAGGTCATGAAAATAATGAGTTGGTAGCATATGGCATATGAGGAGAGGTTGAGAGAGCTGGGACTGTTCAGCTAGAAGAAGAGAAAGCTCCTGGGGGAAGGCAGTATGTAAACAAGATGAAGCTGAAAAGGTGCCCATAAAAGTCAGTGATCCTAAGCTGAAATACAGAAAATTTGGTTGTCTAGTTGATCCTGCTTTGACCAGGAGGCTGAACTATGTGATTTCCAGAGGTCCCCTCCAGCCTCAGCTCTTCTATTTTTCATTTGAAGAAAACAGAAGAGATAACGTGCTGGATTTAAACTGAAAATATCCTTCATGTTTTTTACTCACCATTCCTTTTACTCACTCATTCATTCCTTATCAAGTTGGAGCACACTCAGGAAATTCAGCAGAGCTCAGGCTCATGGGGGAATGGTGCCAGCATGGGAAGAGAGTTATGTGCCCCCAGCACCTCTGACATTGAGTCTTCCCCGTCTCTGCCTCTGCCTCTCCCTGTATGCACTTCAGAGCAAGGGTGTTCCCATCATGGCTGCTGGGCTTAAATTGGCTACTTCAGTACAATCAGAACATAAGAAGCTTCAGTCCTCAGGGTCATCCAGAAGGCCGGCCGGCCGGCCTGCCGGCCGGCCGGCCGGCAGGCAGGCCGGCAGGCAGGCCGGCAGGCAGGCCGGCAGGCAGGCCGGCAGGCAGGCCGGCCGGCAGGCAGGCCGGCAGGCAGGCCGGCAGGCAGGCCGGCAGGCAGGCAGGCAGGCCGGCAGGCAGGCCGGCAGGCAGGCCGGCAGGCAGGCCGGCCGGCAGGCAGGCAGGCCGGCCGGCAGGCAGGCAGGCCGGCAGGCAGGCAGGCCGGCAGGCAGGCAGGCCGGCAGGCAGGCCGGCAGGCCGGCAGGCCGGCAGGCCGGCAGGCCGGCAGGCAGGCCGGCAGGCAGGCCGGCCGGCAGGCAGGCCGGCCGGCAGGCAGGCCGGCCGGCAGGCAGGCAGGCAGGCAGGCAGGCAGGCAGGCAGGCAGGCCGGCAGGCAGGCAGGCAGGCAGGCAGGCAGGCAGGCAGGCAGGCAGGCAGGCCGGCAGGCAGGCCGGCAGGCAGGCAGGCAGGCAGGCAGGCAGGCAGGCACTTGTGGACCCATCCTGGGGAGACGTATGGCTCCTCAGAACATCCTCTGGTCAGAATAATTACTTTAGGTTTTATCTACATGCCCAAGCTGTTTTCCCAGAAGCTCATTTGAGTATTGGCAACAGTTTACCTGCAAAAATGTGGGGCTCAGAAAAAGTCATCCATACTTGTGACATCCTCAACACATACCTGAGCTGTGGGCTTGCCCTAAGCTCCCATGGCAGCTGTTGCCATCATGGCCTTGGCAGCACATGCAGCAGGACCTGGAGGTAGGGGAAGCCTCTTCCATAGGCAGAAGGAAGGTGGGAAGAACACAGTACCCACAGTGGAAAGAGGTAACCCTGCTTCTCCTCAGCAGAAGTGGTGTTAGTATCTTTCTCAAGCTGGGCTGCTTAAAGTGAGCATTACACTGTGCTCCAGACACCTGTCTTGTGCCCGAAAACTTCTCTTTCACTCTCAGGTACACTGCAGAGGATTTCTTGTCCTTTTTCTCCCCACTTTTATCACTTAATGATATCATGGCAACAGCACTAACAAAGCATTGTGCTTGCTATCCATTCCACTTTTGAAGTGAATGCACAAAGGCTAAAATAACTCCAAATAATTACAGAATATTTATACGTCCATTTCTAGTCAGCTAAAATTTCAGTGAACACGAATTTCATACCGTTACCTCTACTGCAAAAATGAGTCCTATTAATCCTCTGAGAATTTTTGTTTAACCTCTGGATGTAGTTATCATGGCTGGTGCTTGAATTTGCTCAGAGATCTCCTGCCTTGGTAATTCAAAAGCACTTCCTTCAGCAGTTTAGAGGACGTGGGCTTTAATGAGATAGCATGACAGTGGTTTGAGAAAGACCTATTACTCAGAGAGAAGGATATAAAACTAACATATTGTTTGTGGTTTGCAAAACCACAAAGGGAGCTGCTGCTGCTGCTGCTGCTGCTGTAGGGGTAGAAACAATGACATCCAAACCAGCATGTAAGTTATAGTTTCATTTGTTACCCAGCTTTTTCTTTTGCTTTTATAGGTCATCATCGCATTGGCTGCATTTTAAATATTACTGCTTTTTCATTTTGGAGCAGTAACATAACATTAAATAAATTCTGGCAAGATCTACATGGCACAGCTATTTCCCAGCATGATTTTGTGCAGCTCAGCAAGCAATTTCACCTGCTGAGGGAGCTCAGGAAAGCAACCAAGCAATCTCATAAGGCTACTAAATCAGTGTAAACAAAGTTGTATTTAGACTGGACCAGAGAATAGTCTCAAGTTCATAAGCATAGGAATTTGCAGCTTATACTTCTTAACAGCAAATTTAATAATATCTGAGTCTGGCAGAAGTCACCAAATTCTTGTCAAGCCATTTTGTTTGTTTGTTTGCTTGTTTCAGGTGAGATAGTAAGAGGCTGCAGGAATATTTGTTTCATGTAAAATGCTGTAAAGTCTGTAAGAAGTAATGTATTTCATAGGAATAGTTTGTGGTTGTTAGTTCTTTCCTGGTGGCATGATCTTACTTTTGAAACATGCAGTTTGGAAATGGATAAAAACCCCTTTCAGCCTGAAGACTTAGTAATGAGGAAAGAAGAAACCAAAGCAAAATGTAATGTAATAAGATAAAAATCATTAAAAGAATACAAGAAAAGCAAGATAGTAAAATGAAAATAAAATAATGAAATAAATAAAAATTAAAAAAAAAAAAAAAAATAAATAAAAATAAATAAACAAAAATTTAAATGAAAGAACATTAAAATAACATAAAAAGAAAATAAAAGTAAATAGAAGTAATAGTAGATAAAAATAATAGAAGTAAAAAGATAAAAATAATAAAATAGTTTAAAATAAACTATTGTAAAAATAATAAAAAATAAAATAAAATAGGAACAAAAATGAAAAATAAAACTAAATTTTTTAAAAAAAAAAAGAAAATACAAGCAAAAAAAAAAAAAAAAGAGAGAGAGAGAGAGAAAACACAAAGCCAATTAACTCCCTAACTCTTCAGGGTTTGTTAGAGCTGTCTTACTGCCCGTCCCGGTGCTGCCGGGGGCAGGCGCTGCCCGGGGCCCATCATCCCCCGCCTCTCCCCCCCGGGGCCGCCCCTATGGGCGGGAGCGCCGCGGGGAGGAGAAGCAAAGCAGTTCAGTGCCTTGTGGCCACCGGTGAGTAAGTTGGTGGCTCACTGTTTCATTTCATCATTGTGCACTAAAATGGATCTTTCTTGGATCCGGGGAAAGCACAGACTGTTCCAAAGCAGGGATTTTATTCGGTGGCTCAGATTTTTTTCCTGCATGGGTATGTTTTCAGTTTTGCACAGGCTGCAATATAAACAGCAAGCTTTGAAGGACCAATCTGTGCTTTCTAATGAAATCTCAACAGGAGCCAGCAGTCACATTTTGACAAAATTAAAATATAGTTTCAGGTAAAACCTTTAACTGAACATGCATTTTAAAGATTTTTGTGACTGCATGTGGGCAAATACACTTACTGTGTTCTTGTACATTTTGAGAACACAATAAACACTTCCTCAGCAAATAGCTGCATTTTTAAAACAGTGCCTTTCTGGAATCTGTGTGAAATGAATTGGAGATTTTGGAAAACTAACCCCAGAGTGACTAAAAAGCAAGAAGAAAAGGGCCAAAGACACATTAAAATAAAGAGCTGATCAAAGTGGCTCAGTAATTTCCCATGTAAAAGTGTCTGCCCTGCTTGGATGGTGGATGCATGTTTTTCATTTTAGGTTTTTTTTTTTCTTTTCTATATGCAATGAAATGTCTTTATACTGACACGGCCTTTCCTTGGTTCCCCACTGTATCTGAGCTTTATTTCATTTTTGTTTTGTTTGAAAAAAAACAGGGGCAAACATCCGTTTGCACTTCCCTGATGCATGACCCATAAAGGATCAATCTCAGTGCATGCTAAAGCAGGGATGGTTCTGCTCAAATTTATACCATTGGGCCAAGGCCTTTACCACATTCTTGTCACTCTCAGACATCCACTCTGATCCATCACCAAATGCTCTTTCTCTTTCTTTGTGCAGCAGATAAGAACATGAGAATGCATAAATTGCAGTTTTGCCACATCACTCAGATTTACTCCAAAGCTTCTACACAAGGAAATACTCTCCAACAAGGATCTTTAGACAATGTAAAGTTACTTGTCACAGTGGTAGCTGGGATTACTATAGCAGAAAATGTATGTGCACTTATCTTTTGCATAATTGGGTACATACAGATACACACATGATCAGAAAATCAGTCTTAAGATTTACATGTCCAAAACTGAGTCAGAAACATTTATCTTGTTGTTCAGCACAAATAAAATTGCATAAAATCATGGAAAAATATGCTACTTACCATTGTCCTTTGGCTGATACTATATTTTTATGTGCTTAAATCATAAGGGCAGCCCAGCATAAAGTTGATGATATAGTGCTGAAAAAAAATCAACTGTGTCAGTATGAATCTACCCCAGCAAAGCAATATTTCTCAGACCTCTTAATGTAGGACTGTAAGTTAAAGTGACAATTGACAAACGTTCAATAAGAGGTCAAAAAACAACCATGCAGAGAGATTTGTCGAGAGCTTATGTTATCTGGTTTTGATAAGTGAAACAATTGGCCTAAGTCATGTCACCTGAGGCTCTTTATGTCTGAGTGAAGAGCACTCATAAGAGTTGTAAAACATTATAATATTTTTTTTTTCTTTGTGCCCTTCCAGGAGAACTTGCTGCATAGTTTCAAAGGCAAATGCAATATCAAAATACAGTTAGCTTGAAATAAAGGTAAAATTTCCCTTTGGTTTACTTAGGTTTAAATAAATTAATCCAAGAGCTAATATGATTGCATAGCATATGCAGTTAGGTCACCCAGTTAATTAGTGTATCTTATTGAGGGGAAGAGGACACAGCTTAAAGTGACAGCATAAACCAAAGTGAAACACAAAGCTGTTCATTACTTATACCAAGTGATTTGTAGGTGGATACAGACAAAATATTTTAAGAACACCTCTTCTCTCTAAAGATTCTCAAAGACATGGATGCCCTGTGGAGAACTTCCTTGAATTTAAGTCCATTTACATAGGAGGGAACCTTCTACTTTGTTTCACATTTGCTTTGTCAATGTTGGTATCCACCACTTCTCTTTTTCAAGAAGATACCCTTTTGGAAAAGGGTTTTCTCCATTGCATTGCATCCAGCCAAGGTCCACACTGGGAAGGAGGGAAGGAGGGAGGGAAGGGAACACTGCCTGAACCTCATGGACATCTGTCATTGAAGGTGTCACCACATTCCCTCAGAGTCCAGTAAGTGGGTGAAACATAAAAATACCTAAAAGTACAGAACAGAGAACATTAACTGTGAGTGTTGGCTACCCATCCTAAATTCATGGTGGCAGAGATTTTGCCCTGCTTTTGCCCTCCCTGCTGAATGAACACATCAGCCATGGCAAAGGCAGAGAGTATCTCCTCTTTCACTGGCATCAAATGACAAAGAGCAAGAGATTTTTGAGGTAAACATTTTTCACCTCTTCTTAGCTAATCATCTTTCTTTCTGTTACCTTAGAAGGAGAGGCAAAATGATGGATTTTTCTGTGTCTCACAGTACAGTGGAGGTGTAAATGGAGATGACTACTCACCCTCAAAATTTTCATGTACAGCTGATGCTGAAAGTTAAAACATTGCCAAAGGTAATGGAGAAATGATTATGTCAGCTGGCAGTAGCCTGGGTGAGCATAAAACAACATGAATTATTCCCATTAAAATTCAGGAGAGTTTACTCTGTGTATTCAAGATATATATGGGGCATGACGAGTCACTCCTTGCCTTTAATTTTCTGGATTTCTGCAATCATTCTGAGAATCATTATTTTCAAATGTACTTATTGTTGAATCTTCACCTCAGAGTCCTCAACAATTATTTTATTGTAATAATTTGAACTGAAAAACAAATCTATTTGGTTTTTGATTGGTGAGCTTTCTGTTTGGTTTGGGGTTTTGTTTGGTTTTTGTTTGTTGGGTTTTTTTTTTCCAATTAAATATATGCAGTATTTTAGCTTAAGAAAAAGATGCTGTAAATGCAATGGTAAGATTACAGGCCTGATGGATCTAAGGGGAAAAAAAAAAAAAAAAAGTACTTTTAAAGCACTCTTCCATCTTTGCCTCGGGGGATAATAACAAAGCTTAACTCTCCCAGCTTCAAACTGAGTAGGGAATGCAAAGTAGAGGATGGAAGGACTGCAGCTATGCAAACTGAGCAGGATCTAATTGAATTCCTAACAGATGGGAAATAATTAAATCATTTATTATCACTTCACAATTAGTTAACTCACAGGTACACCTCAGATAATAAAAAGGTTTTATCCAGCCTTCTGCTAGGGATTTAAAGTTTTTATCATCTCATCTTCTCCGGATGTTACTTCATGGTTCAGTTTAATCAACAACAAGCTTGCCAACATGAAATGATCTGTGGGTTATTTAAAAAAAAACAAACAAAAACCCCAAAATGGAACAAAACAAAACCAACAACCAAGCAAAAAAAACGCAGACAAAAATACAAGTACAAACAAACTGCTTCAATGTCATACTGTATACAAACACCTATTCTGAAGGTATTATTCATTGATACACAGGCTTCTATTTTCACTTGACACATAAAATGTCTCAGTGGTATGACTTAAATATTTGGGGATCTTATGCAAACTGTTTTAATGCAGAGTAATTTGATTTTCAGCTGAGGAAATGGTTTGCCTTTGGAATAGTGGCAGTCCATTTCAGCCAACTGCATCTGTTATGATATTTTATTGCCCTTCCGATATTGCCCAAAGGCTCAATTCACAGAAGAATTTGGGCACTGGACTGCTAAGCCTGGCAGGTTGTCCTCATTAGGCAACTAAATGTCTGGTGGACATGTGTTTGAGTCAGGCATTCAGGCTGTGCACAATACTCAGGAAGAGCTTGGCACATCAGAGTGGGATGCAAAAGAGAGGACAATAATAATTTAGAGCTATGGAAATGCCAAGAAAAGGCACATAATTGAAGCCATGGTGTGTTTCAAAGATGCAGGCCAAGCTCCCTGATGCAGGGAGGCACCCAGGGCTGTGTAGCATTCGGAGGTGGAAATGTGCCCATGAGGCAACACTTGCAGCTGATTCACCCAGCTGCAATGCACCCAGGTTCACCTTCATGCTGTACCTGAATAGATATACACCTTCAGTGTGAATACTCAGGCTGTGAAGTTCAAGTTTGCTAGACCAGGGTGCTCTCAGAGCCATCTTTTGATGTTATTTATTCTAACATATATATTGTTTTGTTACAGAAAGTGGACCTCAGTCAGCCTGGGAGGTGAGAGATGTAGGTTCAAAACCCCTCAGGTAGAGAAGAGAATTGAAACTAGCATCCTAATTATGAGTGTACATCTTTTAGTATATCCACCCCATAAACAAGGGGTAGCATGCCAGCTACATGCTCAGAACTGAAACAGTGGTGTTTAAACTCAGGATTCACTTAGGTGTTTGAAAGATTAATTGGTGGTTGAAGAATCACAGAATTGCTGAGGCTGGAAGGTGCCTTTGGGGGCTGTCTAATCCAAGACCCCTACTCAAGAAGGTTCAGCTAGAGAAAGTAGCCCAGAAAAATGTCCAGTTTACAGTATCTCCAGGGATGGAGACCTCACAATCAGTCTGAGCAACCTGTTTCAGTGCCCAGACACCCTCATAATGTAAAACTTCTTTCTTATATTCAGAGGGAATGTCTTTCAACTTACCTACTGTCCTGGACTCAGTCATCCATTGAATTCAGGTGACTCTAGGGGTAGCTGCTGGCCAAGTAAGGGTTGGGTGGGCCTCTGTTCCAGTCTTAGAATCTTCCTGTAAAAACTTTTAAAAAACATATTTAATGAAGCTCTCTGTGCTTCCTAACAAAAAAGTGGCTTCCTGGAACAGGTGCGGGTCACAAGTGTCCCCAAGTCTTTTACTATCCTATTTTATACATTTATGAAATTTCAAAATGTTTCATAGGCTCCAGTGTCTTTGGGTTATAAATGGGTCTGGGTTGAGATTTTGTCTCTCATTTATATGAGCTAGAATTTCAACCTCCTCTACTTATAGATAGGCTGTAAACACTAATATGAGTGGTTTCTTTAGAAGTAACTGATTTCAGTTTAATCATAACAATTATACTAACTGTAGGTCTGACTGCATATATGCAAAAAAAGGGTAATCTGGGTTATGAAAAATGTAAATTGCTAAAGGCTTTGCAAAGACTGAGAAAGCTGGGTTTGTTCAGCCTTGGGAACAGGTGTAGGGGAGAGTATACTGTCATGTTCCAGTACTTGAAGGATAGCTACAGAGACTGCCCTTTTACAAGGAGTGACATGGAAAAGACAGGAGATTATGGGTCCAAGTTATTTCTGGGGAGATTCCAGTTGGACACAAGAGGAAAATTTTTTCACAATAAGAAGAACTGACCATTGGAATAATCTCCCCACAGAAATGATGGATTCCCCAACATTGGACAGTTTTAAGATTTAGCTGGGCAGGGTGCTGGGTCAGCTTGTCTAGACTGTGCTTTTGCCAAGAAAGGGTGGACCAGATGGTCCTTCCAACCTGGTATCCTATGATTTTATGAATAAATGCATGCAGCTTATGTGCAAAGTAACAACAGAAAAGATTTTGAAACTGATCAATGATATCTTCTCTTGACTGCCATCCTGATCCAGCTCAGAACAAAGAAACACTCAACTACATTGCCAGTTCATCCTGATAGAGATAAAATACAGTAATTTAAAATTGAAGTGATTATGACAAAGACTAGGAGCACACTGTACTGTTTTCCTGGATTGTCCAGCACAAGTTGATGAAGCCAACCAGCTTTCAGTTTAATTCCCATCTTGGCTTAGGTTAGGGTTTTTTGTTGTGTTTGGTTTTTTTTCCAGTAATTGATTTCATACATCATCTAGATATACACCAAAACATTTCAGATCATCTGTCTCAGACCTGTGATATTTCCTTTGGAAGTTTCAAAGCAATCATTTGAATACATGGCTGTATATGAATTCAAGCTAAAAATTGGAGCTCATTGAACTAATGTGAATTTGCAGATCATGAATAATATAGGAATAAAACCGAGCTCTCTAATTCAGCTGTTTATGAATGTGCAATTTGTGTTGTTCACATCCCTCTAACCTGCTGCACCAGAGAACAGAAGTAGAACATTAAATTGCCTGGAAATACACAGAGGCTCATCAGTCTTACCATCTTGCCCAAGCAGTCTCTACCACGTGCTTACCAAGACCTGAAAGATGAACCTGAGTCAATACATTTTCCAGCAGTGAGAATCAGAGGCAGCCTTAGTTTGTCCATTTTATTAATAAGGACTGACATGCAGTCATGTATCACAATCTATTATGCTCCTGACAGCAACAAAATCCAAGTCCAAAATAGAGAAGAGAATGGATACAATTTTAATTATAAATGAAGTTTATCAATAAATAAGAGAATGAAACTGCAGCCATTTGAGAAGATGTTTTGCTGACCCCAAAAGGCTCGCCTGTCTGAATAGATACTGTAAAATATGAAAACATGGTCCTTGTCATTTGGAATTGCTGTTTCCTTATTAGGTTTCTCAGGAGAAGTATCAAGCCTGTTAGAAGGTTTCCACTATCTCCTTATGCAGCAAAATAGCACCTCAGAGACATCATCCTCACAAATAAGCTGATCTCTACTAAATGTCCAGCCTTTTCCATCTTTTTCCATCATCCTTTTCCATCTTTTAATAAACTAAGGGAGTGACTGAACAGGCTAATTCAGATGAGATGGTGGGGTTTTTTTGTTTTTTTGTTTTTTTTTTTTTTTTTTTTGTTGAAAAGACTGCAAAATTTAAAATCTTTAGCATCTTTGGGAAAGACAGCTCAGGAAACATCTTGAAATCAGTTTCCTTGCTGAGGATGAATATTAGTGTGTGTGTGTGTGTGTGTGTGTAATAACTTATACTGCTGTTTTATACACTGCAGGTACTTTATCCATCTAAAAACAAAATAATAAGTGATTCATACATGTTTAATATTATTTTAATTAATTTTTCTACTCTACTTTCTAAACAGTAAAGCCTCTTTCATAAATGAATAATAAAAGGTAAATCTCCATAGAAAGTTTTTACTTTTGTTTTTAGAACTTTTTTTTTTTTTTCTTTTACTGTATGAGATATAAAGCTGAAGATCTTTTTAGAATGCTCAAAACAATTTTTTTGAACTGGATCAAACCTGAAGCACTTATAAAATCAGATTCATCTTCTGAATCTGAACTATCAAGACACTTTTATTAAACTTCTTCAACTGATAAAAGTACAAATTTTAAAGAGTACTTTTAAGATTTCTTTGTACTGGGAACCGTATCCTTACACCATTAATCTAAATTTCATCATATCTTAGCTAATTAGTATTCAGATAAACAAACTCCAAGTAACATTAGACTGAAGATCTCAGAAAAAGAAAACAAAACCTACTCCCTTCTCTCTTCCACAGTAATAAAATTCAAAACATTTTCAAGTGGATCATTTTGTTTACTTTATTTTTCTTATAAGCTGTTTCAAATCCTAGATGAAGTAAGCCCAGTAAACAATCAAAATAATCGATAAATCATTTGATGCTTTTTCAATGACATTGTTAAGCTCCCAATTCCATTTAAATTTCTTGTCAGATATTTTCCATCTAAAGGTATCATGTAGAGCACAATTTTTTCACCCAGCATTCATCTAGTACTCTCTGCATGTGATTTCAGTTTCATCCCATTAGTAATCTTTTGTTTGGTTAGTTTAATCTTATTAATTTTTACCTTTTCACAAATATTACGACAAAAGATGTATCTTTCAGTGCATTTGTACGGATGACAAAGCATCAATTAATGTTTAAAATTTAATTTTTGTTTTCATTTTGCTTCTAATCTTACAATTCTGTGATCACAGTGTTGGCCATGTTGAGAATCACAACACCCTGATCAGTAGATTTTGTTCTCTGTTCCCCCAATGTGTTCACACAAAATCACTGCTGTCTGTAATGTTGCCAGTCTCACAGAGTTTGAAGTACTGCATCAATGCATTATCCTGTTCCATGAAAAGGCTAGGAGACAAAAATTGCATCATTATATCAATGTTGGGAGGCTTTTCTTGGGGATGAAATACAGATCCTGCACATGGAAAATGTTCTGATCTTGGAAAACAGCTGTTTGCTAACAGAAAGTGACAGTTCACACAGCTTGGCTGTCCCAGTAGGACAACCCTTTGTTTATTCCAGGCAGCCAAAGAAACTTGCCTGGGAGCAGATGAAGGGAGGAACTTTAAGCTGCAGATGCACAGATGATGAAAGGTTGAGCAGCAGGTATAAGAGCAGAGTAACATCAGGCTCATCACTGATAATTTGGTATGGCTGCTAATTGCACAAATGTTACATCACTTTCTGAGAGACTCAGGAAACCTTTCAAGAGGTTAGGGGAGAAGAGTGGAAGTCAGATGTTGTAATGACCTTCTATAATGAAATGTCAAGCAGGACGTGTCAAGGCAGAAATAATTTTATTATTATTATTCGGAAAATAATAATTTTGTTGGTAGCAATGTATTTTTTTCTTTACCAGTCTGACATAAATAGGGAAAAACATCTATGTTTTTCTTGTTTGCAGTCCTCACATGAAGTCTGCGATGGAAAGTTTTAATTTTTTTATTCACATATTGCAGTTTGATACTATTTTACCTCTGCCTTCAAACTGCACTTCTGTATGAGAGGACACCATAGATGCAAAGGATATGAATGATTAGGACTAATTACAACATAACAAAGTGACAGGTTAATTATGGTGTTTAGATGTCTGGAAGAAGGTTTGAATGGCTTAGACTAAGCCCACTCGTAGTAGACATGTCTTTGGATCCAGGTATCTCTGGCTCCAGATCTCTTTCTTACTTCCCAAAGTAAGAAAATCTAGAAAAGACCAGAAAGGAGACCAATTTGTTGCCAAGCTTATAATTCAGCCTGTCAGGCATTTCAGCTAATAATACAGTGTTTAAAAGTGAACCTGTAGCCCTGTGTGATGTGATCTATTGGCTAAATAGGAGTTGTGACATTTTGCAAAAGCCAAAAAGAGGTAATTATGATGCTAAGAGCTTTTAGATTGGAAGCTGGAAGGCAATAATAAAACCGAAGAGAGGATGAATTACTACAGCCTCTATTGTTTACCATTCAGATTTGGCTTTTATTGCAAAAACTCTGGTTTTAGAACTTTCTTAAAAGTGGGATCAATTCTTCATTAAGTGTGATCTATAGAAATATAGAAGCATTTTTGGATGTCTTTTAATTATACATCTATAAGTTTAAGAAATTCCATTGGGAAAAATCCTATTCTATTCCTCTTCCATTCAAGAACAGACTATAAAATTAACTGTAGAGACATACACCAATGCAGTTTCTCTGATGGTTTCCCCTCACTCTAGCCCAAAAAGGAGGAAAACTTCCTTATTATATTTGAGAATATTCTCATACAGTACCATATTGTGAATGAAAAGTCTACAGCATCATTCGCTCATTCATCTTCCTAGGAGGCTCCCCATCATTAGTTTAGAAAAGAAAAAAAAATAATAAAAAGAAGGAAAAAAGAAAAGAAAAGAAAAGAAAATATTATCTTTGGTTAATAAATAGCCAAATTACTTTGTCTGGAAGGCAGAGCTTTCATTCTCTCAGTCAATACATCATGGTACCCCTGGGGTTTTGCTTTAATTGGAGGATTTTATTTCGGCAAGCAAGATTAACACATCAGCCTTTGCAGGAATGAGAAGAATGCTTCATTAATCCATGTTCCCTATTACAGGGAATCAGTTCTTAACTATACAGTCCTGTATTTTGAAATGCAGAACTCTCCTGCAATTTATGTGTGGGTTTTTTTCTCATGAAGTAGAAAGAAGATGTCTACAAATGATGAGGATTTTTTTTCAGACAAGAATGCAGTTTTAATTTCTATTTGTGTGTGGTTTATATCAATTTACTGAACTGCTCCAGCAAGTAAGTTTAAAGAAGAATTTCAGATTCTTTTTGCAAACACTTTATTCATTATTTCCTAACAAGTTCTGCATTAATGCTTGGTTGTGATAAAGCACAAAAACCTGCCATTTATCCTAAATTTACTAAAAGCCTCAATTTTTTCTGGTGTGAATTATAATTGCAACAGACTGAAATGTTCACTGATAACATACCCAAAAATCTCTATTGTATCTCCCTTGAAGCTAAAAAGAAGAGAATGGAAAAGTTTGAGTTAAGGGAAAATCAGATCTTATACACCCTAGTGGAAATCTTCCCATGCTCAGCTTGAATAAATTTAGGTTTTTTTAATCTCCCTTTTGTCTATAACCAACTAAGCAAAGCACAGGAGGCTTCAGTGAATTACAGCAGTGGGAAAGCAGCGGTGAGAAAGACAACAGCAGAAAATAACCTGAAACCATCACGAGGTCTTCTTAAATTGAAACTCCTTGTGATGAACAGCTGCATTCCCAGCAGCCAAGAGCCAGCCACTTGTTAGCTAGCAGTATTCTGGAAAAATTATTCAGAAATTATTATTATCTTTTCTCTTCCTGTCACGGTTTAACACCTTTATCCTGGCCCAAACCAGGACACTTCCTCAACCTTCTGAGGTTCCATGCTGTATCACAGGTTCTTTCCAGTCTTTGTGACACAGGCTGGTGCCAGTGTTTCTTAATACCTATGCATTAGCAAAACAAATAAGCATATCCACTCCACTTGCAGGTTACAAACTGTAAAACTGTGAACTGTGATTCCTTGAGGAAGACACAACATATGAGGTTCCCCTCCTCTTCCCAGGAAATTTAATAAATCCAAATCAATATACAACTGACTTTCAAATAGAAATGTGTTACCTTATCTTCAGCTTATTGCACCTTGTGCTGGCTGGAGGCCAGACATATGAGCAACCTGTGTTGTACAGGAAGGCTGAGTCCTTAATCAATACAACAGAGTATTTCCATAGCCTCTCAGGGTGATAGAAATCAGGTAATCAATTACTTTGTCATTAACTTGATTTGTTGTGAGGATGATTAAAATATTACTGAAAAATTTCTAGGTACTGATCATGAATTGTAGAATGTTTTTGCAAACTGAGTAACAGAAATTTCTGTTAAAATAACAAAACCTTGTCATACAGACTCACAAAGTCAGAACACATCAGAGCTAAGGGGAATATGTTAATCAAAGAATAACAAAATGAGAGGTGATCTTACTTTGTCTTTAACAAGCCCTTCTGTGTGTGTACTGAAGCATGTATTGTTAGGTATAATCTTTCAGCTGGTAGGAGGATTGTCCTTGCAGTTATGTATCTTAGTAAAAATAGACATGGGATTTAAAATATGCTCTTGAAAATTACAATTCTGTAAAATGCTATATTCAGTGAAAATTGCTCCATTGACTCCTTTTTTAACAGGGTGCTTCTGGTACTTCATTCAAAATCAACAGAATGTATGGATGGAGCTAAAACTACAGATAGCAAACTAGAGTTTCCACATGGTAGGATAAAATGTCAGGTTGCCTAAGAGATTCCTTCCAAAAAACCTCCAGAAAAAGGATGAGGAAAAAAATAAAAGGAAATTAATTAGCTAATTTGAAGCCTGAATTCAGATCCCAGAGATCATTTGTATTATATTGGCTGCTGGAATTGAAATGCAATTTTTAAGGAGTGGGACTTAAGGCATTAGCATGAAAACCAGGAAAGGTGTATTGTGAAAGGACTGTGTGTCATGGGAGAGAAAGAAAAATGAGGTAGAAAGAAAAAAATTATATCAGAAGTGTGTACAATAAAATTCTACCTACATCTTTCATATCAGAGTCCACAGAAAGCTCTCCAAAGAAAATATTCACTCACCCCAAGCATACAAAACACACCTTTAAGAGGGTTTTGTCACCAAGTCCTGTAGCCTAATGTGTGCGGTTCAGCACTTGAAATATAAAGACATTGTGACACTATAGAAATAGATATACAAAGAGGATTTGGTGAACTTTTTTAATGGGTGAGGGTTTCTTCTTATTGTGTAGGTCTGGTCTCACTCACACAATGCTCCAGTCCTTTCATATCAAGAGGAAACATCATGTGCATTCTTCCCCAGGCAAAATTGGTACTGGCCTTTGTGACTTTATTCCTTTCCCAAGGAGGGCTTGACTGAACAATTGGGTGCCCCTGGCAGATCATGATTCCCACAGATGTTAAAGGAGATTTAAAATTTTTAAATTAAAAATATAAATTACTATGATTTCTTTCCTGTTCCTTCATGAAGATGGTTACATTAGATAGCCAGGTAATTTTCACCACCCTTATTCTCCACTGGCAATGAGCAGATCTCCAAAAGAAGTAGGGTAGGTAGTAGGATCTTCCCACTCTCTTCCTAGAAATGTTCTCTTTTACCCTGTGAAGTGAAGATAGGATAGCAGCAGTCATGACAGCAGGAGATGAGGAAATTGTAGTCCAGGGATGTTCTGCTTTGCATTCACACACACAATCAGACTTTTGCAGCACACCCAGTGGGGGTTAGGTACTCTCCGAGCTCTCAGATGAGGAGCTAGAGGGTGATCTTCCCAAATCCTCCCTAGTGCTCAATATGTCTTCTTGAGATGCTAGTCTTCATTTAGCAGTCCTTGCTCTTTGCATTCATCCTTGCTCAGTAGGTCAGAGTCATGGCTAACACATGGCCATCCACACCATCCTCCCTCTAGTCTGCTCCATTTATATGTCATGCACAGTCACAGCATGACAGGGGACAGTCAAGCTCCATTCTTGTCAAAATTTACAATTTTCAGCTAATCAATTTTGAGGAAAACACTATGTCATATTTGCCCTGAAGAAAACGAAATTTAGTACCTACAGGCTGTGTTTAAAATATTTGCCAGGCATTAATAATCCATGGGAATATATTCAAATCTGTGTCTTATGGTATTGCTTTGTCTCAGAAATCATGCTCAGATACAGATAGTACAAAGTGCTGAAATTACAGAACCAGCAAAAATACACTGCTACCATCTGAGGCATTTTAGTCCAAATTTGGACCCATTATAGGGTACAAACTGAAAGACAAGCAGAACTCCCAGGAAAAGCCAAAACATCTGCATTCTGTGGCTTGCTTGCACAGAACTGGAGATGAAAGTGCTGTATGTGTTTTTTATTTGGACTCTAAATCTTGCTAAGTAGGACACAGTTACACAAATCCAATGCGGACACTCAGTCTCAGAACATATGTCTATTCATAAATGAATTACTCACACTGAAGGACTCCATAAATTTTACTTTGATTTTCTTTTGGTTTGTCTAAATAATTAATTATGCTTCTCTTCATTACAATTTTCTCACACAAACCATTTTATTTCTTCTCAAAATGTTTTCATACAAGAAATGTATTTCAGTGCCTTTCTAATTTAATTCCCCAAGCACTGCATTCTTTCTAAGTTATTTCTTACGTTCGTTCTTTCACAGCCTAAAAGACTTTGCCTGAGCATGTTTTCCATCACTGTTGGTTTTTGTTTTCTTGGCTCAAAATATTAGATCCTAGAAAAAGCCAAGCAGAAACGGTTTGTTCTCAAGTTTGGGGGAAAATATTTTCTCACAAATTTATGTATTTATATGAATATCTAAAATTTATACAATAGTCTTAAAAGCATAAACTTGCCAGTAGCTAAAATGCATCCCCATTAAAGATAAAGTAATAACTTAAACAGTCCATAAATTAAATATGTTTGAAGACTTCTGCTGTATCTATAAACTGCCAATGTGAGGACCTGTGTGAAGTTGCTTTACCTGAAATTCCAAAGTGGTGAGTGGAAAAGTTGTGACAATAATAACCCAGCTGCCCTCCTAAGAAGGGCCATGTCAATTTCTGCCAGACTTCTATCACAGATATAGAAGGATTTAAGAGGTTTAAAAAACACCATCTGGAGTGGAAGATCTTTTATCTCTAGGAAAAATTCTCATCAAAGCTCTGGAGGCCACCCAGAAAACTAACATCTGGGAAACAAAAGCAGTTCTCCAGTTTAGTTCTGAGATCCTCAGTTTCATCATGTCTATCATATCTATACAACACCTCAATACTAGAAGCGTGTTCCTTCACTCCTCGTTTCCTTAGCAAAAACTTCCTCATCAAGCTCTAATTATAAAAGAAAAAGCAATTTTTGTGACTCAGCACCAGTTGCTCTGCACCTTTAGCAAACAGGTGAGAACTGGAATGAGAACAACGTATCTATAAGGGACTATAGGTTCTATAGAACTATATAAGCACAAAAAATATGTGAGAACAAAGCTATTTTAAAGGAAAGCAAAGCTATTGTTTCATTGTTATTTAGCACTTGCGTCTGTTAAAAATAGTGATTCCTTGAAGACTGTGAAAAGAGTCAGCAGGCAACTCAGATGCCTCCTTTGGAATGCAGTCATCCTCCTTTGTTTCCCCTAAGTTTCTTGAATTTTTCAGCTGCTGCCTGATGTCCTTGATTTCCCATTCTGCTTCTGACAAGTGTTTGCAACCTTGAAGAGGTTGATGAAGGACAAAAGTGGGTATCTAATTTGCATTATGCACTAGCACGATATTTCAACATGAAGGCTGAATTTAGGTTGAAGTCCTGATGTGGACGATGAACATCAGCTCAGATTCTGCTCTGTGCTGACTGCTCTGAGTTTCTGTTTAATCACCATTTTCTTTGATGTTACTGTGATTCTTTCAGAGAAGAGGCAAATGGAAAACTTAGATATTGGCAGGATGAGGGGGTAGGGCCCAAGCTGAAAAGCTGTTCTACTTTTCATGGAGATCTCTAGAATTTAAACTGTCATAAAAAACTTGCCTCAGATAAGCCAACCCCGATCCAGGCAAAAGTCTGGGACCCTCTTTTTTATCCATGAAGAACACTGTGTTTCAGAGAAAGTTGTCATCTCTGTTTAGCACAGGAAGAATTGCAAAATCAATCTGGGCATAGGCCACAGCCCACAGCCACACATTATTTTGATTGGGAAGTCTGCTAGTGTCTTGGGTACCTGAATCCTTTTGGAGGATGCTAATTGTTGACACACAAAATGAGGCTTTGATACACCCCAGACCTTCCTTGCTTTTGGCTATGCAAAACCAGCCCTTGCTTATGGTGTTGAGAAGATTTGAGTGGGTTCTTCTATCAAGTGCTCCCATTTCCAGCTATCTGCTGTGATGTAGCATTATTTTCTCTCTCTTCCATTGAAAAATATTACATTTATTTTGTCTAAGTAAATTTCTCTTCACCAAGGGAAATAAGCATCTGATCTCCAATTTGACTTCTGCTCTCCAGAAGGCTGAGCAGGGAATTCTGAGACATCATTCTTTGTTCTCTTTTTTACCATGCCCTGGACAGCAGCTGTACTTTGATAAATATTACACTTCTACTCTTGTTTCATTGAGATTCTACTAACCTTATGCTTGAAAAGGATGATCTTAGCCTGAGGTGGGTTTTTGTCTTGTATATATTGTATCTGGCAAATGTGTCCTGAACGGGGGAAATTTACACACAAACATCCAGTATCCAAAGAACAAATATTTATCCAAGTAACTCACTCCATGGCTGCTTGCCCTGCCTTCACTATGAACTTATTCTCCCAAGTCAAGGGGAGATTTTCTTGGCAGTGAGAATAAGATCTAAACCAGATTTAGCTTATTGCAGTAAATGGTCTTCTGGAGTTTTCTGTATTCCTTTTTATTTTTTTTCCCTGCTTTATTTTCTCCACCCTTGGATGACCTGTGTGATGGTGTTGTTACAACAGAGATACCAAGAAACCAAATCTCATTTCTCTACATTTCACAGAGGGCAGAAATAGATGCTAGGAAACTGCATACTACATTTCTTACACTATACTTGAACCCTTTGATATTTCTGCCTTTCCTCCTCCTTTGTTTTTTAATGTGACAGCCATGACTTTGATGGGAATGTAGTTGAAAAGCATGCCTGTAAAATGTCAGAGTAAAAATAATGAGGAAAACTTACCAAACACTTCTAAGGAGCTGTGTTCTCCTGGATAACACTCTTTGTCAATTTATGCTGTGTCATTTGTGCTGAATCACTGTGTGCATTCCTCTGCCAAAAGGAGGCAACGTCTGCCATTATGAAGGAGACTGAACTTTGGATGCTGATATGCCAACTGCCTACACACTCAGACAATATGAAAATCACACAATCTCCATGATTAAAGGAGGTGATCCTTGAGAAAGTCAATTCAAGTCAATTCATACTCCTGTTAGACTGAACAGCTGTCAATCTGAAAGCATAATATTAAAAAATAAAGAAAAAAAAAATATTACTCTCATCCGCTCTGGAAAATGGACCAGAGTAGAGAGTCAAATAAATATGTTGAAATCTATTCAGATGGATTTAATTACAGTACTTAGTGCCTGGAGTCTCAAATTCAAGAAGAAACCTAGAGAAATTATCATAATTTCAGGTCATAGTAAAATTTCACTCTGTTCACAACATCTACCTCATAGCCTCTGTATTGGGGAAAGCAATTGCCATTTCCAAGAGCAATGCACATTCCTTCACAAAAGAGTTTCTGACTTGTAATATTCTTCAAATCTCATGGGTTTGGAGTGGTTCCTTCTGTTCAACTCAGTGGGAAGTTACCTGGACAGGATTGAATTAAAACATCAAAATTAAACCTCTTATCTTCAGTAGTTCTGAGCAGTGGAGTATCTTGAGAGAAATCTGACTGATACTGAGAGGTCTCCTTTAAGTTAATTTATGTCTTCCTTATCACATCCCTTGTTGAAATGGGAGACAAGGCTCCCATTTACCTTTAAGTTACATAATCATGTCCCTAAAGAACTTCAACTAGGGAAACACCATATCCAGAAATCTGCTGTATTCATAATTGTCACAGGTATTTATCTGATTCCCTGCCTGTAACATGAGAGATTTTACATAATACCAGGCAACAACAAAAATATATAATTCTTAAAAAATACACAATTTTTGTGTAAAAAATTGTACAATTCTGAAATGGTGAAGTATTCTCCAAATTGTTGTTGGTTTGAACAAGGTGACACTTATTGTAGACATGGTGCTGTCACTTTTATTGCATGCAGGGTTAAGTACAGAATTATCTGGATATTCTATCAAAAACAAGAGGGCTTTGCTTGTTTGCTACTAGTCTGAAATCCATGCCTCATGCCCTGACATGATCAAAGGACACTTCTGAAGTTGCTGAGGGCCTAAGTGGCTGTTTGCTCTAAAGGATCCCTTCAGGGTGACAGAGGTCCTGGGAACAATGAACCTGCAAATCTATTTTCACACAGCAGGTCTGATATTTCATCCCGATGCTGCATCACGTCCTCAGGCAGAATAGATTCACCAGGCAAGTGATGTGGGGTCTGATCTTATTCCTTGGTGCAACAGGGTGTATCCCTGTACACAAACACTGAGGCAGGTCAGTCCAGTGCCAGGCAGAGACTGCTCTGGATGTAGCATGGGAAGTGAGGACTTGGTCCTCGCAGAAAGCAAGTGTTGTCTTGAAAACCTGGGAAGAGCAACAAGAATCAGCTTATGGCGGGCAAATTGAGAACAAACAATTTATGCCAGCTTGTAAAACTCATAAATGTAGTTTAGCAGCACCACTCACAAGTGCACCCTAGCTAGAATTATACAACAAATTAGGTTAGTAGGGATGTCTAGAGGTCATCTGCTCCATCTCCCCACTCCAAGCTTCCACACAAGCTTAGAACCAATTTCCAAGAGCTTTCTAGGCTAGTGATGTGTGGAAAAGGAACAGTGAGAGCATACAGAGAGAGGATCCTCATTCAACACAGTTGCCTAAACATAATATGTAAAGTTGTGTATACAAGACCTAGGATATTGTAACCCACCAGTCTAAGGTGTCTATGACTCAAGAGCCAGTTTTATGCGTGAAATTATGCTGACTTTACAAGGAGAGAAAAAAATATACTCTTGGATTGTAAATAAGAATGATAAAGACACAGAAGATAAGTAAAATACAACCAGAGAGGTGAAATGCTTGGTATAAGTAGTAATCACAAACTGAAAGTCTCCAGAGAAAAACACCTCCACAGAGAGCTGTGAAAACATGAGAATAAAACCAGCAACAGAGAGCTGGAAGAAGGCCATTCAGCAAAGTAGAACATTAGACCAAGTGCCATGGGGACTGCCATGCAGCTGATGAGAGCCTGATGCCTGACCAGGAGAGATTCATCAGGAGTCAGGCATACAGATGCTAGGAATACCAATGTTAAGCCTATGAGCATAGTCCAGCTGTTTGCTTTGTGTTAACCAATAAATAAGATCATTGTTATGTACTCATGAATTGTGTATGAACCTCTCCAAGTGTCTGCACAGAGTAAAATACCAAGCAGAGAAAGGGTTATACACCTTATAATTCTCCTTGGGCTCTAGTTTTTGCTACTTTCATGTGAATGTTTTGAACACCTGGAAAGTCTCAAAAGGCATGAGATGCCCATGAATAGCAAACTAAATCAAGGCATGAATTTCTGTTGCTAACACAGAGATAATAATATTTGATAGCACTGTGGATATGAAAGAAAAGAAAGCTTTTGCCATGAATTAGTATGAATTTGTTTTCAAAGTCTTTAACCAGAACCCAGCATCTTTATGAGAGAGAAATCTCTTCCATTTTTTTTTTTTTTCACTTGATGTTACTTTGATAAGAGGTTTTGGATAAAATAAGTAGCAGAATATGTCGGGTTTGGGATATATGTGCCTGGATGTGTGCAGGCAGATGCTATCTCATTTTTGCCAGTATTAAGTGATCAGAGATGTGCCAGGTTTGACCCAGGAGCCATATGGCCACAGTGCCATGTCTCTATGGCGACCCATAAACCTTCCAGACTGTAAGGAGGAACCCACTGTTTACATCCCACTCTGTAGATGTATCATGCATACAGCATGTGGACATGTACACTGTAAATATGGAAAAGAAAGAGGATGGGGTTTTCTTCTCTTTAGGCTCTCAGAGCCAGAAAAATACTCCTAAAACAAAGCAGAAGCCAACCAAGGAAGGAAAACTGCACATTCTCTGCTTGCCTGTGTCAACAGATACTACCTTTGGGTTTGTTTGTTGTCAGTTTCATACATACATATAGAGAACTGATGTAACATATTGATAATTATTTATATAGAGGCATAGAGATCCCTCAGAGAGAAATCTGAGAGTCACAATCAGATAAAAAGTTCCATGGAAGCCACTAGGTATATATTTATTTGGTTGGCCTTCTGTCTTCAAGGACATCTACAAATAGCATATAAAAGGGAAAATTCACTATAATCTGTACCACTGAAAGACAATAAATAAAAAAGTTCATAAAAATTTTTTCCGAATGTTATGTTAGTTTCCTTTACTCTACTGCACATGAATACAAAACATAGCTCAGAGGAGTTTAAAAAAAAAAACAAAACCAAATAGGTGAAAAAAATGTAAGAATTTGTCTTATTTATCTTCCATTTTCTTCTACATTCAATAATAAGATATTTAAAAAATATTTAGTTTTCTAAATTTCCATTAAAAGCAATTATTTTCAATGACAATACTAGCATTTGAAAATCCATAGTACAAAATAATAATAAAAAATATCACCCCTTGTCAGCAGAACAAACCCCAAAGGCCAGGTGATGAACAGGTTATGAAAACATTTTGCACTCCCAGTTATGTCTTTATACAACATGAGTCACAGAATAGACTTTGAAGTGATTTGCTTGGTACCCTTTTCTTATAACTACTCTGTCACTGAGAAGATATAGAAATGTCAGATGCTTGTGACAGTATAATTTCACCTACATACATCATATTTTGAATTACTGGAAAAAAAGACTTCTGAAGGATTTTTGCCTTTTATGTTATGGTTGTAATTCACTTCCAACAAAATGCATTGTCTTACTGATAAAGATACAATTGCAAGTATGAACATGAATAAGGTTCTTCTTCAGGTGTGAATGAGTACACTCTGGTGTTATTAAACCTTTTAATAAGTAAATACAAGTATCTATATTAAAATAATATTTAAGTCCTTGACTTAAACTCTGAAAAAACAAGAAAAGCATTAATAAAGACATCTGCCCAGTCCTTCTATCACCTAATATTATTACTTACTAACAAACCAGTTTATTTATAATGCCCTAGATGTATTTAAAAGATGAATATGTATGGTACTTAGGGTCATGATTTAGCAGTGGACTTAGCAGTACTAAGGTAAAAGTTTGACTTGATGATCTGAAAGGTCTTTTCCAATCAAAATGATTCTATGGTTTTGTGAAATCTCAAAAGAATAAATGACCAGTTAGTCTTATATGTGCATTACACAGAATTTTCCTTGGACATTGCATTTTTTTCTATTTCCTTGGATATTTGTTTTGCTTTGTTCATTTTTATTTTCATTCTGATTATCTGTTATGAAGATTCAGATCAGGGAACAGTCACGCATTGACTTGCACCTGAATGTGAATGTGAATTACAGATAATCAGACACCAGCACTCAGACTACACTGGTAGCACTACTACTTCAAAAAGCATTCCTGTCTTTTGCATGAAGATTTACCCTTCTGATTCCCAAAGGAAATCCAGAAGACCGTGGCTGGTTCACAGAACTCTTCTGTGATGTCTGAACATGTCTTTGGGACAATATTGAGCCAGGCTTCTAGAAGGGCTCTCAGAGAAAAGTTTGAGGATAGTAGTGCAAAGAAATCACAACTGATGGAGAGTAGAAGGGGTAAACACAGACCTCTGACTGCCACTCATCTATTTTGGAAAGAATCTTCAGAAGGAGGCATCTGCAAAGTGCAGTTTTAGTGATCTCTGAATGGTGTTCCTAGTAGAAATAAAATATTTTGTGTTAGGTCAGAGTGCTAAGGTGCAGAAATGAGAAACTTTTGCCAGGTAGGTGGAAAACAGATCTGTCCTTTGCCCTACAATACAGTAACATGCTACCACCTGATATTTCTTCTGATAAAGAAAAAATAAGTTACCATTTGGACCTTGACACTTTACGAGGACTTCCAGGATTTATATCTCATCAGGAGAGCTGACTTGTTATGACACACTGGCAGAAATGTCCAACAAATGTTTTTGCAGAACCTATGATGACAGAAGTGGTACTTTTTATTTCTAACTTTTTGAGCTGTCCCTGCAGAGCTGATAAATGTTCAAGTCTGTCTGAACACCTCATCTGGAGAGCAACCCAGACACACAGCACTATATGGGATGGATGTCCAATCCAAAATGCTGACTGGAGTTGCAATAAACTGCTCACAACTTTCTGCAATTGTGAACTGTTTAAAAATATCTTGGGGTAGCTTTCAAATATTTTCTAGGTATTCCTCGGACATGCTAGCCTGCAGATCTCTCAAAAAAACTTAAATTCTCTTTAACATTAATTTATTCTTTTAAGTCAGCACTCCTGTGCTCTGTACAAACAATACTCTTTTCTTCAGTTTTAAAAATAGTTTGCTTTATTGCAATATATTTCAGTACTGTCACTGCCTATTCAGTTGCATGCTATTTTGCTATCAGTAAGGAGAGGGTTATTCAAATGAAAAATCAAAATGATACCTCAAAAACAGCAAATATCAGGATACAGTTTGCTGATCATAGTATTTTTTGCTGGTAATATCTGAGATTGGGTTTACTCTCATCTCAAAAATCTTTGAAAGCTTAGACAAAGTGTAAGCGCCTCTCAAAGCACGATACTCTCTCTAATCAGAAATATTAGCAATGTTGACACTTTTCCAGTTTAGTAAGAAAATATATTCTTTAAAAAGTTCCATAACTGTTCTGTACTACAGCTGTTAAATGAGTTTAAGATATTTCTGTGCATATTTAAGGAAACCTGAAGTGAAGCCAACAGGCATTAAAGTTTTCAAAGCAGTATTAAGTACCTGAAATGCTATCATGAGCAATAATTTTTAAGTATTATAGCCTTGTCAGAACTTTTAAATGGAAATGAGATGAAAAAAATCCTATAAACATGGGTTTGATTCTCATCTTATTAAAATATCCATTAAGACCAGTTGATGACCCACTCAGCTGGTGGGGGAACTACAGAGGTCAGAATTTCAGTTTAGTTGGTTTATTAACACAAGATTTGGGGTGTAAGCACTGAGCTTCAGCCAAATATTTTTACATATGAGCCTGAAAAAACAGTTTGGAAAATCTGACAGTGAACATTTTCTCCTGAGATTTCAAGGCCTTCCTGCTTCTATAAAAATAAGAGCTTGTCCCATAATGTTTTGGCAATTTTAATACTAACAGAAAGAGGACCAGGAAGTGTGGGGATATGTGAAGTTAAAAGGAAGTGGAAAACAAAAGTGGTCTAAACATTTATGAACCACAATAAGACTTGGAGTCCATTCGAATTTGTAGTGAAACTTTGAAACATTCATTTCCTTATCTGGCAGGTGAGCCCATATCTATATTAATGGGAACTGCATACACTGTGTTCCTGGTGTGATCTCAGAAAGATCTCATAGAAATACCATCATTTCCCAGCTCCCTATTGCAGTAGCTGTGCTCATGCAGCTTGAAATCGATCTTCTTTTCACCACAAATGCATGCCAGGATAGATGCAAATGTGTTCAGTGTCAGGTCTTTCAGGGTAGTATAGATTTCTAAGAACTTACAGTTTGGTAATTCTGATGCAGAATATTTTTCCTACAGTTATTCTCTTAGATATTTCTTGAGTGGGATTTCACCTTCTTTCTGACCTCTTCACGTGCCCATCAAAAAGCTTCAGGGAGTCAGAAAAAAAACCTCACAAATATCAAAACAATAGGGGGAATAACCCTTTGGGATGGAACTGGAAGAATAATTCTTTCCTGCTAATCTAAACTCTGACTAAAAGTTGCTGTCTTTACATCTGGGTTTTGTAAAGTTGTAAGTCTGCATTCAGTCTCCACGTAACAACATACTTCTGAGAAACAAGAAACTTCAGGTGAACACTAGGAAGAGTTTCCTGGACACTGAATTAGAAGTATGATCTGATAGAATCCCACTGTCTTTATTTGGTCTTCTGTACAGTCTACATAATATGTGCATCCACCTGTACATCTACCAAGCATCTCTAAATTGCTAATGCTCTTGGAGTATAGATCTGCTGTGGCATATGATTTTAAAAGTCCCTCTGGTTTTGCTTTCCATTATAGAGGGAAGACTCCCTACAATCCCAATACTCTCCTGGGATACTGACTTGATTTTCAGGCTGGTAAGATGTTTGCAAGCAATAGTTGAGGTTAAACTTTCTGATGTAAAGGTTGTTTACCAAGTTAGGAATGGAAAAGAGATCTTCCTGATATCCAACAGAGTAAAGGGATACTGGTTTTAGGAGGATGGGTGGGGAGTGGCAGGTGAGGGAGGGGCATAAACAGGGTCAACTCTGTTTAAGTGTCTCCAGGTGCCAGTTAGATCTGCCTGGAGAAGGGAGATCTTCACCATTCACTTATTAGGAAGAACAAGGACCACAGAAGTAGCTTCAGAGGGTTTCAGCAGGCTTTATGTGTTAGCTTAACTACCCCTTTGTCAGTAATTTGTCTCCATAGGTATCTTGGTGAGGAGCAAAAACATTGTTCTCAGTGAAAAAACTAAGTTGTTTTGGACAAATAGTCGGCAGGAGCAATGTACTATTGAGTATGATTTAGGAGAAATGAGGGAGTGGGAAAGAAGGGAATCTGTGTGGTGGGAAAGCCAGGGAAAGAAAAAAACAGCAAAAAAAAAAAAAGAATATGAGAAAGAATAAATCCAAGCTCACATTTTCCAACATGTAGGACAGCTTGACCTCTTCCTCTGCATGGGGAGCATACGAAACTACACACATAGAGTGACAAAACAGCATAGTCAGGTTCAACTTAGTATTACTATGCACTAAGCAAAAAGCAAGGTTTTAAAATAAGATCATTAAAACTAAAAAATAAAAAATGAAAAAGTTACCATGCTTACAGCTTTTTGAAAGAAGATGAAGTACTTACTTAATAAACCTGAAAACATACAACGGGCAATATAAAACGCATACAAAATTAAATCAAGCAGGTACATTTATCACTGACAATAGAATAAATGGACCCAAGCACCAAACATTTATTTTAATGACCTAAGGCAGCATAAGGATAATGACATAAGATAAAGAACACTGAAAAGTTTTTATATTTTTTTTAACTTGACACTTCTTTGACCGTGATGGAGAACTAGGGTAGGAGGGTGGTTATCCTCTTAACAGGTTAATTGCAAATCCATTCATTTTAGGTGGCCAGTCTGGTTTTTTTGTGTCAATATTGGCAGGACAACATGTTGTTTTGATTTTAACTTTTTAGTGCCCTCCATTATATGACAGTGTTGGTAGCAAAAAAATACAATATATTGAATTGAAAAGTCATTCTAAATTGTGAAATATTTCATGCAAAAACTGTAAAGACAGGACACTGTTATGTGTTTTCTTGAAGTTTAGCAGAATCATTATGCAATGTATTTTGGTGCAGTTCTCTCTTTTGATGTGAAGCTTTCTTCTGGAAATTTTACAAGCAGCTCTACTGAACTACATTTTCTTTAAAATCATGGCCTGTGAAAATGCTTTTTTTAGACGGAAGTTTAAATGAAGTTTAATATGAGACACAAAGTTGAGAGACAGTGTTCTACTCCTTGACTTTTTTCTGTTGCTCTGCTCTCAGTTATCCCTTCCTCTGCTCAGGAATCTGAAATACTTTTCTGTACTGACTATCAGCAAACTCAAGAAGAAAAGAGTAGAAAAGCCACCACTGGAATAACGAGAGAGCCCAAAAATCAAGTATGAGCAACCTGAAAGACTGATCTGTAAAAACCAAATACAGAATAAAGCATTTGTGAAGATTTGAAAAGCCATATTAAAGTCATTTCAGCATCTTTTTTCCAATAAAACAGATTTTATAGTTCATGTATATTAAATAAATCTAGATCACATACTGTTATTTATGTTCTGAAAAGCCATAAGAAGCATAAAAGCCTAAATGTTAATCTCACAGACTGCTTCTCTAATAACTGGTACTATTACTAGTGCTCAGTTACCTTGTAAAATAGGGGGGGTTTGCCTCATTGATTAATATATTGCTTCAGACAAAAAAAAAAATCCTAAATCCTATAAAGCAGGTATAAGCAGTAAAGCATGATCTTCAAAAGAATCCTGGAGTTTTCCTCCCAGCATTCAATAATACAAACTCACAGTAACCTGCTGACTTGTGTACTTACCTATATCAGAATTGCCTTTCATTTCATAGAAACGTGGAACACTTGGAATTGGAAGGAAACTTTGAAGATCACCTGGTTCACTGCTTGCCATGAGCAGGAGCACCTTCCACTAGATCAGGTTGCTCAAAGCCTGACCCACTCAACTTGCAGTAACCCCAAGTACCTCTCTATATCTCAGTCAATTCATCCCCCAGCCTGCATTGATATGGAGGATTGCCTTGAGCCTGGTGCATGACCTTGGACTTGGCCTGGTTGAATTTCACGAGGTTCACATGGTCCCAGTCCTCAAGCCTCAGTTTCCTACTATTGATGTAAGTTCTGAAGTTACATTTCTGAGTGTTAGTTTAGGAATTAAGAGCATTATTCATGGTTTGGGGTCCTAAGCAGGTGATAGTTCACCTTCCCGATAGCTATTTAGCTGCCTAATTCTTAAGTTTAGAGGACCTAACCCTGCAGTGCCTCTCTGTGAAGAAAACTGGTGCCAGGTTTAGAGATATTTACTTAGACTCATGGACAAGCAAAATTTTCCCCTTAAACTAAGATATACCTAAGAAGCTAGAGCAGAACACAAACAGAGATTGTGCTTAGAGTAGCATAAATAATAGAGGTAGAGCTCTATACTGTCTTTATTCAGCTCTTTATCTCCACTGAATATTGTCTTTTCAGACAAAAAATTGTCTGGACTGGGGCAGGTGTAAAGGTGTAAGAAGGAGTATTGTTAAATATATACCATTGATATTAATTATTATAGGTAGGCATTATCTGACGAAATTAATGTCCTATTCTGTACTCACTGAAACTCAGTGTCTTTCTACTAATTACAACCATGCCTGAAAGTAAAGAAGGCTCAGAGATTTGACTGCTTACTTTTCCACAGAGAAGTTCTTCTTGGTGTCTTGTTGTGTTTCCACTGTGATCTGTAAAAAAGGCTCATGGGCTTGTAGTTTCAGGAGCTGAGTATGCTTCTCCCATTTGTGCTCAAGAGATATAAATTTTCTACCAGATGCAGTAGCCTTGGTGTCTTCTGCCCTGATTGAACTTGCACCTTTCCACCAACCCTTGTGAAGAGCAGGCAGATGTGATGCCCAGAGGATCTGGTCTGCAAAAACCAGTGCTGTGACTCTTGGCAGAAGGGGAAATGGGCTCTGTGGGCAACTGAGCTCAGCCTGAGGGCAGACTGCTTGAAAAAGCTGCACAGATAGCTCATAGCTCATGCTGTGCCTCAGCAGAGACCTGAGGGATTCAAAGCCCAATTGGAAAGGTTTTTTTTTTGTTTGTTTTAAAGCTAAAATCTAGGAGCAGTCTTTCTGCTATACATCCTCACCTGTAAAAGAGGAATACTTACTCCACCTCAGAAAGACTGCATATAAAGTCACCACAAATTGAGACAGGGTGCCTCTACTGTAAGTTAGATATTTAAATGGCCAGATCAGTCACTCCCTGGCAGACCCTATTTCTCTCCACTAAATATAAAGGGATTCTAGCATGACTAGCTCAGGCTTAGACATCTATCTTTCTGACATTTAACTTAGACAAGTGACTTCTGGGCTGGGGATGCTAAAAAATCATGGTAATGAGTTGCAGCAAATAAGCAGGGAAGAGAAATTTCGTCCAAGTTCCACCAAATGGCACATTTTGACCCAAATAATTTATTTCAGATTTCAGCTGCAGCTTCTGTTCTCTTTGGTCAGAATACAGCTTCATCTAAGTTCAGATGTGGATACTGAACAAATAGTATATATATATAGTATTAAGATACAATGCCAAGTTCACTAAAGTTTCTGAATTGTGATATATTCATCTCTGCTTGCTTTCCACTTTTTTTTCTTATTTCTATTTCTTTTTCCTACGTTGATTTTTACAATAGATAAATATCTTTACTTTGAAAAGTAAAAGCAAGAAGCTAATAACATTTGCATTATTTAGAGTAAAGTATTGGTTTGAAAAATCTAAGAGAAAAAAAAAAAGTAAAGGTCATTTGTAGACATGGTATAGACCATCAAAGAACCTGCATGCTTTTCTGTATATTGTATATTCCAATGCCACAAGCTCACACAATTAGTAAGCAAACATTTTTCTAAGTCATATTATTTCCTCAGGGGAAATGTTTTTAGTCATGACATGTTAGATAAGCTGAGGTGAAAACTTCAGGCTGATTTTTCTCAACAAGTTCCTCATTAGCCTGTTCATGTTTTTTATAGCTTATTGTTCTGTATTATGAAAATGAGAAAGCGGCCATGGAAACAAAATGGGTCACAGAAGTATTTCAACAGAGGAGAAGGGAACCAGGGAACCTAACATCTATCATACAGTGAGAATTATCAGGCTGTGGGTGGGAAGAAGGTTTATACTAGATTTTTTTTTTCACTTGTGTGGAAGGGGGAGGCACACTGGGTGAAGATTAAAAGAGTGGGGTGTTCACTGTCTCATGTGGAAAGTAAGAACCTAGGGGACAAAGGCAGAATACAACAGAAATGGCATATAATGCTGGAGTACTGCAAGGCTTAATTGAAAGGAACGTCCTGTCAAATTCAACATCTTGATAGGCTTCAGTTTAAGGATCACATTCGTGATTTAATATAAAAATGATTTTTGAGTGAAGCAATCCCTGTTTTTATCACATATATAAAATGGTCCAAGAGATTTAGTGAGGCTGGGGAAAAAAGCTATTTAAGTTAGAGGACAATGTTGCCACAAGAAGAAATTGATGTAAACTAGATAGAAATCAATTTAAGCTAAAAATGAGATGGCTTCTATCCATCAAAGTAGTTAGATTCTAAGCTATCCTTCTGGGAGGACAGAGGCGAAAATCCCAGCCAGTTTAAAGATAATACTTTTTAAAAAAGGATTATGTGATGCCATTGTCTGTAGTGAAGATTAGACTAAATGACCCATGAGGCCCTATACCTGTCATGTTGTCTGGTGGTTTTAAATACAATAGTGCATCCATGCTCAATTCCAAGTGGTGCTGCTCTTTTTCAGCCAGGGGTACCATGAAATGTTGTTGTGGGTTTTTTTTGTTTTAGGAGGGTTGGTTTTTTGGGTTTTTTTTTTTTTCCTGTTTCTGAGGAAAAGCTAAAATACTCACTTTGGGGAGCCAAGTGAAACAGCAACAAGGGGAAAGTCTTCTGTGGTGATATGATGACATATACGTGTGATTTCACACAGTAAAGTGCACTTCTAGGAGGTGGAAGGCTGTAAGTTGTCATGGTATTGATTAAAGATAACAAGTGGAAAAATGTACTTCAGCCTTCATATGTTCAGGATACTGGTTTCCTGCTGCTATAAAACAAATGAAAGATTTTGCTAGTTCCTGTAGATCTGAAATATTAGAGAGCAGAGAAGTTTTCCAGTGCTAATTGATGGATTCTACCTCTGGACTCCAGTCCTCTCATTAAGCCATCTATCACTGTATGTCACGGACACAACTTCCTACAGCACTTGAAATGCCAGCCTTGTAATCGTGTCCCTTATTCCCCTGACATACCTGATCTGCCAGCTGTAGCTTTCCTTTTGCTCTCCCATAAGGCTGTGAGCAGTGCAAAGGGGGACACGGATGGATGCAGGGATGCTCTGGCAGGCAAAGGAGCACTTTATAGTCACCCTGATGTCAGCCCCTACTGCTGGCATCCCCAAGAAGGGTTCGATTGCTGAGCAAAGTTCAGCTGGGCTGAGATAGGAAAGGCAATCAAAATAACTCAGCTTGGGAAGTCAGACACCTCCTCCCGTCCTTGACAGATGATGCAAATGAGCAGTGGCCTCTGCATTGCAAAATAACTCATTAGCAGCCCCAGATGGCATTATTTGTGTGTACAGTGCTGCCTGTTGTGCTGTTACAGCTTGTGGTCGTGGAGTTAAATTCTGCACAGAAGGCACATAGGCATTGATTTGAAGAATGCAGAGTGCCCTTTCTGAAAGTGTAAGAGCTTCTCTCTGAATGCTGGATAAATTAGTTAATTAATGGCAGTTAAAAGTTAATAAAAATTGGTCATCTAACAAATGGTATCGCTCCTGGCAGATGATTTATTTTTCTTGACTAATACTTAATAACAGAAGAATGCAAACACTTCAACCTTTACTTACAGTTAAAACCCAGTGACTTGTAAAATACAAGCTATATCTGAAGCATATTTTTAGTATTGCGGTTTATTATTTTTCCTGCTACTTTTCATAACTGACATTTCTGAATTTATTGTTTTTTTTAATTTTGCAAGCACCAGGATGAAAATAGTGATACAAATATTAGCTTTCCAACCTTTGGTTTTTTAAATACTAATCTGGGGATTCTTCTTTTCTACTTTTAGATTTTGAAAAGTATGATTATTTTTTCTCTGCAAACATGAGATATAGGAAATAGATATTTTTCTAATGAAAGCACAGATTCTCATAAATTTTCAAATGTCATTAAATATCACAAATGAGTCTTACTTTAAAATTACTCATAAATTTCAACCAGTTTGGGATCAAAATCTCTAACACGTCTTAGTCACAAATGTATTGCACATATTTTTTCTACAAGGTGGCCACTGAAACATAAGGAAATAAACATTCCGTTAAACTGTTACTGATCTCAGTAGAACAGTATAAGTTTAGTAAGTTTTACGTGCAGAAATGTCTCAGTATTGCAATATAGCTAGCATACAAATCTGTGCAAAATAAATATTCTGAATAAGACTGCCAAACAGCAACACATTTTTGTATTATTATAACACTATCTTAAGAAGACTTCAATAAGAAAAGCATTTGATTCAAAATTTACTTTCCTTCTACATTTTTTTATGTATTTCTATAGAAGATGCAGGACCTCCACAGACTTCTTCCTCTGCAGGTTAGGTACTCATGTGGTGGTCCAAGTCCTTCCCCAGTTTAAATTAAAGCAGGTATTCTACTATTGACTTTTCTGACATTTTGGGGACATGATGTAATCAGAAGAAATCTGGATTTCCTTCTGATGTTTATTTCGATTCATAAACACCATCCTTAATTCAAATATTCTTTTAAGAACCTATCAGACTCAAAAAATCGACATTTTTCAGTTAAAAAAATAATTACAAGCCCTATGTGATTATCCCATTGACAACACAAATGTACTAAATTATACAGCCATATTGAACACACTATTGGTCCTATATTTCAGTACAGTTTGTAGGCTGCTTAAAAAAACTAAAAGAAAAAATCTGATCAGAATATAACTGCTTTAAAAACATAAAAGCTATAAATGTATATAGATCATTAAATATTATAGTTTTTATAGACACATATATTCTACCACTACATAAATTTAGACTTTCTAGAAATCTTACACTGTACACAGCTTCCCCACTGATAGGATGATGCTAAAAACATGACAAGTTTTTAGACTTTATCATTGTGAATACATAACTTTTCATACCATTAAAGAGCTCAGTCACAATGAGAATTAGCAACAATATGGAAGTTGATATAGAACCAATTCACTCTCAAGTGACTGTAGTTACAAATTTATCCTCTTGTAATTTTAACTAGAAAACTCAGATTAATATCACTTATTTAACTGTAAATTCCAATAGATGTGTCACATTTTATGTATTTCTTTTAAACCTTTTTTACTTGAATTTAAAAAAGAGATATGAATTTTATAGTTTTTAAGGAATCAAGAGATGGAAGCTTTGCCAAAAAAAAAAAAAAAAGGAATAATCCATGGATTAGCATTACATTTTTTACTGATTTTCAATCAGATTTGGTCAGCCTAAGTTTCTTTTTAACAAAAAGACACTTACAAAAAATGCCATTTACAAAAAAAAAAACCCCACCCTGATTTCATATAAATGGTTTGCTTTAAGCTTTTATGGTTTCAAGTTTCCAGCACTCCTTAGAAGCCAAAAAACAATTATTATTTAATGTGCAGTTATTAGACTTAATAAAAACAAAGCAAGTGCAAGGTAATAAATATTTCAGCTTCCTGTATTTTCTGCAGGATATTAAATGTTACATTATTTATTGAGGGGATGGGGGAGAGGTAGGGGGAAAGAAGCATCAGTTTCTTATATGGAGCCTGAGAGAATCCCAAAGACATTTGGTGTGCTTAAGTGCTTTGGTTTTGTATTCCTGATTGAAAATATTTTTGAGATTCTTTTTGTGAATGCTTATCATGAATGTCTGTGTCTATGAAATTACAAACTATATTTTAACCTGTAAATGCCTGGTGGTGTCTAATATTGGAGGCAGAGGAGTGGAGAAGTGGCCTTGCAGTGTACTGGAAATATCAACATAGCCCTTGTGGCTTAGCAAGTAAGAATATCAATACCAGAGACTGTATTTTTAAATGAAACATTAAAAGTCTGGTTCTGTTTAAAGCATTCTTAAAGGTGCTTGGATCCAAAGTAGCCACCAGGAATAAGAATCCTGAAAATGCCACTACACAAGACTGCTGGACCCCACCTGAAAGTTTATCCAACCAGAATTTTTTCATCCTTCCTTTGCCTGCACCCAGTTTCCCCCCCTTGCCAACCTGGTCCTTCTGTTGCACAGCCTCCAGTAGATCCTTTCTTCACTGAATAAATTCAGCTTATTCATTCTGAGGGAAGACTGATCTTTTTTATTTGTTTATGTATTTCTGGGGCAGTTTCCTTCTTGGTTGGTGAGTTGAATCCTATTATTGATAACTAATTAACAGTTAATTTGAACCCAGGAGGCTCTAGCCAGTAGGAAGGGCCACAATAGTGACATCCTATACTAAAGTTCCCTTCCAGCATCTGACCTAACCAGACCCTTCCCTGAGAATTAGAATTTTAGGTGAAATGGTAAACTAGGATGAAACAAACACCTATCCTTCCCCTTCCCCTCCTCTTCAGGTTGCCTCTCATGCCAAGTAAGTTTGAACCAGTTTAGGTTCCAAGTTCTGACCTGCCACAGCTCACAGAGAAGCAGGTAAGATTTTCATTAAATACTTAAGGCTGTAAGCTGCACTGCCTCAGGAGCAGCTCCTTTTTCTGTGCAATGAGAATGATGTATGGGAAAAACCCACTTCTGCCAATCCAGGCCAGTTCACAACAAGATACCAACTGACATTGTTTGTTCTAAACATGGTCTAAGATTAATTTCTAACTAGCAAAATAACAGTAACCTCTTATTCTCATTAATGAAGTGATGAAAAATGGGAAACAATTCAATGGTAGAACAATAGTTAATTTGTTACACATAGCAGGCTTTTCTTCAAAGGGACTTTGGAAATAGGATATCAAAAGCCTTGCAATAAGTACTGCTAGCAGCTTGCATTTCATAATTATTATTTTCATTTTACAACACTAGAAGTACTGTAGCTATGTATAGTACAAAGGGAATGTGGCCATTGTCTGAAGGCATTCTGCAGTCTCAAGATAACAATACAACCATCAGGGAAAATGTAATTAAATTTAAATCTACTCCTGTATGTTGAATTGCATAGAATGGATTTTTAGGAATTAGGGATAGTTGCAGACTCTCTCATTACCACCACCTGGTCTAAGATGTATATTTTGGGTTTATCATGAAGGAATTGTCATTGCCTCAGGCAACTCTTTCCCCATCCATATAATGCTTGCCACGGATGGTGTTATTGGGATCATGGCCATTTCCTGACCATGCTGGGCAAACATCATTTGATACTAAAGAAATAAACACTGTGATGAGTAGCTCCTTTCAGGAGCAAGAAGCACATTTCAAATTGTAAAAGATGAGATGTTATTTCATTCAGGATTGAAAAATCAATATCAGTATTGTTTGTTTCACAATGACCATAAAAAAATCCCTGCAGATATCAGAACTGCAGCAAATCTAGACAACTATGCATACAAAGGCAGGACCCACCCTAACAAACAAATAAATTCATTGGGTAGGTAAAATCCACGTTCTCATGAAGCACAGAGGAGTAAAGTTGGGATTCATGTCCTTTAACTTTTGCTGGGCAATCCCCCTGAGAGTGAGTTAACCCATTGTAAAATGAATCACCAACACAGGTGAATATTTTGCCCTATGGAAGTACTGTCTCTCCTCATTTCTTGTAGAGAAAGTGTTAATTGCTAGCTTAGACCAAGCAATTTCTGACCCAGTGATGCGAGCTTTGCACAAGTCAAAATAGAAAGTCACAAAGCTACTGCTGGAGAGTTTTTCAAAGTATAAAAAATAAATATGTAAAACACAGCATTGCCAAGTACTCTTTCAGTTGACGTGGTGTGATAAATAACGAAATAGGTTTTGCAATGCAAAGCCACATAAAAGGTCTTAAATTTATATGCTCTAGTACTTCTGTAGCTGTCTTGAGCCACTCGTGTTTGTTGGTATTACATGCATAAGAAAGTAGATCTGGAAATTAAATCAACCTCCTCAACCCCAAAACATTGATCAAAGTAACTTCAGAGTTAATGACCAAGAGGGAACTTCTTTAAAAACAGCAAATGCCCCTAAGGGCATTATTCTTTTACATTTTCTCCTCACAAGTCACTTTGTGTGCGGAAAAGAGTGATGCTGTAGTGCTGATTCACAGCATGGATGCTGGGTGCAGATATAAGTAAGTTTGTCCCAAAATCAGAAGCAGCATGGAGTTGGCCCTGAACATCCTGCAATGAAATCAATGTATCTGGAACCTTCCTCAGCTAACATTATGTGATTGACTGGCCTTTGATTCTTCAGCTTCTTGTAAAATCTAAAAATCCCACTATGTTTGGTCAAGGGGATGAAACCCATAGCACAAGCTCAGTGACCTGAAAACCAAAGTGAAAAAGGAATCCCACATTTCTAGAGGGGATCAAATATTTGAATGGTCTCGAGATTGCAACCTTTTTGATGAAAGGTGGGAGGAGACAGGGAAGGCCACAGGAAAAAGCTGAATCTGTACTCTCAGTCAGTGAAAATTTCCAGAGATAAATCTGTGTTCACATCCTCCTGTAAGTGCCCCTGAGCTGCAGAATGCAGCAATGAAGACTGCACAGCCTTTGTCTTAACTATATTTGCTACACAGTTAGTAACAGGATGCATTACTGATGCCCAGCAAATGGTTCTCACTGAGTCAATCCTTACTGAACAAAAAAAAAAAAAACCAAAGCCAATATTCTTCCTTGCAAGAATCATTAAGTTTCTCTCTGGAACCAGGTAAAGGAAATACTATAGGATAGGTCTCCAGTCAAAACTCAGCCTAAAGCCACTGATCTATAAAAAGGCACCTGTGAAGGTGTTCAAGGTTTTAAACTGAGTAGACAGAAGACTGTCTGAGGAAAAGAATGAAAAAGTATTGCCTCTTACACAACAAAGCCTCAAAATTCTGAACAGTAAAAAAGAAACAAAAAGGCTGCAAAAAGGAGAAGATGTTGTTCTTGAGGAGGCAAGACAAAAACCCTAGAGTTTTAGTGCCAATAGAAAAAGTGTAGGAACTGTAAAGAAATATGTTATCCTCTTGCAATTTCCTCTTGGGTTCCAGGGAATATAATTTGTGCATCCTTAGTAAATAAAGAAAGATTATGTCCAAAAGAAATAACTATCTATTTTTAATCCTAGAAGAAATAGCCCATAGAACACTATAAATTCAGGGTCACCCTATGGGTTATATAAAGCAAACAGAAAAAACCTCTGAAGAACTCGAATAAAAATTAATTAATTACTACAGTTCTTATGTACAGATAACATTGTAATAATATAGATCCATACATGTGGTTGCCTTTGCCAAAAGACAAGATGTCAATGAATTGAAGAGTAAGACTAAAATGAATAGGATTTAGAAAAGGGCCTACCAAAAAGTAGGGAACCAGATTACTGGAGGCCAAAATCCACTTGCTCCAGAAGACAATGATCTAGGCAGGATGCTTTGTAGTCCTAAAGGTATTGACAGACAAATGACTGGAAAACACATTTTAAAAAATTTTAAAAACCAAATTAATAAAACCACTGTCCCACCAGAAAGCTAAATAGCAATTTTTAGTCATGCAGAATATGGCACACTATTTCAAAACAGGCCATTTTGTAAAAGAAAAATTAATTGAAACCATAACAATATTATTTCTGATTGCCCTAAAAGTAGAAGAAACGTACCCAACTGAACCTTTGTTATCCAGGGAAAATGAACATCTGGTATATTAAACTGTAGAACTTGTTTCAATGACACTACCATCAAAATTAATCTCTCTGTGATGAACAGAGTCTGAGTAATTTCCCCCCTTATATCTGTGTTTTAACTCTTTGCAGTATGGGCATGAAACAAGAGGATGCGTAATAATTAAGCATTATAATTCTTGTTATTCTCCCTAATACAACATAAAAAATTCTCTGTATTCCAGCATCTTTGAATGCCAGTCCAGTATTTCTGTAAAAATTTTCCAGGACATAGGAATCATTTAGCAAAGTTTCAGTCCAGAGTTCTCTGTTTTGGTTATGAACATACATGCCACTGGTCTTCTCCAGCACATACTTGCAAACTTATTTGGAGGAAGGCTTTACAGTCAGGAAAGCAATGTTCTTCTCATTACTGTGAGGTTTGTAGGATGCCTGTCCTTGGTAAGATCTCTAACAGGATAAAGCTGCAAAAACAGGCCATCTGCTCTGAGCAGTCCTGACAGTGGTCCTGGTAAAGTGTGCTGTTACCATTAGCAGCCAGCTGGCCTCTTACATCATTATACATTGCAAATGTTTTACAGCAAGACAATATAGCATCAGATGACATTTTTTAAAAAACATAGCCTGCTTTGAATTGCAAAAGCATTCTTACAGAGCGGGATTGGCTATGGTCCTCAAGGAAGCCTATCCAGGTTGATATTTGTTTATGCAAGGCTTTTAATTCTAGCTTTGGTATATTTCCTCTTTCCAAAAACATAATGGTTCCTTTCATGCATGGAAACAAAAATGCTGATGGAAGAAAAATGTCTAACAGAAGTTTGGGTTTGGATTAGAATGAAAGAATTACTGCTCACAGAAGTTGGCTTCTTGGGGCTTAATTTTGCTTAATGAAATGTGACTGTTTCTGTGTCCTGATATGATAAACCTGTATACAAAGAAAAAGAAGCAATCCATGCAATATAAGAGGCTGAGAGACACTGTCTTATAGTACCTTACAAAAAACCTCATATCTATCTCAAAGAAAAATTACATTACTGTCATTTTCAATTTTTACTTTGCAGCACTAGACAGATAATTTATAATCATAGCAAAGAAAGTCTTCTATGATAAATAATGGGGAACTGGCTTTTGGGAAATTCCATATGAAAGTTTTAAGTAATAGAAGAAATACAAGAAATATGCTAATTTCTTGTTGGTTTTAAAGAAAAAAATGTCTTTGGAATCAGCTGATCTGCAACCAGGCCAATAAATTGTGAAAAAAACAAAAATCCATAAAATTAGAGATACAATTCCACTCCAAACATGTAAGCAAACAGTAATTTCATACCATTTTGGAAGAAATGGAAGATTAATATTGAGATACCATAATTTCTTTTAAATTATAGTATTGCTGCCCCAGGCAGAAAAGAACACAATGGTTAATGAGACAAACAGGATAATTGAACTTATTTAATTTATTCTGGAACTTATTGAATTTGTTTTGTAATTGCTCACAAAACAGAAGATATTTGATGATTCCAGAAAAAATCCTGACTGAGAAACAAAGATGTTCTGCATAAGAAATCCTACTAAAGAAATGTTAGACTTGTGCTGAGACGAGACATAGACTCAATATTTTAGCAGAGCTCTGTTTATTTTCTGTTCAGGTGGCTCTTCACAAGTTTGTGATTACGTCTGATCCTACTCAAGCAAGGGAGTTGTCCTTGAATGTCCTGTAAGCAAATGGATCATTATGCTGCCCTTTGCTTTGGTTATCAGAGCCTTCTCTCCTTTTTTTAAAATGGCTCTGAAGTGCCTTGAGAAACAGTGTCTCTATGTAAGGTGTTCCTGGGCAAATAGAGGCAGCCACTTTACTTCATCGGGCTGAATCGTAGGGGTCATTCTTGTTATTTCTTTCCGGAAGAGCCTATAATGCAGTAGGTAGAGTTCAAATATTTTAAAAGGCACATTCACAGCTTGTTTGTTTTTCCATTCTAAAAATTTCTGCTGTTCTATGTCAGGAAATAATGGCAGATGTCATGAAGCCAGATTTTCTTTGAAAAAATATCCTGGCTGGGAAGAGATTTCATTTCATTGTTATTTTTGCTTTCTTTTTGTTTAAATAGTGCTCTCACTGTGCTAAAGAGAAAAATAGGGGTTGAAATAGAAGGAGGAATAACTCTGACAAGAAGAAAATTGCCAAGAAATACTAATATCCCAGAGTTTCCTTGAAAAGCCTACAAAACTCTATTTACAGGGGCACAGAAAAATATAGTCCATCAAGAGCCAAACAACCAATTAGAACCAAAGTGTCCTGGAAATGCTGTGAAATGATGGCAGAGTGTTTTCAATTTATTTATACAGTATAGCTAGTGGGAAATTCAAGACTTTTACTATGCTTACATGAAACAAAGCCCACTGTGGAGTCATATTCAATGTGGCAAGCTGGACACAACCTGCTCACAAGCCTGGGCTTTGCCACAACTTTGTTGTAGCACCTGTGTAGCCTTTTTTTTTTTAATGAAAGTTTTTCTGTCCTCCACGCAGCTTTTTATTCAAAGCAAATGCTCTTTTGCTTCATGGTGAACATGGAAGGTCCATTAAAAACCATGTAAAGTGGCAGTCTTGAGGAAATGCCCCAGTTTTACTTCTTTGTGGTCCTGGTCTGTGGTGATAGGAGTGTGAACTTGCCCCTGTGCTCCTGTTGCACTGTGGCAGGACAGGGTTTGAGCAAGTCGCTTGTGTGCCTTTTTCCTCACAAAAAATTAGTTTCCATTGGAGCACACATGACTACTAATTCAATTTTGTAATGCATACACCACAAGAAACTGTCCTCCTCTTGATATGTTTTACTCCTCAATTTTTTTTTTAAGTTTATTTTTTTTATTATCAGCCTGAATCAGCTCACATCCAGAGGTCAGACAAAGTACAGTGCTGTATGTGAGGAAGCACTGGCAATAAATGAGGGTGAAGGGATGGGATCTCTCATTCCTTCTATTCATATTCATCCTACTTATTCTCTGTTTCTAGACTTTTGATCAAGGATGAGCTTGGCCTTCCTTCTGTGTCATACAAACCACAGATTATAGAAGCTGACCCAGAAATTTCTGAATCAGAGATTAGTTTCTTATTGATTTGGTGCATGTGGAACTGAAAGATATGATAAAGATATCTAGTATTGATTAAAATATGTCAAGTAATAAAATGAAATTGTTCTGGCATTAAGAATATGTTCCCTGCTCCTGGTGTGAACTTCCCATCAGCTTTCAGCAATCAGATTTTTAGGGACTTTGCCTTGTCAGATTGTAGTTTCAGAGAACTGCACATCACCCAGACATGCAGATTTCTCTGACTTGTTCATGCAAGTATCCAACTGCCTGTGGAAAGAAATTTGTCTTCCTGTATTTTACAAGGGACATTTTCATACTTTTTTACAGACCTTTCAAAAAGGTATTGATCGCTTTTTAAGTAGTTACAGACCCCAATGCAACTCTTTAGAAAACTCCTTTATTGGTGTTTACTTTTTGTGAGATTCCCAGTCAGTGTAATTTGTTTAAATGTGATTTTTTCATGTTAACAGAAGGCCTTTTTATTCTACTGAAAATGTCTTACTAGTCTCTATCCAATTGTCTAGTAACTGAATTCATAATCCCATAAACATGTTTAAAATGTAATTATAATAGAAACATAAACAATCCTCATATTTTGATTCCTTGGGATATGTATATCCATCTCAGATCAGAAGCATTTGGAAAGGGTGTTTGCTTTTGCTGGAATAAGAGTTTGCTTGAAAAACTTTTGTGATGCAAACCAACTGTAAAGCTAAATAGTGCATGTGCTTGCCATGCCAAATAGCTGCTGTTTGCAGTTTTTTAAATTCTAATGGAAATCTTTTAGTTAAATACAATGTAAGACCAGCAGCTCCTAAATGGATCAGAATAGATTTCTGAAGTGTGAAATGTCTCTGCAAAACACACTATTGAGGAAATTGAGATGAAAAGATTTGGAAAGCTCCTTCTTTTAAAGGCTAGGCTGAATTCAGTGCTGCTTTTTGCTAAACTTTGGGTTTAGTTACATCTTCAGTGACATTGCACTTCAGAATATGTTTCCTTTATACAAGTACCCCTTTGTGGAGTATAAGAGAATAGACTGACACAATTTACACAGTGAATTTCAGCCTCTATGAAAGCCGGCATTTTTTTAATTCAGAGAAAGAAAAACAAAGCAGAGAGCTAACAAAAATGAAGTAAAAAAGAAAAGTAACAGATTCACATCACTACCCACTCCAAGTAACCTATATTCACCCATCAAATCCTGTCTTGAAACATTTGTAGTTAACATGAACATACCAAATTAAATGTAAGGAAGATAAGTAGAGCATGAAAAGTTACATCCACCAAATTGAGGAAGCTGTTCTTTCCAGGAGACCTGAGTCACCAGAAAGTACATGAAAGTACAGAAAAGCAAACCTGGTGACGTTTCTAAGAAGTGGATGATCTTTTCTACCACTTGGAGAGAGCAGAATTTACAAATCCCCAAGCTTTTCAAGAAATGCTGAAATTAGCTGACTCAGCTGAGGGTCAGAAATTGCCAGAAGCAAGAGAGCAGTTATAAGACAGAAGACCTAGAGAAGCATCCATGGAGGAAAGAGAGGAGAAAGAGTGGACCACAAAGGTCTTAAAGATATTTTCCAACCAAAATGACTCTATGATTTTATGAAGAGCAATGGCAAATATAGCTGGAGCCATTAAGGCCTGAGAGAGATAGAAATTAAAAAGCTTTTTTTTTTTTTTTTTTTCAGAAAAGCATATAGGATGTGCCGTGTGACTTCATGTAAGCTCTGCAAAGTTCTGACTTATGCTTCTTCCTCTTAAATAAGATTAAATAAATGCATCTTTGCAGGCTGCAAATACCTTCCAGACAGCTTGCATCTCAAAGTCATTACAGTTTATCAACATGATGCACATGCAATGCATCAGCCCACATTTCTTGTTCCACACAAGGTGTGGTGATGAATTAATGCAGCACCCTTTTCTACAACTTATAATGGCATCACCAACAGTAGTTATCTCATTTCTGTGACAGCTCCAGGCACACAGACACAAACCCAGGTTTCTGAGCAGTGTATGTGTAAATTATGGACAATGTCTATGATAGGAAATCAAAAGAGCTGAGGTGAGTTATCCTATGCTAGTGACAACTGCCTTGGCAGGGATGTAGCCATACAGCCATAGTCTTTTACTTTTCCCCTGAAAAACCATAGATATTCATTCGCCCCCTCTTTACTTAAACCCCAAGTTGTACTCAAAAACTCCCAGGTTGTGACAAGGCTTAAGCTAATTGTGTAACTTTAAAGATGGTTTGGGGCCATTCACCTGCCCTAATCCTTGGTGCTGTTTAGACAACCAGAGGAGATATCTTGATAGGATATCTTGAGCCCACTTGAGAAAATCCTGAGCCAAATTTTAAAACTAAGGTGTCACAGTATAAAAGTGAAAATAAGTGTATAAATGATGGGCTACTTGTGAGGGAAGGAGAGAGATTTGTACACATCACTTAGTCTGGCTCTTAGCACAACCAGTTTAGATCAATAAAATCTATTCTCTTATTACATCCATGGCCTTACATCTTCCCTTCCCAGAGGGAAAAAAATACCCTATCTGTTATACTGCACCTCAGCCATCTGTCCCTAGGCTTTGCAGACCTCTGAAGAGAGTTGTTTGCAGACTTTGGTTACACTGGTGCCATAGCCAGCACTTCCCCAAGATGTTATTTGGGTTTGTAGCTCTTCCACAGCCTGTCTGCTTGCAGCGGAAGTTCAGGATGTCTGTTATTTTTTTCTACAGTCTGGCCATTGTTGAGCCACAATGTTCCAGAAGATATGCACATCTTCACTAGAGATGACAATTTTGGTGCCTGCACTCTGTCATTATTCCCACAGACGTTGTGTCTTGTGGCTAGGAAAGTACTGAAGCCATGTGAATCTTTGTTGGAATATACATTTGGTTTGTTTACACCAACTTGCCTCACATCTTGCCCTGTTTTCAGCACAGTATGCTACTTCCTGAGGCAGTCCCACTTTACTACTAGCTCCTTTCCTTATCTAGTACTGCTTTTGGTACTTTCCTAATCATGATACCTAAGTCAAACAATTAACCTGTCAAGGTATTATCTCTGGTTTACTTGGTTAGGTTGGGTTTCTAACCAGATAACTGCAAGGTCAGGCACCACAGCAGTGCAGATGAGTGAATAGCAGGGAAGAGAAAGAGAAGTAGGAAGGATGGGAGGTGGGAAGTCTGAACAGAATCTCTCTCTTTTGCTTGTGGGGAATTGTTAACTCAGTATTATGTATTGTGCTGTGTTACGAAATCACATTATAGCCCTTCAAGAGAGGGCTGCTGTTGCTTTCTGTTTAAGTTATTCTTCATTTGAAAATTTCAGCACCTTATTTTCATAATGCCAAAAGACTAGTATCTTAACTTCTAAATGATGTGGCTAAATCATGCATTTCCACAATTTTGAATCTAGTGGAAATCTAATTACAAACCTTTACTTGTTGTTATCACAGCAGGGATGTCACATCAAACAAATACAGGTTACATGTCTGCAAGACATTTTCTGAGATAATGATGTTCCTTGATGATGAAAATAAGAATCTAAAAACAGCATGAAATTTTTTCTCCAATGTATGGAAACAAATGTGTGCCTGTCCTGGACAAGAGACTCACAATTTAATTAAATTTACCTACCTATGTCATACTGGCCCTGTAATATTTTGCCATTTCATTCACATTCTTGAACAATACTCTTGTTTTTACCTCATAAATTTCTGTATGGTACTTTTCAGCTTCAGGAAAGTTTGTGGGTTTTTTTTCCTCACTATGTCTTCAATCACTTTGCTTTAATATTTCCTTTTCTACATTTTTTTTTTTTTTTTTTTTTTTTGTCTTCATGAGCTCCTCAAATCCTCTATGTGGTACCTTTTTTAGGTATTCCTGGGAGTTTAACACATCTTACCCCTCTCTATTTCCAGTATAGACATGTCCATCTGAGCTTGTCCTCTAGAATTCATGTACAGTGAATGGAGAGAAACAGCCATTGTTATAACTGCACTGCTAAAACCCATCTACATCAAAACTTCAGACATATTCCAGTTTGCACCCCAGGTAATGACTTACCCATCAGTTATTCTTACACTTAGTTTCCTTTGCAAATTTATTTGTTTGTTTCCTAAGCTCTGTCCAAAGTCTGGACAATTCTCAGTCTGTGTACACTCCCACATCTTTTGTCTTCCATGTTGCCTCCCTTTTTAATCTTCTCCTTTGTTTTGTTGACTAATCCTATGATTTTGCTCTTTGGTAATGCAGCTGTGTCTCACAATCTGGGCTGTCTCTGCTCTATAGTCTGACAAACTCTCAAGGGTTTTCTACTTTTAATTCATGATTTTCTAACAGTATTTGTTGGCTTGCTGGTCCTCATTATACCTGATTCCACAAAACTTTGCAGACTGCACTTTTGGCTTAACAGACTGAATTCTGTTATAAATGTCCTCAGGGTTGCTCCATCATTTCATTCTTTCACATAAAACTAACAGCTTCCAAAAGTTCGTTGTTGTAGGTGTACAATATGCTTTGGATATTATATTAATGCCATCCTAGCTTGCTATTCATGTGTGTTTTATTATTAAAGAAATCTAAAGTTCTCTGCATCAGCAATATTAAAAATCTTCTGGCAGCCTTCACATTCATGAAGAGACAGAACTCTCTTTTGAACCTCTTCCAGCTTTACAGAAGAAAGAATTTTATTCTTGATGCCAGGTGTTATACCAAGTTAAAGAAAGCTCAGGACTGGCATTAAAACTCTAAGTTATCTTCCTTTCAATTAAAGAAGCAACAATGAAGGGGACAGAGGGAGACCTCTGTGTTGCTTGATATCTACCAGCTCAAACTGCAGCTGTTTCAAACCAGCGTAATTCATTTCTCTCAGACAACTACTCAGGATATCCTTACAACAGTGGCATGTCTTACACCCATTTGGCTGTTCTGCCACACCATCCCAACAGATGTTCATATAGAAATAGTGTTGAAATAGTTGCCCAACCCAGAATTTAGCCAGTCATATCCCTAGAGACACTGCCTGCTGCCCTTCAGCCTTGTCCAGAATCCATGTGTTGTGAACATACCATATCTGCTTCAAGACAAGAGGGCATGGTCTCAAGTTGTGCCAGGGGGGTTTTAGGTTGGATATTAGAATTTCTTTATGGAGAGGGTGATCAGACATTGGAATGGGCTGCCCAGGGAAGCAGTGGATTCTGTCCCTGGAGATATTTAAAAAGAGACTGGATGTGGCACTCAGTGCCATGGTCTGGTAACTGCAGCGGTAGTGGATCAAGGGTTGGACTTGATGATCTCTGAGGTCCCTTCCAACCCAGCCAGTTCTATGATTCTATAATCACCAAAAGCTCATGGTTTCAGGAGAGGATGAAGATTTTAGAGAGCCAGAGTGCCACCCCAGGGGGTCTTTATCTCCTTTGTTTTGCAACAGAAAACATTAAAACTTGAGTACTCTAGTTGACTTAGCTGAAGCTCATATTTTTGAGGGAACCTAAGAAGAGTAAGGGTCTTTGCTCATAACACCACACATTGAACTTCCCCTGCTCCCTCCCCTCTACTCTGCCATCAGTCAGATGTTTCTGGTTTGGGATGGCATCAGAGAGCTGTGGTCCCTCAGAGAGCCAGCTTCCAGACAGTGTATCATAGTGGGCAGTAAATTAAAGGTGTTCTCTCAATTTGTGTCCTTTGTGTAATACAGTGTCCCAGCCTGCCATCCTGTCCTTGAAATGCAATGTGAAATTAACTCTCAATAGGGCAGCATGGCAGAAATCAATAACAGAATTATGCCAGCTCATAGGATGGGCTGCTAAACCCTGGCTGCCCCAGCAGCATCTCAATGCATGTCATGAACAATACTGAACTCTGGAAAAGAGAGATGTTTCTCTTAACTACTGTGGTTCTGGCTGATGTGTTCCCAGAATGGCTGAGATATTGGAAAAGTATTGAAATACATCACCTGGTGATTTCTAGCTTTTATAAGTACATTTCCTGACTATGTAAGCAGGCTTTAACTCACTGAGAATAGAAGCCTCTGCTTTATTACTACACTGCAAAATGATCAGATACAAGCTTCTACAGATAAATATTTTTGGATTAGGTTTGTGTGTTCGTCCAAGAAAGCAGAATAATCTGTCACAGTAGATGAAACTTCAATCAGATTTCATGTCTTTTACATCAACTTATGAAGTAATCTGATTCAAGCCTCAAAGTCTTCTCAATATGATACTTAATTACTTGTCTTGGAAAGAATACAATACTGTCTAAAAAGAGTTGATTAGGACCTGTGATTCTTCCTTCCTTCAAAATCCTTGTGCATGAATAAAGATGAATTTTAATGATATAGGTAGTAGAAAATAATAATGAAATTATTTGGTACTTCTGAGTTGCTAGAGCTCCAGATAGATACAAAACCAAGCAGAACAGGCTGTTTTCAGGGGAATGAATTCTCAAAAAAAAGAAGTAAATTTTTATTCCCAATGGGGTGGGCCAAATTCTGTCTTGGCAACAATCCTTTGAGTCAGATTGTAGATTGTAACTTTTAAAAAAATATTAATTTGTTGGAAACTTTAACAAACTGAAGCCTGAAGTGTTGAAGGGAAGGGATTGCTTTGGACAAATTATGTCAGTATATTATACTCTGTGAGCATTTTGATAATGTTTATTTCTTGAGCTAGTCCTGTCTTCAAGGAGATGAAGTCAGGCACTTGTATTTCCTCCTGTTCTGGTTTTATCAAGGATTCCAGTTTGATATTTAAAGCATTTATTTGTGGGTGATTATGTATCTGAGGACCACCTACAGAGTATAAGAAAAAAGAAACCTGAGGGTCACTGCAAGGGGCTGGTTTGTTTACATGTTATACAGCCATGGTAGGAAGAGGACAAAGAGAGGATTTCTTCTTCTATTCCCCTGTCTCTCCTTTAGCTTCTGTTCCTACACACAATCCCATATCAGCCTTTTCACTGATTTGCTACAGCCCCACATTGTAGCCCAGCTTCAACAAATGTCCCCTGGCAGGCAGGAGGCCATCCCATCACCAAGTCTGCTGCAGCTGCCAGGTTTCCAAGATTTCCTTCATTGATACTTCCTATACAAATGAACAAATGAATGACTAGAGCAACTCACTGGGGTCTGGCAATTGTCAGGAATCCCCTTTGGGAAAAAGTATAAGGCTACCTTTATTCCTTCATATATTAGGGGTTTTGTTGCCTTCTCCAAATCACCCTTTGAAGTGAGCCCTCTTGTGCCATGATCAACCTTTTGTATTTCCTTCCCATTTGCCTTCTTCTTTCTGATCTGCCTGCTGAGAGGCACACTGAAATACCTACTCATGGGTATCTCTTCCCTGCTGACTTCTCCTGCTCAGTCAGCCAGTGGGGGAGAAGGAGAGGAAGGGTGAAGACCCTCTCTCTCTTGCCTGCAGCCCCACGGTGCTGGGACCAGTTGTAGCCAGAGCTCTGCTGGGCTCTGACCTGCACTTCCACACCCACCTTCCCACAGAGCTGCCAAAATGCTTCAGTGCAAAGCCAGCATGCCAGGGAGAAGGCAGGGATGCATCTCTATTATTTCCCCCAGAATATATCCAGGATGTTTAACTGCAGCAAATCAATTCTGATAACCACCAGGTGGATTTCAGATGGAAGTTTGCTCAGCTCTCTGCCAGCCTCTCCACCTCCCAGATCCCAAGGCAACCCCACCTGGGCTGCCAGAAACTCCCATCTCCTGGGAAGCCTACCCAGGTATGCAGTCAAAAAAGTCCATTTGGTTCTGACTTTCAGATTCTCCTGCTCTCCTGTTCCCCAGACATTAAGGCTCCTGTGCCACCCACCAGGAAAGCTTTTAGTGGCACAAGAGATTCACAGCCCTGTTGGTGAGCAGCCAGGGAGGTAAAATTACTAAATACATTGCCATTTACACTTTTCCAGTTTAATTTTTTCTTCTTCCCTCAATATTAGTTTTTGAATTTGAACCAAATGTAGTTGCAAGTGCAAATTTTCCACAGGTTGGAGATTTCAGTTTTTGTATAAGTTCAGTTAAAAGCTTAGTTTTGGGAGGGCACTTCAAGATATTCATTAGGTTAAATGCTGATCAGTTGGCAGATAGTGTGAATGGTGTGAAATCCTCAGCATTGAGATTTTTCCAGGGGGAAGAAAATGGTTTAGAAAGAGTACGGAGTGCCCAGAAAAACAAAATTAGAGATGGGAGGATGCCTCGGAAGGCAGAGGAAAAATTTAAGGTGAGAAAAGTGCATGGTTTTTGAACAGTATTATGAACTACAAATCTTCGGGTTTGATGTTCTTCTTTTGTTTTCCTACTGTAAAACTTGTTATTTTTTCAGTAAGAAAAATCTGAAGAACAACCTTAAACATATTTAAAACAGGTTTGCAAAAGCTTATTGTATTAAATCAGCTCTAATTAATGTTGTAGTGTGAGTCTGAATGAGCCGATATAATCTGAATATTAAAAATTGAGAAGGTAGAAGTTCAGCTGCTACTTAAGGACAATGGCCTTGCTCTTTTTGTTGTCACTGCCAGAGACACGGTGGTAGGTTCATTTTATTCTAGCATATTGAGTTTATATCCTGCCTCCTGGATTATAGTATGTGGAGAGAACCCTACTTTTTTGTAAAGAAATTTTGACTTTGCTCACATAAATGAACCAAGAGGGGGGAAGGGCTTTTAAACAGAGACTTTATTTGTCCTTGAAACTGAAGGTGTGAAAAAATGAGGCTGTGCTTTAAAAATCTGTCTCTGTGCAGTCTCAGGGCCAAATTACAAATTGATTTACATTCTCTCTTAACCCTATGTCAGGCAATCACTTATAATTTGTGTAACTCTTTTTCTCTCTCTGAACAGTTCCAAGTGCTGTTTCTGATGATGTCATCCCAATCCCAGTTGTCCAACACTGCAGTTCCAGGCAGAAAGAGTTTCCAAATGAATACAGAAAATAAAGCATTCAAACTTTCTTCATTCATCAAAAACTATGGTAAAGGATCAGAGCATGGGAGGGGGAGGAGCAGGGAATGCAAGCATAAACTATTTTTTTTTCCTCTGAATATTTTTCAGATATTTTTAGTGTTTTCTGGTATATTCCATCACATTTTTGAATGTGTAGTTTTCAGTACACAGCTAAGCATTTCCTTCCAAGTTCTCCAGATCCTGAGTTTGACTATTTAAAGGAAGTTTCATTGCTTGCAGCAGAGCTGCCCACAGTTACACCAAATGAAGATTTGACCTTTACTTCCTAATACATTTTCTGAAAAGCTCTGCAAAGGAAGGTCTGGGTTTCTCTAACTGTTCCCTCTCCTTGGCTTAATATTGCACACATGTTTTCTCACTTAAACTTTGCCTCATTTGGCTTCGTTTTTTATGTAGCCTTTGAAACCATTTCTAATGGAAAATTGCAGCTGTTAGCAAGATTTCCTAAAATGTACATGGAACTAATTTTCCAGGCATTTCTCTGAAGGACTCCGATGTATCTACAGAAGACATTCTGCCAAGAGGATTTTTAATGTAACTAAATGATAAAAAAATAATCAAATAAAATAATTTTTAAAAAAGGGAAAGTAGAGGGAAAACATCTACTCATAAGGCTGAAAGGCTTAGAAGAAGGAAAATTTACTATTAGTAACTCACATGTACATACTTGGTTTAAAGAAAATCTTGAAACTCTCTCACCAGCAATGTTATTTTTCCTAAAATAAGTCATTTTAGTGGGAATTAAAATAACCAAATATATATAAAAGTGTGCTGTAATGTGACATTATCTAGAACTGTATAAATAATATCACCATTGAATCTGTTTTTGTACATTATCTTTCTGAATCATGTTTTTGAAGGCACAAATGACCAAAGCTGTACATGCCTTAGCTCATGACTTACCAAGAGCAAGAAAGCACATCATAAAGTGCCATTCCCTCAGCCTTTTGGTAGCACAAGGCAGTTGAAGGAGTCTGTCCAGGGATGAACAGGTTCTCAAGGTAAAAGAAAGCAAGATTCAGCTCATGTATCCTTCCTGTCATAGTCTCTTCTGAGTTACAGCTGCAGCAAATTTATCCATGGCTGCCTCCACACGAATCACAGTATGAAACCCAGTTATCACAGATGACAAGGTTATTAGGGGAAATAGACACATTTTTAAACCATTCCATTAGAAAGACAGAGCCATGCAGTTAAATTTTAAAATCTCAGTCTGTTCTTGGCTCTGAACCACTTGGGAATGTGTCTTAACTTCTCTGGGACTGAGTTTTTTGTTGTCCTTATTCTGCATTGTAATTTACAGCTGTTAAAATTTCAAGAAACTGGACAGGAGAGGTTCAACTGGAAAGTTCCAGGCCATTTTGTGTATAAGTTAGAAGCTGCACCATGGAGAACAAAATTGTGGAGAATCATAATTTCTTTATTAATCCCAGCAGTAAAATATAATTAAGATACTGTCTGCCCCCTGTAACTGACATGTATAAACACATCATGAATTTAATGTTTATCCTCATAACAAGACAGAAAGGAGAGTGTTATTATTCCCATTTTATTGATGAGTAATTGAGGTCACGGTTTCATGTTAATGGAAAACCAATTTGATGTTAAGTTGCTGCCAAAAGGTGTGGTCCTATTTCACCTTCTGCACCAGCTCGCTGTTTCTGCTTCTTCTCATATGCAAGCCTAAGTGTATGGGTCCCTTATGAAGCTAAAATTTCAGGAAGCTACCTGAGGAAGTTAGGAAGACTGAAGAAATTCTCATTTCAGCATCATCCAGTCAGTAGATAAATTTAAAAAGTCACCTCATCCAATGGCAAGAACTATTTTAAAATTAAGGAACCAGCTTCAGTTTCCCTCAAAATGAGTGGTGCATTTGTGATAGACCAAAAAATGGAACCCGAGCTCTTACCTTCTATGCCAGTTTTCTAATGACTTGGTTTCTTGCTTTACTGGATCTACTTTAGGAATGATATGATGGGTTTAAAGACAGAACATGACAATAAAAATCAGAATTATAAAGTTAATATACTTTGTTACAGGCAGACATGATACCACTTATCTCAGGAGATAGACAGATATCACAGTTTCATGATACTGGCACTCAAATAAATGAGACCAATTCATGGATTTTCTTACCTCCTTCCCACTCCTGGTGGCCTCCATTCAATAGCACCTTAATATTTTTTTACCACTGCAATTGTCTGTTATGATCCAGGTTAAAGAAAGACCTTTTTCTATTTTGGAGGTAAGGAAAAGGTTACTTTTAAATTACACATTTACTGCATAGTTGTCATAGTTTGGGCCTGGCTGATGACAAAGGACCACATGACCACTCAGTCCCCCTCCCCTATTATATCATGGCAAGGAGGAAATCCACCCAGGACTTAGTGGGTTGAGAGAAGGTCTATGAGGTTTTGACTCACAAATTATGCTTGCGGGCAAAACAGACTCAACTTGGAGGAAAAACAATTTAATTTATCATTAATCAAATCAAAACAGGGCAAAGAGAAAACACAAACCAGAGGTGAAATACTTTTCCCCCTCCCCCTCCCTTCCTCCTGAGCCCAAATTACTTTGCTCTTGGTACCTCTACCTCCTCTCCACCAGCAGCACAGGGGAATTGAGGAGGGGGTTTTACAGTCTGGACATCACAAGTTGTTCTCTGCCACTCCTTCCTCTTCAGGGAGGATGCCTCACAGTCTTTTCTTACTCCATGGTGGGATCCCCCCCACCACGGGAAAAAGTCCTTCACGGACCCCTCCAACCTTCCTCCAGGCACAGGTCCTGGGCAGCAGGTCCACAACACCTGCTTTGCTGTGGTCCTTCAGGGTGTGCTCCACCATGCTCCTCCATGGGTGCAAGGGACAGGCTGCAGTCTCACCACAGGATGTAGAGAAAAATCTCTTCAGACAGTTTCTCCCTCTCCTTCCCCACTGGCCTTTGTCTCTCTTCTGGCACTGCTCTCTTCTTTCTTCTGATTGTTCTCTCCCTCCACGTGTTGCTTTCCCTCACGTCCCCCTTTTCCTCTGCCCTACTCTTAAATCCTGCCCATCTCCCCTTCTTCAATATATTAATAGCAGAGCCAAAAATCTTTCTGTTCACTAATGGCCTAAGGCAGGGCAGGTTTCTTGGAGCAGGGAGAGCTATTCCAGCTATTTACATGAGCCATCCTTGGGGGACGGAACCCCTTCACTGATACCAAAAGCAGCACTGCATCAACTCAGAACAATAACCCACAGTCATCCGTGTCAAAAAAACCTTGATGGAGGAAGGACACAACCCTGATCAGGTTGGGAGCTGGATGGCAGTGGAATAGAAACTAAGTTATATCTCCATTGAGGTCAGAATATTGTTAAATGATGGTCTTATAATATCAGAGTTAGAGGTGGCCAGAAGCATGCTGGTTTGGGCTGGTTTAGATGACTGAAAGTCTAAATATCAACACAAATATTAAATGACTATTATGTGTGAGTGTGTTTAATAATTAAATCTGAATGATTGTTAATAATAAAGGTTATATATAGAATATAAAAAATAAAAAGTAGGGATAATATCTAAGAAATAACTCAACAAATAAAAATTACATAATAAGCAAATAATATTTTCTGTTATGTGGTGACCATATGCCAGTAGTGGCTTTCCAGTCGCATGCTTATTGTTCCCCTTACAGTCTTTCTAAATGAACAGCTGGATGGTTCCTTAAATGCAACAGAGAACAAGTCACAAAAAGCCACTCTCTTTAAAAATTATATAGAAATCTCAGGTAGTTAAAATATCAATTAACACCACATATCTTTCAGGAAAAGTCTCTACTAATTGTTTTCATGAGTAAAAGATGGCAATTATTACAAACTAATGATCCAAGGTTATGGAAATAATATCAATTAAAATGTATTAGAGTATAAACAACAGCATTCATCAGTAATTGATATGATTCTCACTGAACAACTATGTGTATTGAATGTTTGGCATATGCATTTATTATGCTTAGCACAAATTTAAGCAAAATTAAACACCTGTTCAAGGACTCTCTCATTCCATAAGACAGAGGTTAGAACCATTTAAGGGCTATGTCAGCTCTATAAGCAAAGGGTACCACATGTTACCTCAGAGAGCAATCTATCCTGTATGGTGGGTCTGGGAACGAGTCCTGGTTGTGTGAAGTAAAATAAAACTTGTTACTGCCTCAAAGCAAATATTTCATTAAGTCTTCATGGTAAATTCCTTTTCTCTGCATGGAGAATGCAGTGTTAAAACCTCTCTGGATCCCATCTGCAGAAGTTATCACTGCCCAGTTGTCTCTTACTGTTCCACTGGCTGCTGCTGACCTGCTAAGGAAACAGAGAGGGCAGGTAGGAAAATTGTGCTTTAGCCACCTGAGTTAACAGTTAAACACAAGTCTCATTCTTCTGTTTCTCTTCAACTTAAAACTTAATTCAGCCTCTTTGCAATATTATAAATGTTCTGGTCTCCAACCGGTAGAGTTGAAGGATTTTAATATTGTCAAATGAAAACCACATTTTGATTCTGAAAGAAATTACATGGAAAAAAATATTGCTTTGGTTACACTATACCAAGGATAGTATAAAATGGGGTTCAGCTACTTATAGCAGGTCTGAGAGGAGGCAAGCATTCATATTGGGAAGGGATGTAAATTGGGAAAAGGTCACATATTCAATGTGTTCTCCTTGTTGGACAATTGTGAAGGTAGAGAATTGGCAGCGTTTCTGACTTTTTAAAACTCATAAGTATGCAAAATTTGTCCATTGAGAAATAAACATTATGCTACCTGCTTTTTTTCACAAAGTGTTGGAAACAGAGATGTTTTCTAATTGCATAGTTTTCAACTGGTTAAGGTAATATAAAAGTAGATGACGAATGTTTTACATGAAAACAAAGACCCTTTTAGGGATTCAGAATAAATTAAAGAATTGGCTACTGACATGGATCACTATGCAAGACTTTAGAGATGCTGATGGGGATGGGAATGTATTCTGCAAGCTTCCTTTACCAGGCAGGTAGTTTATCTGCCAAGTGATTCCTCAGGTCTCTATGATCTCCAACTTTGTTATTTACTTTTCCCATTGTCCTGTTTAGTTCTTACAGAGTTTTTTTCAGTGATGTAGTTTGGGAAGTTTCAATAGAGACGACAGCATCTGACTCAGTGCTCCTTTTATAATGAAACAAGAAAATAGATTCTTAAAGAAGATGAATCTTCTGACATGTATTTTAGATGTCCACTGTGAAATCTCATGAGATGCAGGTGTCTTTCTTTGGGCAGATCATTCCTACCCACTGCTTTCAGGTCCTGAGTTCAGCTTTCCTTAAGAATACACTACAATAGTTTCTGAATTCACTGCAACATAAATGGAATGAAACAGAAGGGAAACATATAACAAGCATATAAAAAGTGAGTGAAAACATTAGCAAAGCTTTTAGAGTAAGACAAATGCCAGTGGAACTGCATGCATCTAAAAATATGAAATGCAAACCAGAAAATCCCAACAGTACATGACCTCAAATATTCAGAGTTAGCTGCAATAGAAAACTTAATTTTTTACAGCTAGGTGTCATAATGACTACCTTGTAAGTTTCTATTGCCTAGACTTGAATAGAAAGAAACACAGTGAAGTAATTAAAATCTAATACCTCTAGGCACTTATGCTTATTGTCATCTTGCATTGAATGTGAAGAATTTACACAGTCTACGCAGAAAAAAACCCTGCAGTTGAGCTAGGTAGTAGAAAATGCTTGACAGAAGAATGTCCCAAAAAGCCACATTTTCTAAAGAGTCCATATACACATGTAAGGGCACAAGAAATTTTCTTCATCCATTTTGAATCCAGAATTTTACTTCTCAAAAAAGATGTCCGATTAGTCTCTTCTAACTAAGGCCCACCTAATTATTTTACAAAGTTCCTGGAGGAGAAAGAAGTGTTGCTGGTATCTGCAGAATATATAGGGTCTTGATCTATCTTGCCTTGAGTATTTAATTTTCTTATCCAATGATTTGTATATGCAATGACAGAACATCACTGGGGACAGAGGCAAGAGAGCAAGTCTCTTCCTTCCTAGGTGGAAGTCCCAAAATACTGAAGGACAGGTTTAGACTTCCTTCAAACTCTCCTTTGCTCTGTGTCTGAGTATTACATTTCCTTCTACACAGGGTTGCATTGTAACAAAAAGAGGGGAACCAAACCTTCTGAGCAAGTCATTGACCCTATATGTCTTTTTCTGTGTTAATGCTCCAACCATTTGACTTATTAAAATAAGAAAAATACACCATTTTCTCCTAGATATATATTTGGAAGAAATATTACTGCCTGCATTTCACTTCATCTTTCATTCAGCTAATGACTGTAATGAGAACATAAAACATCTAAACTCCAGGATTTTGTAGAATCCAGGAACTTTAACTTACAGACAAAGATATGGTTTAATCTTCTTAACTTTACACATTTAACCGAGGCACACAAGCTCTGATCCATCTTCCAGGCTCCTCTCCATATGCAGCAGATAGACACACAGGCATCAAGAGCTATATTGTTCTCTAAACTGGAGCATACAGATAAAAACTGCTAAATTTAGTGTCTCAGACACCAAATGTCTAAGTAAGGAAGGATGAAGATAGGTCTACCCATATTTTAGCTTAGATGCCAAAATCCTTATTTTTAGCTCCCATTACTCTTTGGATCCTGTCCTGACATGTCAAATTAAAATAGACAAAGTAGAAACAATGAATTAAGGAGAACAGCAGCCAGCAAGGATTTTATTAATTTACATACACCTGGTTAGGTTCTCCACCAGCATTTCCTGAGGCAACTCATCTATTGGAACTAAATCAACCTGCATACACTGAGATCCAACCTTAATTTTCAATAGCTTATTCTGTCCTTTGAGAAATCTGGGTCTTTGGGCACAACTGTAATAAAAATAAAGATATGACAATAAAATATATTTGTATATATATTATCAGTTGTATTGGTAGAATCTCCCTCTAACAAAGCATATGAAATGAAAAATCATACTAAAAGGCTGTGTGTCTACTTGGTTAGAGGATATGTTGCATAGCAAAACAGTGGCTCCTTTATCATGTGATTGGGTGCATGAGTGATTAGGAAGATCAATATGTCCCTGATAAGCCCTTTCTCCATAGACACTCTTCTGAATTAAATCAATTGCTGGAAGTTCTGCATACAGACAGATTTGCTGCAGGGTGTTTTTTCTCCTGGTCCTGAAAGAAAGCAAACTTGTGAAATTCAGGTAATATATGAGCAATAAAGTATTAATTATTTCCAAACGCTTTACCAATATGCTACCTGAAAATCTCTTTAAAGCTTAAAGCACAGAAAACTTGGAAGCAGGTGACAGCTCTGTCAGCCTTAAAAATTAGTTTCATTCATATTATCTCTGTGAGTGACATATCTTCTCACTGCTTTTAAGATGCTATCTACAATTCTGACTCAAATCTTCTTCATTCAACAAGTTCCTGTCTTTATTTTTTAAGTAGCCTCCTGACTTTTGCTGCCATATTCCTCAGACTTGTCACAATCTTTGCCAATACTTTTAATAGATGTGCACTGTCATTTTTCTGGTCGATCAGATCTGAAAGAATAGATTTAAACTGGGGATTCAGGAACTGATGAAGCGCTGGGAGAACTGGATGACTTCTTATGGTTCATCCCAGACAGAGGTTTTTACAGCAGTGGCCTGTGGCCAAAGATAAACCCATGACAGCATAACATGCCAAGCATAAGACTAACAGAATTTACATTCCCTGAAGAGAAACTCCAGCCTGCTGCAGAGGATCACATTTGACAGTGTGAGAAGTGACTGCTGGTCTTTTGTTCAGAAGGTCTCTTGAGTTCTCTTCTTGTTTGCATAGACTGTAGTAATCCTTGGGACAACATCCAGAAGGAATATTCATTTGGGCCTAGAGCTGACACATTCCAATTCAGCCTACAAATATATAAGACATATGTGTGTATATATATATATATATCTTATGTACCTTTTTCATCCTCCCCAAAATGGCATGGTGGAGACTTTGCTTCAGGAAAGCCTCAGATGAATTTTCCTGTACCTGTATTTTCTCAATGGTATGATAGAGTACTATCCATCCTCCTCAGGAATTGGTAGCATATATTTCTCTTATTTTCTTCCCACCTTGAGGCTGTAGCTATTTGCTACCCACGCAGTCTTTTAGGAGAAGAGGGAATAGCAGTTTGCTGTCAACACTTTTCTCTCTGGTGATTTGACAAATCCATACAGGGGAACGAAACGTTACCTTAATCTCCTTACAGCTCTCTGCATGTGGCACCATTCTAAGCATGGTGTAGCTCATGAATATTTACAGGCACAAAAAGCTATGTGCATTTAGATCTCCCCCTTCCATTTGTGCTTGCTTTACAAAGCTTGCTACCATGCTGTTCTCAGCTCGTCAGCCATGCACTGGATTCTCTTGAACGAGAATTGTAAGCATTTTTCTCCTTTTCTTTTTTTTTTTTTCTTTTAATGCCTGTCTAGAACTAAAGCAAGTTGGTGAACGTTGGCTGTTTTATTTTATGTTTTAAATTTAAACTGAGTCATGGTTTAACCACATTTCCACACCTGGGATTTGTTTTTCTTGGATTTATTTTATGTCTTTCATAAGTGTTAGAGCAAATGTGCTAAGGAAATACTTTCTAGTTTTACTATTTTTATGTTGTTACACTGAACTTAGTTTCAATTTTTGTTTTGAAGTCAGTTTTATTTTCTTAACAAGTTCCTTTGAAAAGAAAAACTTCAATTTCAGTGCTGGGCTCTTCTCCTCTTCAAGTTGCCTCCTTCCCCCACTTCTTTTAAGTCTGGTGGTAATGAATGAATTCACACACAGGTGGGCACAGAAAGTTATCAAATCCCATGGTTTATTTTTAATGTGGTTGGAACGGTGTTCCTTACACTCTTGCCAAGCTGAGAGTGAAAGTGTTGTGGTGATCTCATCCACAGAAAGATGTATCTACATGCTCCCTTCCACAGGTGCAGCAATAGAAATACTACCCACTCAGAAACTGAAAACCCATCATGTTTGCTCAGAATATTGCAGGCCTGCTTCTGCTTTTCAGGTGAGTGCTGGAACTGGTTCAAAACCAACCTATATTTATTATTGTTGCTTTTTAAAGTCAGCGACAACCCCCAAAATTTTACATTTTGAGTTAAAGTTTCATTTAAGATCTCAGGGAATTCCATGAGGATGACAATGACTTTCTCTTACCAAGGAAAATGTAATTTTTTGTTTATTTTTATGCAATCTAATATAATTTAGTTCATTTCTATGCCATTTCAGGATTACTCTTTACCGTATAGTTGAGAAAATTGTTGTGTCAAGTGTAATTTAAAATGTACCAAACATCTCCTCTGTAAGGTACTTAAAATTTACAGATATATGTCAGATGAAAACTCTATCTGCCTTACTATAATATTACTACTTGTAGTTACAACTCTGTCAATTATATTAAATAATACTTACTCACCATTGGTGTTTACATTTAGGAAGTACATCTAGCCTTTTATCCAACCTATTAAAGTGCTATAACTGAAACAAATTAGCCCATAGCTGTTAGGAGAGGGGAAATTTCCAAACAATTATTTATATTTTCTGTATGTATCCCATTTGCATAGCCCGTTTTCCTAACATCAAGGCAAACAAAGTTCTAGCTGCATGGAAATTATTTGGGAGTTTAGAGGCAAAGCCCATTTCAGGTGGTTGCATAAGGCAGCTGGTAGCCATCCTGAGGTTTGGCTCAGCAAGGGTAGCGCAGGAGGAGAAGCAGGGAAGACAAACAGCGCACAGCAAATTGCTTGCAACACATGTACCTCAAAAGAACCAAGTCTGCTCAAGTATGACTGAAGAGATTGAGGGCTCACCAGCTCAAGTTTGTTATATTTGACATATGTGGTGGCACAGCTTTGAGTCTCAGAGTGAACCCAACCAGTTGATGGTCCACAGAGCAAGTTCATTTACTGCTTTTCTCCCTGTGTTCAGGGTCATCCAGCTGCCTCACCTGTCAGGGAGTAGGAAAAGGGTATCTGCTAATTGGGACCTACCCCCACAAGCTGTAGGGACAGAATTGTCTACAAGATACCCCATTGTGGACTTAGGCATGAGATCAGCTATCAAAGGCCTCATGGATTCATTTACCCACCTTCACAAAGGGCACATAAGTAGAAAGTCTCCATCAGTGACTGAACTTAGCCTGAACTGTTTTGGCCATGCAGACAGGCACATATATACCATTGGGATGGTTTATTTTATAATTCATTAAGGCATGATGCAGTAGAAATATTCTTCCCATTTGTCTAGGGAAAGCTAGGTTGGAAATTTTCCCTTGTTTTACCTCCAGCCGTGTACAAATCTCCTCCCATTATCTCTGGAGAGTACTTTGGAGAGGAACCAAAAGCAGACTTAGAAAGAGCCAAGTAGAGAAACCAGAATCAATACTCAGGAGAGGCACAAACTTCACAACCCAGAAAGGCAGATTTATATGTTTATAATCAAGGCTTCACTGTGCTTGCTAGTGTTCCCTCTTTCTATAATCTCCAGCACAGGCTTTGCCTTTGGACTCCATTTCTGGATGTCAAAATCACTGTACCACCCTAGAACTGTAGCTGTGAGACACAAGGCAGCACTTAACTAATAACACAGAACCCAAAAGGTCAAAAGAGAATTGATATTAGCTTAATTTCAATTTTTATGCTTTTGCTTAAGGATAAAGGTAATATAATTCTGGCAGAGAGCCATTATCTTAAATCTGCTAGCAAGCTGGAGGGGAAAAAACCCTCCACAAATCTTGCATTTTAAAATGTGAAATAATATGAATAGTACATTAAGTTTCTGTGTGCTCTGTTTACAGGAATAGGCAGGAGGGAATTAAGCAAAGGATTTTGTGATCAGCTGCATTTCAGTAAAATATCTACCATGTGAATCTGTTTGCCTATCTGCACAGCTACCTCTTAAGTGAAAGTTTGTATGCAGTAAAGGGGCATAGGAGTAGGGGGAGGAAGCAGAAGCAGAAATTGCATGGTGGAAAATTGTTTCAGTGTGAAATGAGGAGGCCAAAACACCTGCATGATGAGCAGATCATCACCCCAACACTACAGGGCGATTTATGAGACTTTTAAATACAGCTTTGCTCCAGGCCCTTAATTAACACACAGATCTGTCTGAAAGTAGAACTAAAATCTAATTAAACTTTGCATTTAGAAAGACTTTACATTAAAAGCACTGAGCAACTGCAAGAGTAATTTTATGTATTGCCCTTAAAGCAAACACAGTAAATACATGCTAAAGTAAGGAATGCAAATTGTGCAATTCTTCTTTCACCCATATGCTCACACATACAGAAGATCCACATAGGTCCCTTACAATGGCCACATTCTTGAAATGAGGGAAGGACAAATTCAGCTGATATCTCATTTCAAACATGGCTTCATATGCCCACCTACTGTTTTATATATAAATCTTTCTTGACACGATTTATTTCACTTAATTTAATCCCTCTGAAAGCTCACTGCCTAGCCTAGTTTGTTTGGGTTCTCCTTATAGTCAATGAAAAGAAGCTCCACTGTATTGCAATTCATGCCACCTACATCAGGCACCTTGTTTGGATGACAGAAATCTTTCTATGGGGTGTCAGTCTTCTTCTACTCACTGCAAAGTTTAACACAACCATCTTGGATTAGACTAGATATTTCCTTTGAGATGATTAAGGTTAGTTGGGTTGAATCCCCAGACATAGATTATGCACATGGATATTTCTATTTGTATGTTGGCATAATTTGAGGAGATACACTAAAATGAGCAAATTTGGACATTACCTAGGCTAGACATTTTAATCCAGATGATTTTACTCATGAAATAGCTTGCTCTTACTAAGAGGAAATGCTTGACTTTTGAAAATCTACATGGAAGAATAGCTGATCTGATGAATACAAATGAAGGGTCACAGTTTGGTGTGCTGGAACAAAAGCTTTGAGTAATAACAGCCTAGGAGGGAAGGAGTCTGAAAACCAAGCATCCCTGTTTATAAATACATACTTGTGCTTTTTGGTAGTAGGGAGGTTTGAAACACGTAGGATGAAGCATGAGGACAGGAAACAGATTGATTTCTGCTGCACAAAGATGTTGAAGGCATGGCAATGAAGTGCAGCTTATTTTAGGTTAATGAAAATTCATTGGGCATTGTGGAAGAGGCAAGACCCTGCTGCTCTCTTGAGTCTTCTAGACAGTTTTTGGCTGGCCAAAATATTCTCTGTTATCTAATCTAACTTCTGTAAATACTAATCTGAATTTGCATCATAAAAAGACTGCATATCTTATCACCTATGTAAGAAAAAAGAAAAACTAAATCATTTTTGTCCTTTTCTCCTTTGATAACAAAACAAAAAGGGGCTGAAGGAAAGGCAAGCAATGTACTGTCAATCATCATTTTCATTTAAATCAGTGGTGAAGGAAGGTGGAGCTTTCAAATTTCTATGCATCTTTTAAGAATTGTTAGATTGGTTGCATTTTTAAAAATTAGTAAGAAGGAACTTTCAAAAGGAGGTAATAATGCTCTATGATCTTACTCTACCAAAGATAGGATTAGATAGTAATAAAAAATAATAATCCTCTAAATACCTGGAATATATTTTCAGTGTAAAACTGTACCAGGACCAATTTTTAAAGGTCCTGGGGAAACATACAGAGGCTTTGACACAGAAAATCTCCCATCCAAGGATAGTTGTAACTGAGAAGTATTTGGGATTAGCAATTTGCTTGCAGCAATGTACTTCCTGTAATAGAAGAATGTTCAAACCAAGAAAGGATTTTCATTGATTTAAGTATATGCAGTCATCATTGGGGTGAGACATATTAGGACAGGTAAATTCCTTTTGCCTGCATTCAAACACATATAAGATAGATGCCCAATTAAAGTTGTTTGGTCTCTCCTGTTACTCCATTGGAGTTCTCTTGCTCATTCTTTCTCACCCTGTCCCTTCCTGCTGACTGTGGAAATAACTAATTTAAAACTAGATATTTAATGAATTTGCAGCTTTTTTTTTTCTCTGTTTTATTTTTTAAGACAATATCATTATTTAAAGTGCCCATAAGAATAGAACCTTTCAGGATAATTTTCAGGATATACTGTTACATTGTATTTTACTTTAGAACAAAATCAAGAAATTTCAGTCATTTTCACAAAATGTAAGTTTCAGTATCACTAATTTGTTTCTTTTAAAATGCAGATACTTTTCTTGATTGCTTTCTAGATCTCTGGTGAAAAATCATTACACAGTCCTGCAGTTCAAAAGATTTTGGTGACAAGTTTTGTTAAGAGTCATACATCCTCCCAAAATGCTTACCCTTTGCTAAAACAGCTATCTTTCATCAACAGGAGGGTCTTTATTCCAACCTGCTCTACCTATAAACAAATGGACAGGAAAAGTACTTTATCTGAATAGAAGCTGACAAGGGGGATTTGTGGTTGAAGGCAATACATAAAGATATGGATGATTTTAATTAAAATGCCAAGACTTACAAAGACTTGTATATCCTTACATGAGTCCCTATTTCTGATCTGTAAGAACATTCAGTTGGTATTCGAGGAAATAGTACAAACTTCAAAGATTTGAGTTAAAAGAACTTTGGTGACTTAGGTGCTTTTGGAAATGTTTGTAAAAGTGGAAGGTGGGAGGATATAATTTGCTAAAAACCCTTTGTTTGTTTAGACAGAATAACACTGGTTGCAACAGCAGAGCACAAGCTTCAGTACATGCAAACAACTTAAATACCTGGCCCCAGAGTTTATGTGCTCTAAGTATGAGCTCATTTAAAAACTGTGTGTCCCCTCTCAACTCCTGTTGCTCTCTGACCTAATTAAATGAAGCTTTCACTAAGTAGCAACACATCCTCATGGCAAGCACGTCCTGCATTTTCAGCTGCCTGGAATCATTGCCTATCTGTGCAGCTGGGAACCTGCACGCGTGGTCTGGTGTGGTGTGGTGAGCCTCAAAGTGCTGACAGCAGTGGAATTGATGCTTCTAGCAAAGCTCTGATAAGGGAATAGGTCTGGGATCCACTGGCTGGAGAACATGGTAGATAACACCTGACCTTCCTCTTTCTCCCCTTTGCCTTAATGATAATTCAGACCCTGTCTTCCCACACTAATGCAGAAACACAGGAGATGATTTTGGGAAGAGTGATAGTATGTCTTCCTTCTCTTTCCTTCCTCAGAGCACAAAACCTTCCTCTAGGCAGCATGCATGCTTTCTAGCCAGGAGGAACAAATGATTGTGAAGAGCCTGGGACCCAGTTCTCCAGACAAGGGCCTAAAACCCATCTGTCTGGTTGCTTCACTCCACCAAGGCATGTTGGGTGCTTTTGGTGGGCCTGATTCCCTGCTAGCATTGTGGCTAAGACAGAAAATCTCCTGGGACACGGTTGTGGGTTGCAAGTAGCCAGCCAGACACAAGCTGAGACCACAGGGTCTCAGGATGCAGACTGTGAAACCCTTAGGGGTTGCTCATGTAAATCAGGAAATGGCAGCACCAGCCTGAAAGGGATAAAGTGTATGAAACAGCTTTTATGATTTTGGTTAAATGTCTCTGCATATTAGCTCATTTCCGAATATCAAGAATGCCTTTCATTGCCATTTACCTCAGGCTTACCACAGAGTCCAAGTATTCACACAGGCAGTTACAGGGGCCATTTGATACCTGAACTTATCACACATGGTTACCTGCTCATTTGCCCTGTCTTTAGTATAATGCCATGATGAAAATTTTTCTTGTTTCCCATGTTTAATATTTATGTCATATAGCTTCAAGATATCATGAAAATTCATTTTCACAGCTGGTTTTTAAAACTGCTTATTTCTGCTCTTCTGAAAGACAAGAGACAGAGAGATGAGATACCTCACATGGGAAGGTAAAAAAGAAGGGCAATAGTGAGAGAGAAAATAATGGAAGTGTTCTGCAGATAAAAACAATATAAGATAAAAAATTGATTTTTTTTCTCTGAAATAAGACCTCCCCAAAGCATCCTCATTTATTTATATAATGGCAGGGTAGGTCCCTTGATACTGCTCTTTTATATGTCACCAGTATATGCCCAAAAGGAGCTGTCAGCCTGATTAGAACCCATCAATTAGCTTCAACAGGCTTTGAATCAACCCCTGTGCTGGTTATTGGCTCTGTTTATCAGATCTGTGTAAAGAAGCGTCCTGCCAGCAGGGGGTAGGTCTGGTCTACAAACAGGGACAAACCAAAACTGCATCTTCATGCACCAGACACCACCCTGTTTTAATAATTATATTTATTTATAACAGTATAATAGGGAAAGTGCCAAGACATTATCTAATACATGGATGGTGCCGCAACAGCTTTTCATCTTAGTCTGGGAACCATTAGGACATTTTGCTGCATAAATAACACAGTGAATTAAGTCTTCTCCTTGTATCAGCACCATATGTTAATAACAAACATATTTATAATACTTATTTGAATAGCTTCAAAAGGAGATACTGCAACAGATCAGTTAAACTGTAAACACTATTAAAACACTTTTTAAACTTTGTCGCTAATGCCTCTTAGAAGATGGAGAAAAATACTAGTGAGAAAATTCAAAAATACTAGGGAAAACCCAAGATTTCTACAAATGAACTTTGAATTTCTAACTTCCTTTATTAACTCTGAATTCACTGGTCTCAGGAACCTATATGCTTGCAAATCTCTCTTGGACAGCCAAAAGCAAATACTGGGCTATGGTATTAGTCTGTTCTCTTCCCCCAGTAAAAACTTGTTCTATTACAGGGGACTGACATTTATAAGTTTCTGGGTGATGTATTACAGTTGCCATAAATACAGCTGATAGTAGCAGTTGCTGTGGCCACAAATTAGGTTAGTAAATCACATGAAAATACTCGTGGCTATTTTTGAGAGAAAGCCACAAATTAGCAGAGTATTGTATGCAGGTTCCCAGATCACGGAAAAATCCAAGTGACGCTCTGGTTTTCCCATTCTCCAAGTTTGTTAGCAGTACTCCCGTCAGCATTTTTGCCCTTTTTCAAAGAGAATCACTAATAATTTCTGAAGGCAGTATCAAACAGCAGGTCAACTGCACTTTTTGTGTCTGCTTCCTTTAAATGCATTCTTGAATGAACACTGGTTGAGACAGTGATGGGACTGCTCAGTGGGAAAGAAAGTTTAGCCTTCTGCAATACAACTTCTGCTTATTTTTGGTGTCTGTATCCAGCCAGGTTAGTCAGCACAAAATTCAGCTGTGTGGTGGAAAAGTTTTCAAAGGTTTCCACAATGGATTAAAAATTAAAGCCAGAGGTTCATGCATCCTGAGTTAGCTTTTCAAAAGAAAAAAATTGTGATGTCAAAGTTTTGATTTAATGCAAGGAAACAAGTAAAATATTACATTGGCTGGTATTCACTTGCCTAAATACGGGCATTTAGTGTCATCTAAAATGTGCCAAGATACATGAGACAGATGTGTGTGGCTGGTATATGTGATTAGAAACCATGGGGGTCTCTTTTGCTTCTACAAAGTCAGTAGGAGGTCTGACAGGGTACCACAGAACATCTTAAGTGACATCACACTCCCACACATTGGCAAATGAAGCCTAACCATCCAACAAAACCCCAGTTACTAGTAAGTATGCTTAAATGTCTAGGTAGATTCAGTAGTTACTTTCTGCTCACACTCCATGCCCCCCTCCTTGGCTGTTTTCTGCAATTTCAGTCACGGAGAAACTGAGATCTTTCTGAACAGTACGAATCTTCTTACATATGTGACTGCTCTAGTTATTTGTCATGAATTTGAGGACCACGTTTTTTTTTTTGTGAGGACTGTTTCTGGCTACAGGACTGCTAGTCTCAACTTTGTAGAGAAATCCAGGAATGGACTTACGGGCTAAGTGCTTGCTTGCTTGTAGAAATGAACTCACTGATCATAGTGTTTCACCATACCTCACACAAGCTGTATATGTGTAATTCTTTAAGAAATTGAACCCTTTTTCAGCTCTCAGATGGACTAGACAGTTTTGAAAGTAGTTGCAAAGAGTATGATATTTTCCATCCAGACTCCTGAAATTTCATGATCTAGACATAGATGCTCATTGGTTGTTTCAGCATGGGTGCATGGATCGAGGGCACTGCATTGTATGGATCTGATTCTTAGCACTAACAGTATAGCCCAAAAAGAAAAATTTTTAATTCAGTACAAACTGAGAGTAGCAGAAAAGACATTTTTACAGATGATCCTTAAAAACAAGCTGTCCGAAGAGCATTAAAATAATATAAATATTGCCAAAAAAGTTAGAAAAGATCAGAATTGGTCTGGCACTGGCCACATACAACCCTAGTTTCTTTTTCTTCAGGTATAATAGTGAGGTTTGTAATTATATTTAAACCTGTCCAGCTGTCCAGCTGTTAAATAGATAAGGGGTCCCTGTTCAATGCTTGTACTTTGTCTCCAACAATCCCATTGGTTTACTGTATGTGTATTCCCCTTTACTACCCATAAAAAGTTGTGTGGTCTTTGTCAAGATGGCTTAGTACTTTTCTTGGTATCATAGTGTCAGAGTGTGGCAATAATAGCTTATATACAATATTATACTAAATATTGTGATTATTATTGCTTTTCATATGGGCATATGTCTGCTTCATATAGGCATTTCATATCCATGCTTCTCTTGTTGCAAATAGTTTGTTGCTTTCAGAATGTTTCATGTCCTGTACCTCTAAACCATCAGAATAGTTCTGAATATGTGGATGACTCTAAGCAGTGTGGTGTGGCTGATTTTTCTTGAGGAAAGGGATGCCATCCAGGTAGACCTTGAAAGGTTTGAGGACTGGGTTTATGTGAATCTCATTAATTTCACCCCTAACCCAGGTACAAAGTCCCTCACCTGGGTTAGGGTCATCCCCAATATCAATATAAATTGGTGGATGAATTTATTGAAAGCAACCCTTCATAGATGTACTTTGGGATGTGGGTGCATGAAAAAATGGACATAACCTGGCAATAGACTTGCAGCCCAAAAAGTTAACTGCACCCTATGTTGCATGAAAAGAAGTGTGACCAGCAGGTCAAGGGAGGTGCTTGTTTGCCTCTGCTCTTGTGAGAGATGTCCTGGTGTATGACATCCACTTCTGGGGTCCCCAGAAATTAAAGTACATGGAATTGTTAGAAAATGGTCAGAGGAATGGAACTTCTCTCCTGCGAAGAAAGGCTGTGAGAGTTGACGCTGTTCAGTCTGAAGAAGAGAAGGCTTCAGGAGGAACTCATGGCATCCTCCTGGTAATGAAAGGGGGCTTATAAGAAAGATATAGAGACTTTTTACCAAGACCTGTAGTTACAAGACAAGAAGTAATGATTTAAAATTGAAAGACGGTAAGTTTGGCCTGGATGTAAGGGAGATAATTTTTTACCATGAAGGCAGTGAAACACTGGAACTGGTTGCTCAGGGAACTTATGGTTCTTCCATCATTGGAAGGGTTCAAGGCCAAGTTGGATGGGAATTTGAGCAACCTGGTCTAGTGGAAGATATCCCTGCCCATGGCATGCAGATTGGAGAAGATAATCTTTAATGACCCCTTCCAACCCAAACTATTCAGCGATTCTATGAGTATAACAATGCCTACTAAATAAAATAGCTACTAAAATAGCTACTAATTTCTGTCACTTTTTTCCACTTCCCCTTAGAGTAGCAAGAATATGTCTGCAAATGGTATACTTGCCTCAGGGTCACGCAAGAGGTAGGTGCTTCAACCAAAAAAGTTTGGTTTACAATCCAGGATTGGGCAAACTGAAGTTCTTAGCTGTGCTACTTCCTTGTGACACCTAGCTGTGAATTCTGTCATCTTGCTGGACTCTTGAATACTTGGAAAGATCAGGTCAAGCACACAAGGGGGATGTGCAGTGGGATGTTGGTTCCTGAATTGGACTCTTCCCATGCACTGTTGGACAGGAAAGAACATAAAGTGTGAATACAGTGGGATTATTCGCTCAGTGTGGCAGGGTCAAACTGCTGTTTGAAATAACTTCTCCTCTATTAGATAACTTCTCCTGTATAGATATACCAACAAGCAGGGAGGAAGAAATAGCTCATATGAGTACTCGGATCATCCTCAAAGATGCAAAAATGGCACCAGTTTAGACTTTTGTTATTTCAGACTCTCATGTGCTTTTGATATGATAGCTAGAATCAAGATTGAGAACTTTAGGAAGTCCACAGGGTACATGGACAATCTCCACAATGACAGAGCTTATGCTAAACACAGGTCCTGAATATGATATCATTTTAATAGTGTTTTCATCACATTGTTTGAAGCAGAGCCACTCAGTCTGCCATGTACACTGCCAACTTTTAATCACAACTGAAGACTGAAATGCTTATTTTATTACGGAAAAAATGCCAACATTGAAAATACGATTATTAATTTAAAAATTATGTTCTAGTTATCTTGCTTTCAAAAATGTTGTCAAATCTTCTGTTCGTGAATTCAGACATACATATAACTTCTTTTGTTTGTTTCTCTAAGCATGTAAGAAGTGACTTTTTTTAATACTTTTTGTAATAAAATCTCTGCATGATTCGAAATAAAGTATCTAGTAAACATGTTATACACACAAACAAGAAGGATATATGTGTTATTTAACCTGTATTAACCAATCATGTCAAAACATTTGACAGCTCTTCATTTTTGTTCTACAGTTAAATGGAAATTCCTCCTACTAAATTCTTCACTGTGCAGACTTTTTCCACTGCAGTTTTCTCTCATTGCTCTTTAGAGGATCCTTTTTACCAGTGCTTATTGACATTTAATGATGGGCAAGCCACCAAAAGTCCAAGCCTCAGAATGACCTCATTAATTAGTTTTGGCTTCATTATATTTCCATATTTGAGGTTGAATCAACAGCAAGTAACTAAAGAACTCAGCTGTATTTTTCCCCTTCGTGTCCACCACCCATAATTTTCATGCAAATAGGCTCCTTTACTGACTTTGCTTGTTTGCTCAGTAGGATACTTGACTAGGTCTATCTTATTGTCACATTTTCTGTAACAGCCTATTGCTGTGTCTATATGAATCACATTTCTTCAGTAAAGCTCTAATGATCCTGGCACTCATTTAGTAGGTTATACTGCTGACAAGGCATATTAATCATATCATCTTCAACATTTGAAGGAATCTCACAGAACTTTGCTATTTCCTGAAAACCATCACTTATCTAATGATATTGAGTATATACTTGCATTATAAAAACTTTAAGTTTTGGCTTACCATGAGAATTTTTCACCCACAGTTAAGTGCAACCCCTTACCTCAGGCATCAAAAATCAAATGGAAGGAACCTAAGTGATGTAACTTTATATTTTCTTATGCAATTTCTTCTCAGTCTTTCCAGACTTTGACAAGTAAAACACAAACACACCCAACAAAGAAAAGCACAGGTAATACTTTGCAACTGATGCAGGAGAGAGAGGAAGATTACTGTATAAGAAGCAACATCCACTTGCACATGAAAATTACACCTTTAGGAAACTAATTTGATACTTTCAGCTGGGTTCTACAGTGTTTACCATACCAACACACATGGAGTTCCTAGAGGACTAGATTTTACACTATACAGAAGAACCATACCACGGCATCCTTCTGTTCAGGTTGTATGGGGAAAGAAAAAGAGGCATCTCAGAGTGGGGTGTATAGCAGCAAGAGACAGAGATAGAATTCATCAGGAGGAAAACAGTAAGGAAAGCCATGCCAGGAAAGATCTCTGTCAGTACACAGCTGTGCTGGTATTTGTCTGGAACTTAGAGATATACAGGAGGCACCTTGGGACTCACAGCACCCGCTCTTGAGGTAGATCCTTATGTGCTTCATCCCATAAATAGAGAATATTCTTCTTTTTTTGGTAGTTTTGTGTAATAGATTGATGGTTATTAACATGGATTAGTGGCAATGATTTCATGAAGCCCTTCACCACCTTTAAGAGATTCTGACTTAGAATTCCCACCTCACCAGAGGAACCCTTACTGGTAGCTTGTGTTCTTCCTCCTCCAGTTAAAATCTTGCTGCTATACACCAGACAACTCCAGAGCTACTGAGTTAAAAGGAAGGAATGAGTAGACTGACCATAGCTTTCCAAAAGAAAGGGTGTTCTTCCCCAGGAGAGAAGAGAAACAAATAATGCTGATTCCATAGATCAGGAGGCAGATTTTTCACTCACCAGCTCAATACTCTTAGGTAGCAAACTGGGAGAAGAAAAGTCATATTCCACTGTGTTTCATTTCTTTATTCACACTGATGTAGGACCATAGTGATTGGCTACCAACAACCATACTTCACTGAGAGCAATTAATTGCTTCTTGTCTGGACTACCTTTCATCTTGCTGATAGGGGCATTACCTGGGAATAAAGGCAGGGAAATTTATGTGACAGGGGAACTGAATCCAGATGTCCAGCATGGGGTCACAATAGCATTCAATTTCGAAGGTATGTTGCTCCTTGTCTTTTAGGACAAATCTTCCATTTCTGTTTCACAAAAAAGTGTTTTAGAAAATATAAGCTCAATATAAATGCTCATTATTTCTTAGTGTCTAAGTCTAAAGAGCTCTTCATTCTGGCTGAGGCTTTTCTGGTTCTTTGAGTGATTGGTTTCCTCCCAACAACTATGCAAGGTATCAAGGTATTTAGTTTATTTTCATTTCTTTGACAAGCCCCTACATTTTAGGCTTTGCAACCCTTTTTCACACAGAACAAAACCTCACTGACACCAATTAGTGAAAATTTTACAAGAATCACTAACTGAAGGATATAAGCATTTAAGTAGACACAGAAATTCAACTAAAAATGAGGAAGATAATTTAGAAGTCCAATCACAATTTGTGGATTTTTTTTGTTTTTTGTTTTGGTCTTGGTTTTTTGAGGGAAATTAAATGTAGACCTGCTGAGCTTGTGGATATGATTGATTAAAAAAAAAGAGAATGTGTATCTGACTTGCATGATTGATCCAATTGCTTGTTATTGAATAAGTTTTTTGTTAATTTTTTTTCATGAAGAAGTTTCTTCTTTTTCTTTCTTTTTTTTTTTCTTTTTTTTTTTTTTTTTTTTTTTTTCTTATTGTCATGTCTCATGAATGCTCAGCATTTTGGAGCTGTGCTCATGCTGGTGTAGTAAAATGAACAGCTAATACCCATTATTACCAGTACAGCTTGCTTCATTCCCACTGCTTCCTAACCTGGGAATCTGAGAATCCATCCTTGACTACAGGAGCAGCCTTTTGTCCTGCAGTATGATCAAGTTCAAATTAAGAATCCCACAATTTAAGAGAATTTGGGGTAATTCTTGACGCTTTCTTATGTGGAGCCCTGCACTGACACCTTTTCTTGCCAGGAACAGGTTGGTATTCAGAGGTGAGCATGCCGCTGCCTTCTTCTTCCTTTTGTTTCTATTTCCCATGGTTAAAAACACACACACAAACAAACAAAATCAGTAGATTTTTCTTTGTTTAAGTTTGTAGTATTGTTCGTGTATAAAGAATCTTCTTAAAATAGCTAAGAATTAGTAAGTTTTGAAATCTATGCTAAGATATGATTTCTAAAGAGCAATATTTAAAACATCTTGTAGTGGCTAGACATTATAATCTTGTAAATAGGCATTTTGTATATTTAATGACAAAAAATAGGCCCATAGCTTCTATAGTATGGGCAAAATCCAGAATTCATGGGTGAGTATCTCAAATATAAACTATATGGGTATCACCCCAAACTTGCTACTAGTTACTCATGATAATGCTCTCATGCAATTAACCCAGATGGTTCACGTTTGTTAATGTAATTGCAAACAGACATTGTTGCCAGACATCGAAAATCTTTTGAAGTCCTTTTTTTTTCTTTTGTCCAAACAATAAATCAAGATCAGGAAAACAGAAAATGCTGATGTGGGAGAAGATAATCTATGAAGAAAAACAAATTAAAAGATGCTTTACTTGGAAAAGCCAATCTCTAGTTAATACCAAAACTTCTAAATTGATGTCTGCATAATGATTTAAGTTTCTTGCTGATGGAATTTTTTAAAGCAATTTTCTTGACTTCAGTCTTTTGATACAGGTTGGGCATTTTCATAGATGTTCTAGATGCAAAGACTGTGACATATGAGCACCCCACCTGAGGAAAATTGTCCCCAGGCTATACAAATCCCTAGACACAAGTACACCACTTCAAACACATTGTAGGAAAATTTCATCCAACACTGAAGTGTGAGAAAAAGTGTAAAGGAGCAAAGCTAGAGTACATGACAGACTGGAAAGGCAACAAAGCAAACTCTGATGCTTAGCTCTATATGGGTAAGGCCTTGGGAACCCAATGAGAAGCCAGCATCATGACAAAGAGGACAATATACTAAATATGTTCCTCTATATGGTGTTCTTCTCAGCTGGGCTAAAACCCTCAACGCTTGTAGCTCCCCTCTTCCATTTTTTTGACCAAATGAAACATTGCATCCCAAACACATCAGACTCGGTATAAATCTGAGAGATCATGAGGGTCACACTCTTCTTCATCCATGGCTGGCATCCTGGGAGGATTCTCTCCATTCATCTTACTTTGATCCTGATCCGTGCATCCCTGAATCTGTGTGTTCCTGCATACAGCTCCCACCTGCTGCTGACTCCAGGACCCCAGTCTGGGTCTTTTCCAGGGTCTGCCCTGCAGCTTTGGTGGTGACTTGAGCATTCCTGGAGGCAAGGGGGGAGGAACACGATATTGCTTTTGTATATATTAGTATATATTTCATAGTTTTCCTTTTTATCACTACTGTTTCGTAAAAGCTGTGTAGTTCAGTTTCCAACCTGTACGTCTCTCTCCCTTATACTCTCTCCTTTCCTATAGGGGAGAGAAGGGAGATTAATAGAGAACATCTGACATTCTTTTAATTGCTGACCCAGCATTAAACCATGACAGTCTGAATTCAGTCTCTCCAGAAAATCAGCCTATTCCTGCCTTGCTGAAACACTGCTGTGTTCAGCCTTTCAAGAAATTTTCTGGATGAAGTAAAAAAACATGGATTATCAAATTATGTGTGAAGACCCTTAGAAATTTACTTGACTGTGATAATGTTCTATTCTATGTTCAGAGCTAGTCTTTCCTAACAGTTATCCATAAATCAGTTTGTCTGCACTGGAGTTAAAGTTTTCCCTTATAATATTAGGATTCACAAATTTGGACAATCTAGTAAATAGATCATCACACAATTGTCACCCTCCAAGAATCAGAGCAATAAAAACACAGCCACAATCTTAAGGTAAAGGCAGGTAAATTTTTTTCATACACATACAAAAATACCATATCAAAGAAAGGAAAATTTAGGAACATCACCAGAATACTTCCTAACATTGCACTGACACAGCTGAGTAGCTCATTTGAAAAAGGAAAAACAGCCTTACTGCCTTTACAGATTTAAATTGAAATATATTTGTTGTTTGTTCATTTCTTGACTATATATGAGCTAAAAATTCATCTTTTGAGTCACTTAAAAACTTCAAATTTTCTGGAAAAAATCCCACATTTGACAAGGAACATTTCCATTGTCAAAGGAGAATAATTTATATACGAGACAGGATCAACTCCTACAGCTTGCTAGACCTCCCGTGTTTAACAGCAGTTTCTTTTATTCAAATAAAAAGACCAACTGAGCAAGGCTCAAATCCCAGTGGGCGTGAGCATTTGATGTACACTAAAATAATATTAGGCCTTTAGGCTGGTTTACCTGGGGCACTGGGATTACAGGGGTGTTGTGGTTTAACCCCAGCAGCAACTACATCCCATACAGCCACTCAGCTCTTTCAGTGTGATGGGGGAGAGAATCAGGAGGGTAAAGGTGAGGAAACTCATGGGCTGAGGTAAAGACAGTTAATTAGGTAAAGCAAAAGCTGTACATGCAAATAAAACAAGGAATTCATTCACCACCATTTTCTCAGTCCACCCATTATGGGGAACTGAAGATACACATGGGCATCACTGAAATATTTATATTTGGGTTTCTTTGGTCATTTTTGGGTGACTGTACCTGTTGAATTACCACCGTGGCACAAGGCTAGTACCTCCTCTGGGCCAGGAGTAGCAGGGGGAGGCTGCCTATGGAGTCCCTCAGGGCAGTGCCTGGCAGGCTGGGTCTGTCCTCTTGTCCCTGCCAGGCACCAGGAGAGCCCCAGCCCAAGCTTCCAGGCACCTCCATGGGGACAGGCAGAGGCCCAGGACATGGGCTCATGGATGGGCGCTTGTGGAACCCATGGCAGGGCAGGGTTGTGGGGAGCTGGAGGCTGACCCTGCTGTGACATTTCTGGGACATGGATGGATGGCTCTGTCTCGGGAGGGTGAAATTGGGTCCTGGAATATGGACAGGTTAAGGGGAGACCCCAGGGGAGGGAATAAGTGTCAGTCAGGGCCGTGGGAGGCCTCAGGGACTGTGGTAATAGCATAAAATAGATGAAATTAAATGCAACGGCTCGAAATTGAGCTCACCCGTAACGCCCCACTCACACACTTCTGGAGTGCTAAAAAATACCAGGTCTGGATTCATAAGAGCACATTCAGTACACATCAAAGGCTCCTGCAATAGCTGTACTATCTCTAGATTCCAAAAAACACCATTTGTAGTCCTGCAGCCACTTCAGCAGCAAACTGCCCTAGAGAGTTGGTCCTTCGTGCTGCAAAGTCATCATCTTGGCACTCTTCAGAGCCCTGCCGTGACAGAGATCTCTTCCTCTGGTGCTGTTTCTGCAGACACAGTAAATCATTTCCCCCAGCTACTCTTTGTGAGAACGAAGCCAAGGGAAAACTAAGTTGTTACAGGGGTGACAATTCCTGGCAAAGATGAGTTATAGGATGATAAAAAGAGCCAAGGAGCTGGTTTATTCACCGTTCTGAAGGGTGATGGATATTCTGCACTAGGTTGCATTTAAGAGCTGGAGGGAAAGAAAGCAGTTGCCATTTTCTCCTCTTACTTCTTCATTTGAAAGTCTGTCCAAATTAAAACTCATGACAGAATCTATGTTGTACCATATACAAAATCTTACTTTGCACACACATTTCCTCCATTAGAATTAGTTGAATATTTCTGATTTTCTACACTAATTTTTTTTTGTTTTCAGCTTCAGAAATATTCAAGCAAGTAGCAAAAGAGAACTGGCATATCTTATTCATGCATTACATTTGCATTAGTAAAGTGACTCAAGAGACACAAAACAGCAACATACCTAACTTTAACAGACAGCTGAGGGGACTGAAAGTCACTTTGTGGTAGAGCTGGCTGTTCTGATTCACCTTCTGAAGCCTGCAACCTGTTTCCCATGATAACCATGACAAATTGCACTCACTTAGGTCTAGAAGTACTTTCCCCATTTTTGCTCTGGAACTGTTGCCTTAATTAAAGTGAGACAGTAAAAACGACACCCAAATCGACTTAGGTATGAATAGGCAAGATGAGAGAAAATGGAAAAATTACAAACTTGACTCTTAGGAAGTTAAAATGCATTAATTCAGTTGGAGAAATAATTTCTACATGAGCATCTCCTCTCCTGAGCCTCATCCACATGTAGGCTCAAACAACCAGCAGAATTTCATTCTTCTATAGCAGGGCATCTTCCCCTATTTTGATTTACTCTACAATTATAAAATGAAGTTGAATCTTGACTACTTGAAATTCAATGATGCAAAATCATTCCTTATTTGAAACATATTTTTGTTGTCTGAATACAGCAGTGAACTACTAAATCCTTGTTTATGTGAAGTTATGAAAATAGCTAAGTTTACTAATAATTCTAAATCTAACATATGAAATATCTAGTAGAATTTATTATATCAATAATAAAAATGCCTATCAAAATTTTTCTCTAATCCTGTGAAGCAAATTCATAGGACTTTGTAACAGATATATCTACACTTTGTTACCCACACACTCACTCACTCTTTGATATGACAGGTGAAAAACTAACAGCTCACATTTAAAAACTTCTTTCTGGTTAGTTATTTTTTGGTGCCACCCACCTTTCTTTGCCCTTATCATCAAGTAGCAGTGAGTGGACTTTAAAATTTATCCAGCAAGGAGTGAAAAATGTGAGGAAAAGTCTTCTAGAGACCTCAGCTTCTCAAAGTAATTTACCTGTCCTTGAACAAACTGACTGTAAACCCTCACTTGGAGATTACATTACACAGATAAATTATCTTACATCACATGCACCCAGGGTTTTCATCTCCTATGTGTTTGTGTATTGGTTTTTCTTTTTTAATGAAATCAATCCCTCTATCTGATTTTAGAAAACTGTAGCAACCCACCTGTGCTGTGAAACAGCTGTACAGTCACAAAGAGGATGAAAAATTACCAGACAAGGTTTTAAGCTACATTCTGTCTCACCTAATTACTATTGATACAGAGAAAAGCATGTTAGTTTCATCACAAAAATCCCAACTTTCTCAAGAAAGGTAGTCTATACTCTTTCATAAGTCTTAAAGAAACAAGAATAAGTGAAAATAAGACCACAAGCAAAAGTGAAAATATTCCCACAAACACCAGTCAAAATCCTTTATGCAAACATGGACCTGAAAATTGCAGCATGAGGCTATTACCAGTTTTAAAGATAATTTCCTTTTGGGATTGTTTAAAATTTCTTCCTTTTCCTCTGTAGGTTAGAGCACTGGTTGTTAGTTTTGTTTACTGTGTTGCCTTAACCTTAAAGCTCATTAAGCCCATTTCTAGCTGTCAAATTTTCTTTAATCAGACTTTTCCTAAATTTGCAGCTGTGGAGTCATTGAAAGAGGAGTAGAGAGAATAGCAGATGGTAGGTTTCTCTGTTCTTTTGTTGTTGTTTTAATTTCACTTTCTCAATATTTTGATGCAACTGCCCTCCCTGAAGTAGTCTAACAAATATAAGAAAAAGAATATTTCTTTTTCTTTTCCCTCAGGCACTCAAGAAATGTAATCAGCAAGCCTTAAATAGTTAATAACTTTTTGATACCTCTTTCAATCATTTCAAAAAACTCATGATCACTTGTGACTTACAGTTTTGCCACTGCTGTCGAAGAAGGCAGACTTCACTAATTTATTTTTTTTTACTGTCTATGCAAAGCTATATTTTACTTTCTATTTCTATCCTAGTCTGTGTTGAACACACTCTCACCTGTTGGGTAGAGAACCCCTGCAGATGATTATATAACTCACTCACCTCTATTAAAATATCTTTACGTTTCTTTATATTTGTAGCCTCAGTAAGATTATTTTGTGAGTATGGAATGACCAGTAGGATAAGAACACTTATCCAGTAGGATAAGAGATATTTCAAGCTTAACATTTTTAAATTTTTGTGATTTTAGTGGAGATTAAGAATTACAAAGGGTAATTGTTACCGATCAGTCCTTAGGGATCAAACAGGGATCAATCAAATCATGGCATATGCAAAATATACCACCTTAAGCCTACTGGTTTTATTGGCATTATTTCATCAATTTTCATAAATCAAAAATATGTTTGTTTGGTTTTGTTTTTTCTGCTGGAGATAAGGAAAGGAGGGGAAAAACACAAAACAAGGAAGAGAAAGATGTCAGTGGTATGACAGACTATAGCCACTCTAAGTGGTTGTGGTGAAAGAACAGAGACCAGAATCTTAATTTACAGGAACCAGAAAGGTGAAACTGTAAAGGGTATTAGAGGCTGCTTAGGGTGAGAGAAATCACTGTTGCACCAGTATTTGAAAGTAGAAGGAAAGCAGCTAGAAATGTCCTAAAACTACATGTGGGGTCTTTAGAAAGTAGCTGGTGGCTGTTACCTAGAGCAGGAGTTAACAAGAGGTAGCAATGGGCAGTAGAAAGCACCTAGTATAGTTATTTTGTGTGGTGAGACAGAAAAATTCAGTGACAGAATGGGGGAATACCTGGCTTAATTACTGGCTTGAATAAACCTAGTACAATTGCTGGGGAATGCAGGATTGCACCCATAATCATAGGTTTCATCATCAGGATTAGAGTCTAGAAACTGCTTCTCCAAATTAGTTTGGCATTTGTGTGGTTGTGTTTGGCTTGGCCCTCCAATATGCAGAGCGTGTACTACATATTGCTGCCTTGAAGTCTTTTTAAAAAAAATACATTATTCGTGGCTTTCATGAAATATTATTTTAATTGAATCCAATTCTCTGTTAAACTGCACACTTCTTTATTACAAGCATGTCTAGCTCTCTGATTTATCCATTCCATAATTTTTTGATGAGTTGTAAAGAACAACGAAATTCTCATTTTGAAGTTTTTGATTTATTCCTTTTATTCCTCTAGGCCTTTCAGTCAGCCAATATGACATCTGTTGTCTATTCTTGTGTCTCCTGCATTTTGTATTGATGCTCTCAGATGTGTAAAGTTGTTGCATTTTAGAATTCCTACTAAATTAAATCATTTTTTGTCATTTTATTGTAACTGGCAATAAAGAATAATATTGGATATTCTGTTCATAGCTAGTGACCAAAAAAGGAAAGAAAAAAAAATGTATTTAGTAAAAACCTGGATCTCATCTTCAGTCTAATCTATAGTTAATAAATGATGGTACAGATGCTATAGGAAAATAAAAATACATATTCAAAACCTGGTAGTATTTACTTATTTTGGTTTTCATCAATCACTGTTTTAAAACATGATGTTATTAATTTTTTAATTTTTGTTTTGTTTAAATGGCTCAACTGAGCATAACAGAACATTCCCAAGTAGAATAATTCTCATTTGTTCTGCTTTGCTGTATCCTCACTTTCTCTCCTGCCTTCTCCTGAGACCCTTCTCCTTCCTTGTCTTTGCTCATCACCTTGAACTCTTGATCTGGTCAGTATTATGTTCCTTTAGTGGAACCAGATGAGAAGCAGAAACTGCTCATGGAAACAGGACATGAAATCCAGAAAGAGAGAGGAAGAGTAGATGATGTCAACAAGAGTGGAAAATGACCATTTTAGTCAAGATTTGACAAATTTTCTCCAGTTGCAGTGTGAAAACATGACCAGACTGCCTTTTTTTCTTCCTGGTTTCATAGTGTACATTCCTCAGGATTTCTGGGGGGTTTTTTGTGCATAAATAAGCAATTATTTACAGAAGCAGGATACATATGGCCATGGTATCATTTAGCCAAGGCAGATCTTGTAAAGGATGTCCTATTTTAGTTGATGTTAACTAATGTATTAAAAATCATATATGCAAGCATATACACTGAGGGACCACTACCCAAAAATATCTGTAGTGCTGGAATCAGAAAACTTAGTTTCAAGCATCTTATTTGTACCATCCAAAGTGAGTACCTTAACCACAGATATCTTAATTTTTAAGGATGTCATAAGACTGCAGGTTTGTCCTATTAGAGAAGGAGAATGGAATTAAATTATAAAGTTTTAGTGAAAAAGAAAAAAAAAAACACCCTGTTTTTCTCCATTAGTAGCATCTACACTACTCATAGTTTATGCCTTGACATTCCAGATCTTGTGGGTCAAGTTTTTAAGAACACTCATAAACTATGACTTAAGTACTATAAAAAATATAAATCCTAAGAACTGACTGAAAGGGTCTTTAAGCTGTTACTGCTGTTTTAAATAACTCTAGAAAGACTGGAATAATTTCCAAAAGTGAAAGCAATTGAATGTTGCACCAGTATTTGAAAGGGGCAGACAGGATGACCTCCCTGAAAATATTCTGTCAGCGTGATCTTGATCCTAAACAAAATAGTAGAACAGATGATGAAAGTTTACATCAATAAATAACAAATTATTATTAGTGCCACTCAAACTATTCTTCTGGAAAATAGATTCTGTCACACTAACATGATTTTCTTTTTTTCTGATGATACTACAAGTTGAGTTGACAAGGGTAGTATTATTAGTGTATATAAGCAAATCTCAGTCAAGCCTTTGACTGCCTTTCTCAGGACATGTTGATGAAAAATATAGGATGCTACAAAGTTAACAGAGTGAACAGTACATAGATTTTCCATTAACTATGTGGCAGATGTCAGAGAAATCACCATCAAGCAGGTGTGCATTTAGTGTGATCCCTTAGGTAGCGCATTGGTAATATATTTTAATGAGGTTTTATCTATGACCTGGAAGACAGCATAAAAATATCATTAACAAAGTTTGCAGCTATCAGGAAGTGGTAGAGCTTGGCAAATAATAAAGAGGAAATGTTACTGACAAAAAGAAATCTTGATTGCTTGATAAGGCAGAGCCTTGCAAACAGTATATCTTTTGATTTGAATAAGTCAAAATAAGAGAGAGAGAGACTGGACTGGACTGGAGCACCTCTCCTGTGAAGACAGGCTGACATGATCATATATATATGTGGATGATATACTTTATACACATAATGCAAAGGACTAACATTTTCTTCAGTAAGCAGAAGTGTATCTGCGAAAGAGATACAGTGTCCTTTTGAAGTTTTTAATAAAATTGACTTATTTTTCCAGTTAAGTTCCAATACTTAATTATTTAAGATAATTAGGAATGAGAAAAGCAGTTCAGTTAGAATATGTAATTTGCCACCTCAACCAAACACGGGTGACCATGTAAGGAATGAGGTCAGAGCAAATGTTCACGTGAACATTTAAAGAGAACAAGTAATATATATTTTTAGCTCTGCTCTCTGAAAAAACAGAGTTAAAGTAACAGTCACAGCTGCTGCCTGAACAACAAGCTCAGCTGTATGCAAAAGCATCTTTAGAGAGAAATGTAGGATCACTTCTGCAACAACAGGCAAATAGCAAGTCATATTAATCAATCAGCTTGCCAAAGAGAATACATACTGATCAAAATGCTCAGAATGTTGTAATGTGCCAAAGGGAACAAGGAGAGGAAGGACAATATCACCATCAGCTCTTCCTCCATTACAGGTCACTGCTTAATGAGTTATCTGTCTTATCATGCTTTGCTTTGTGGTTAGAAAAGCTAAAAAAATGTTGACTACATTCGGTTCTTACAACTACCTGATACACATGAGTGGAGAATCAGTCAGAGATGTCTGCAGAAGGAAGTACTACATCCATGAAGAGCTGATGATGAGCCTGGGCTCTTGTTTAGGTGGGAAGAGGCAAAAGGAAGAAACAGCTGATAAGCATTCAAACTTCTGAATGACCCATCCAAGTTTTTCTGGTCTGGAAGCAAGATTAGAAATAACCCAAACAGGATTTCTTGAAAGATTTCCAGAAGCACTTGGGTTTGGCTGGGTCAGTAGTATAGGAAGAACAGCCTTTTTGTGATATTTTGGTATTGCTGTTTCCTGTAGCAGAAACAAACAGAATATTTGGTCTTGTCTCCTCCTCTCCTCTCCTCTCCTCTCCTCTCCTCTCCTCTCCTCTCCTCTCCTCTCCTCTCCTCTCCTCTCCTCTCCTCTCCTCTCCTCTCCTCTCCTCTCCTCTCCTCTCCTCTCCTCTCCTCTCCTCTCCTCTCCTCTCCTCTCCTCTCCTCTCCTCTCCTCTTCTCTCCTCTCCTCTCCTCTTCTCTCCTCTCCTCTCCTCTCCTCTCCTCTCCTCTCCTCTCCTCTCCTCTTCTCTTCCTTGCTTTTCTGTTTCTTTCTCCTCCCTCTCTCTCAATACTGTTATTCTTTCCAAACAGTAAAGATTGGAGTTCAGCTAAAAGTTAAGAAAAAAACTTGGATCAATCCCATTGCTTTGGTTCAGAGTCACCAAATGCCCTATGTGGTTCCTCAAAAAATAAAGGACTGCTACACACTGAAACCTAGGACTTCACAGAGAAATTAGAATATTTGGTGCAAAAAGGAAACAGGAAAATAATTAATATTATAATTCACAAAAAGTTTTCTTTCTCTTTATGACTACTGTGTATACAGAGACACCTATGTATACACATGTGTACACACAGAGAGGCAGATTATATCCTCAGCTATTCATACACTGTTCCCATTGAAGCATGGAAGCCACACACATGCATCTGGGGCCAAGATGTGGACACAGCAGCTGGATGGTTTAATCTAACCACATTAATTACAGAGGTCAATGACCACTGCATACAACTGAAACTCTGAGGCCACAAAGCAGATCAGCTTTGTAGTGCTATTCCCAGCTCCTGGGCAGCAGGCAGTGGTGTCTGAGAGAAGAGAAAAACCATAATTTTGAAACTTCTTACCTGTTCGTTCTTTCCTGGCACACAAGCATTGGTATTCATCCTTTCTTCTCCAAGGACTGATTGTTTTGTACATGGCCACACACAGAGCCTGCCTGGCAGCCAAAGAGCTCATAAACCAAGCATTGTAATTGACTGTACTGGCAGCACTTAGTACTATGGATGCAACTGGAATAGTGCTGACTTGGAGAGACTTTCTTTAGCTGCTTCTGTTAACATATCAAGGTTTGGCTGCCACAAGACCTTCCCAGCTGTCCTCTTTCATTGGCTTGGTTCAAAAGCCCAAGAGAATTCAAGGTACATAGATGGGTTTTACTTTGTTCTGGTATGTGCATAAATGCTCATATAGCTGCATTTATTGAGCTGAAAGTGGTCTGGCCAAAGATGTCCTCATTGACAGTTAAAAAAATGAAAATCAGTCTCCAACTCGTGATGATAAAAGATAAATTATTTTAAAATAACAAAAAAAAATTTGATACTATTAAGTATTGGGCAAAAAAAGTAATGAAAAATCTGACATAAAATGAATACCTAAATGTTCTGTATTCCTGGGTGTTTTGTGAGGCCCTAGGAAATAGTCACCAGAAAAAAGGCAATGTGCTTCTTTGGCATAGAAAAGAATCTGACATCATTCATTGGATTCTAGCCCTACCTTCAGTGTCTTTGACAAAAGACATGCATTTTAGTCTGAAAGTTTGCTGGAATCACAGCAGGTTGAATTTTGGTCTCTCTAAGTCATTAGCCACTTGTTTACCTCTTCCTTTGTTTTCATGCAGAACAGAAAAAAAGCCCTTCATTGTCTTGGAGTAT